>NW_024396743.1:0-324469 GCF_004115215.2 Ornithorhynchus anatinus | reverse complement strand
CCTGGAGCTGCGACAGAGGGAGGGGAAGAGGTAGCCGGCCATCACTAGGATGGGAGGGAGCGGAGCTCCGGTCCGGGCCGTGTCAGAGGGGAAGAAGATTCACCTTCAGGAGGGGCTCCGAGGAAACGGTTGCCAGCAAACCCAGATGTGCACCAGTTTGCCCCTAAAGCCTCTACCCAGTAGCTGTTCAGCAACCACCAAGACAGTGGATAATCAGAGACTGGAAGATACCGGAAGATTGCTTCTGAAACAGGAAGCTACAATCCCCTTCCAGACCGAGGGACTCTTTATCCTCACGCCGGCTGAAAAGTGGGTTCCAGGGTCCCATCTGCCCCATTGCACTGCCCCTGAAAGTCCAAGGCCCTGCACCAGCCAGGAATACACAGAGAGTCAGTGGATTCCCACCAAATATGGCCACTGACACCCAACAGGTGAACCTCAGCCTTGAGGATACTCAGAGACCGGAAGAATCCTTCCAAAGCAGGAAGAGCAGCGATTAGCCAGAATGCTTGGCTTGCCGTGAGCTTCACCACCTCACCGGGCACCGGCATGTCGGGAGGCTGCTGGGGTCCCGGGCTCTCAGGCGCCCCTAGCACCCGTCAAGACCGAGGTTGCCGGGCGTGGGCCGGATGAAGGCGGTCCGTCAGAACTGCGGGAAGAGCCGGACCTGTGACACCTGTGCCTCGGCAGGGCAGGCCTAGCTCTGGGCCACTGTTGGAGTCAAAGGAAGAGGCTGCGGTGGAGATGATGGGCGGGCAGGGTGGTGGCTCCCCGGGGAGGTAGGCGTGAGCGTGCTGGGCAGACCCGCCCCGCAGCAGGGATGGAGAACAGTTCCTCCCACATTGGACTCTGGAAGGTACCCAGGCCCCCAGCCGACTCTCTGACCGGAGAACAGCCCTCGGTTCCAACAGAAAACCCGTGGAGGCCACGGAGGCACCAGGGATGTCGAAAGCGGCCGCGGCTGAGAGGCCAACGGGCAGGTGGAATCCGGAGGACAGAAGGGCAGGACTGCAGGCGGGGCCTTGAAGGGCTCAGGTCCCCAGGCCAGTTCCTTCCCACCGGCTCCCTCCGTCGCAACCGCATCTGACATTCCTCTCTACCCCGCTGGCTGGAGGGGTGAGGGGGGAAGAGTTCAGGCAGGGACTGCTGGGAAGGCGGAGTCCAGAAGAGCCCCGACCACTGGTTTGCGGTGAGCAATCAATAAATACCATGGATTGATTGACCGATCGACTCCAGCTAGCAGGCCCTGCTCCAACTCCTCCACCTGGCCCTCTCCCCACTGCTGCTGCCACCCCACCTCCCCGTGCAGGCCAATCGGAGGCTGCAGAGGGGCGGCAGTTAGCCCGGAGTGGCACCGGCCCAGCGTGGTGAGAGGAAGAAAAGCTTCGCCACCCTAGACCACAGCCTTGGTGATGGGTTGGAAAAGACGCTAGGCTCGGGAACCTCCTAAACAGGCAATCGCTTCGAAACGCCGAGCGGCGGATGGGACCGCGATCGGCCGGAGGGTGCGGGGGGGAAGGGAACGGGGGAGTCGGCAGGAAGTTACACCCTCCCTGACAAACACACGTGGAAAAGGTCACTAACGTGCCATCCGGGTCGGTCGACGAGGTGCCATCCAGCAAACCCCTCTCTTCTTTCACCGTGATGATTCTCACGTCTTCCGTGACAGCACAGGAAGGGCCTTTAGACAGCGGGTTCTCGTTGTCATAGCTGTATACGGAAGGGAGAAAAGGAAGTAAATAAGCCGAATGCCAACGAGGACTTATGCCTCTGAAGATTTCCCATCTGAGAAGGAGCCCAGAGCCGCGCTGTACCGGGTGACTGCTGGGTGCGGGGGTGCTGTATCAGGTACCTGCCGGCTGTGGGTCTGGATGGGGTGCAAGCCACTGGATGGGGTGCAAACCACTGTACGGGGCGCTTCCTAGGTGCCGGGCCCCGTCCTAGGGGGCCTGCAGTCAGCTGTATCACATGTTCCCTACAGGACAGCTCCTGTGCCCTTCCCGCGGACCCTCTTTGGCTCCCCACACTGTCATCCTGGAGCTTCCATCCCTTCCTGGCTTGCATCATCTCAGCAGGAGAGAGAAAAGCAGCCCCAGGGGGCCTCCAGAAACCCTTGGGAAAACTTAGCGGCTCCCCTGGGGGCCGCCCTACCTGGGGCTGGGACTTGGACTCCGAGCCTCAAGGAGCCTGAAATTCTGCTCCTCTAGCCAGCCACAGCACAGCACTGACCTTGGTCAGCACTCTGTGTATGTTCCCGTGTCTATTAGGTTGTTGGATTACTTTGTTTCATTTTTCCTTATGGGCCTGTACAAGCCCCCTCAACCCTCCCAATAGTCTTTGATCGTGATCCCCTTGAGGGCCAAGAACTGTGTCTAATTTCCACCCGGATGTTCTTTGCCGGTGTTCTGTACGCCCTGCACTCAGGAGGTGCGTGATTAATAGACGAAAGCTCGTTGTGGCAAGGGAATGTGTCTGTTTATTGTTATATCGTAGCCTCCCGAGTGCTTAGTTTAAGGCTCTGCACACAAAAGCGCTCAGTAAATTCGACTGTCTGACAGACTACTACTGGGTGCGAGCCGCTGTACTGAACACCTACTGGCTGCAGGCTGCTGTCCTGGGTGCCGGCTGGGCGCCGGGGTAGTTGGGGGGAACAGAGAAGCGGCGTGGCTCAGTGGAAAGAGCACGGGCTTGGGAGTCAGAGGTCGTGGGTTCTAATCTCCGGTCCGCCACCTGTCAGCTGTGTGACTTTGGGCAAGTCACTTCACTTCTCAGTGCCTCAGTGACCTCATCTGTAAAAGGTGGGTGAAGACTGTGAGCCTCACGGGGCACAACCTGATTACCCTCTATCTACCCCAGCACTTAGAACAGCGCTCGGCACATAGTAAGCGCTGAACAAACACCAACATTATTATTATTATTAAGTAAAAGACGCATCCCCTACTTTGTTAAGTGGGAAGAAAGAAAGCAGAGGCCCTCTTTACCTCCCAGTGACGATGTGAAAAGGAGCGAATGGGAAAGATGTCGTTATGCTTAACGCAGTGTACCGCAACACAGGAGGCACTCACTCCATTCTGTCCCTACTAACGAGGCCCCCGGAACTCCTCTCCTCCAAAATGAAGCAGGGAGACGTGGCTCAGTGGAAGGAGCCCGGGCTTGGGAGTCAGAGGTCATGGGTTCGGATCGCGACTCTGCCACTTGTCAACTGTGTGACTGTAGGCAAGTCACTTCACTTCTCTGTGCCTCAGTTACCTCATCTGTAAAATGGGGAGGAAGGCTGTGAGCCTCAGGTGGGATGTCTCTACCCCGGCGCTTAGAACAGTGCTCTGCACATAGTAAGCGCTGTCTCTCTCTCTCTCTCTCCCTCTCCCTCCCTTCCCTCCTCCCGTGTATTTTAGCTGCAGACCACTGGCAGGGTTTCTGGACACCGACCAAGCGAAAGCGGCCTCGGGGCCAAACTCTTGGGTCAGACACAATCCGCGTCGCACGATGTCACTCACGTCCCGTCGGCGGCTATGAGAGAGGCGTCCTCTTTCACCGAGATCCTCCGCGGCCGGGCCGGGCCGGGCCGGGCAGACCCCGCGGGCAGCGGGTCGCAGCTGTCGTACCTAGGGGTCGAAGACACCGGTCCGTTAAGTGAGGAACAACGGGTGGGTCCGGGGGGGGCCCCGAGGCTCCCCGGTCCGGCAGACCCGGGGCCACTCACAAGTCCAGCAGGAAGCCCGCGACGTCGGCATCGTTCCTGAAATCCAGCTTCTCCTTGAGGGTCAGCCACCGATCGATGTGGGTGCCCACGTAGATCCGCGTCTTCCCCCGCTTCCGATCGAGGCTCTGCTTCCTCTTCTTCTTCTCCAGGCACGACAGCACCGGGGGCCTCCCGCACCTCTTGCCGGGCGGAGACATCGCCTGCCCACCCCGCGGGGGCAAAGGTCACACACCTCCGGGCCGCTCGACGCCCGCCGGGCTCCGCCTCCCCCGCCCCCCGATGCCAACCGATGCCACCCCCGCGGGCCCGGGGCGGCTCCCGCCCCCCTCACGACCCCCCGGGGCCAGGACCAACCCCTCTTTTCCAGGGGCGCCGGCCGAGCGGCCCTGCCCACCTCGCCCGCGCCGGACCATTTCACTTTTCCCACCGCCCCGGGAGTAGCGACCCGGCCGGACCCCCCCCCCCCGCCCCCGGAGGGGCAGCGGGAGGCACCGTCCCGCCCTCGCCGGGGTCGCGCATCCTCCGCCGTTGCTCGGGGAGACGGGGGCCCGCGGGGGGCCGGAGCGCCGCCTCGGAGCTGCGGGATGACAGCCCCGCCCGGGGCCCCGGGGGGGTGGGGGGAGAAGGGCCAGCGCTCCCCGCCCTCCCCCCAAACCCACCGGGGACCGGGACCCTCCCCCCCCCCAAAAAAATCCTGGCCCCAAGGGCTCCCCCCGCCGGCCGCCCCGGGGAACGGCCCCGCTCGCCGCCGGTCCCGGTCCCGGCCCCGGCGCACCCCCAACGGGCGGGGGGTGGGGGGGGGCTGGAGGACTCCGGGGCCCCTGCTCTCAACTTACTTTCCCGGGGGAGCGGCTCCGGCTCCCGAGATCCCTCCCCCCGCCCCCCCGGGGCCCCTCCCCCCCCTCGGCCCCCCACCCCGCCGCTAGCCGTTCCAGGGGCGTGCGCGCCCCCGCCAGCCCCTGCGTGCGCCCCGGCCGCTAGGCGTGCGCGCCCCCGCGGCCGGCGGAGGGGAGGGGGGGAGGAGGAGGGATCCCGGGCGCGCGCCCGCGCTGCGGCCTCCAGACGTAAACACAGAGCACGTGACTGGACTCACGTGGCCGGGGCGGGGCGGGGCGGGCAACGCCGCTGCGACCACCGGAGGGAGACGCCGGGGAGGAGGCTCCGGGCCCGCGGGGTTCCGTCCCCGCCTTCCCTTCGGCCATCCGCTAGCCCTGGCGGCCAGCAAAAAATGAGATTTTTTTTTTCTTTCTCTCCGAGCTGCATGGAGGAGGAGAGGGAGGGATGGGACGCCCGCTCCCCAGAGGTAGTGCCCTCCCCTCCGCATATGCCTTTACCCAGGTGCGGTGCCCTTTCCAGACTCGCTCTCTACCCCCAGATGTGTTTCCCTTCCTAGATGTGGGGCTTTCTCCCCAGGTCCAGGACATCATTCATTCAATAGTATTTATTGAGCGCTTACTCTGTGCAGAGCACTGTACTAAGCGCTTGGAATGGACAAATCGGTAACAGATAGAGACTGTCCCTGCCCTTTGACGGGCTTCCAGTCTAATCGGGGGAGACGGACAGACAAGAACAATGGCAATTGGTTGAGGCGATGCTCTCGGGCCCGCTCATTGCTGCTTCTTCTGCCTTTCCGCCTGGTCGGGCAAAACAGCGCGGAGACAAGGGGGCCACTCTGCGCAGGCCTCCGAGTTCCCCTGGGGGCTGTTTTCTTGATGATTCGGTGGCCCCCGTGCTCCCTGTCCTTTGCGATTCTCACTGAGTGTGGAGGAGGCGTGAGGGGGATTTCGATGGGGAGGGGGTGTGGCTCGGGGAGCCGCCCATCGGGAATGGGTGCGGTTTTAGCAAGGGTGGGGGAGACGGCAAACACCTCTAAAGAACTCTTCTCTCTTTTTACCTAAACTTTGGAGAGGATGGGTGCCCTTCTGATTGAAAATTTCTCAAACCGAGTGTTCCCTAAAATGTCCCCAACACCATCTCGGCAAACAATCGTATTCCTTGTTGGACCCTCTCCAGGGTTCTTTGTCCTGACCCGTCGGCAACGAACCCCGAGGGAACCCTGGTCGCCGAGCTCCGCAGGCTCAGACTCGCCGTCCTGTGGGGATTTAAACCGCCTAGCGGAGATACAGATTCCCTACAGTTGAAGCTCAGTTCTGTTTCCACCTGATTTACCTACAAATGATGATGATAATAATAATAATGCTGGCCTTTGTTAAGCGCTTACTGGGTGCAAAGAACTATTCTAAGCGCTGAGAATAACTGGACCTTCTAGAACTTGGAACAGCTTCCTTCGGCTTTAGTCGCTGTTCTTTTGATAAGTACAACAAATGAAATCAGACATAATCTAATTGTGCAACTATAGGCAAAGCGTCCTGATGCACGGAAGTGAGAGTCAGAACCCCCGACTGCTTAGCCACTGGCTTTAACTTCTCTGGGCCTCACCTTCCTCATCTGTAAGATAGGAATGATGGCTCTTGCATTAATGTATTAGTTTGCAGGCCCGCTGTGAGACAGACTCACAGACAAACCAGACTCACAGACAAACCAGATTATTGTATAGTTCACTCAGCGCTTACTTTATGTAGAGCACTGTACTAAACGCTTGAGAGTACACTACAACAATAAACAGATTCCCTGCCAGACAGTCTAAAGGGGCGGAGACAGACCGTAGCATAAATAAGTTACAGATATGTGCCTAAATTCTATGGGGTTGGGAGATGGGGAAGAACAAAGGGAGCAAGTCAGGTCGAAGGAGAGCTAACTATTGGACCTCTCGCCGGCGGCTCTGCAGGTTCGACTCCATCTTTCTCTCCTTGGAGGACCGTGAGCTTGGCACCCGAAAAGGAGGTGCAGCCGCTTTTATTGAGGCGAAAACCCCAGCTGGGACCTGGTACGAGTCGGTACCCCCGTTTCCTCCGCCCTCTTTTGAAAACTCCGGTCTCAATGACCGGTCCGGGCCCTGGAGCGACTCTTCCCGATATTCCCTGCGCCTATTTGCATATTTCTCTCTTTTACCGTGGATCAGATCTTTGCTCAAAAGATACAGTTCAGTCCGGCTTTTGGAAACTGAAATAAGAGGAAGAATTCAGTAAAATCTCTTGGGAACAAGATGCGTAGTTAAAGCAAGAATATAACAATAACTCTAAGTTAAAGGTAATGTCTATAGTGGAGCTTTATATATTGGCGGTGCGGAACTTGCGTTTGTGCTCGCTTCGGCAGCACATATACTAAAATTGGAACGATACAGAGAAGATTAGCATGGCCCCTGCGCAAGGATGACACGCAAATTCGTGAAGCGTTCCATATTTTTAGGCATCTCAGTAATCCCCTGGAGGACTAGTCTTTCGATTCATTTTAAACACGTAATTTATTAACCTAATAATTAATGCTATTTATTAAGCTATTTGTGCCAAAGCTGAAGACTGGGGCTAATAAAAACGGAACAAATCAGGCCCACTCCCAATCTAGGTGGGGATAGGCAGATCAAGACTAAAGTACACGATAGTTGTGGGAATTATACTACTTGTTAAGCGCTTACAATGTGCCACAAATTAATCAGGTTGTATACAGTCCCTGACTCACATGGGGTTCCCAGTCTAAGTAGTAGTTGTAGTAATTGTATTAAACTAAGCATTTACTGTCTGCTGAGCATGGATTATTCCTTCATTCAATCGCATTTATTGAGCGCCTACTGTGTGCAGAGCACTGTACTAAGCGCTTGGATTACTAAACGGGAGAGACAGACAACAAAACAAAACAAGTAGTCAGACATCTGTCTCAGGGAACTAGTGGAAGTGATAATCGAATGCTCAATCACGTAAATATGAGGACTAATGGGGCCTGGTGGGCTAATGGGATCCGGGCTGCTGGGGATGAATCGGAGAATTTTGGTAAAGCAGGGGCAAAAGTGGGGCGGGATCCTGCGGGTTGCAAAAAACGTGAAAAATATGGAACGCTTCACGAATTTGCGTGTCATCCTTGCGCAGGGGCCATGCTAATCTTCTCTGTATCGTTCCAATTTTAGTATATGTGCTGCCGAAGCGAGCACGAATGCTAGACCTTTCGCGGCTCTATATAGAGCTCGCCGAAAGCTCTTCCCTTTTGGTTAGGGTGATTTCACATTTTGTGCCCTAGAAATTCTCACTGCTCCAGGTAGTCTTCGCCGAAATCTTTTCTCATTGCTGCCCGGAACTGGGCCGAGCCGGGCTAGGCCGTGGAAGATTTGGGCCACAGAAAGAGGTTTTAGTATGCAAATGAGCGTGGGGCATTGTGGGAGAGGTCGGAGCCCACGGGGAGAACTCTGTGTGTGTGTGTGTGTGTGTGTGTGTGTGTCTGCGTCTGTGTGTTTCGGGCCTAAAGGGGCCCAGCAAGAAGCCCAGGCCCGACATCGGCAAGGGATGGCCGGGACGGTTGGAAAACCCTCGAGGTTCCGCCGCCAAACGGGCCGAGCAGCGGCCCCATCCGGCCCCAGCCCTGCCAGGTCAGTTTCCCGCAGTGTCATTCCGGTTCCCAAGCCAGGAGACGCTGCCTTAAATTTAGGGGGATTTGGGAAGTGCGTCCAGTTAGCTCTCTCTTGGCTTGGTTGTGCATCGTAGAAAACTGTTTTTTATTAGAGGTTAGAGTCCTGTTTCCAGAGACTTCCTTCAGAAGCGGGGAGGGTACCACTGTTACTACTAACTGTGGTATTTATCAAGAGTTACCCCGCGCCAAACACTATCAAAATTTGAATCAGATAATAATAATAATAATAATAATAAGGAAGTGTGTACAGTTAGCCCTCTCTTGGCTTGGTTGTGAATCGTAGAAAACTGTTTCTATTAGACGTTAGAGTCCTGTTTTCAGAGACTTCTTTCAGAAGCGGGGAGGTTACCACCATTACTGCTAACCGTGGTATTTATTAAGAGTTATCCTGCGCCAAACGCTATCAAACTTTGAATCAGATAATAATAATAATAATGACATTTGTTAAGCGCTTACTATGTGCAAAGCACTGTTCTAAGCGCTGGGGTAGTACAAGGTAATTAGGGTGTCTCACGTAGGGCTCACAGACTCCATCCCCATTTTACAGATGAGGGAACTGAGGCCCAGAGAAGTAAAGTGATTTGCCCAAAGTCACACAACTGACAAGTGGCAGAAGCGGGATTAGCACCCATGCCCTCTGTCTCCCAACCCCAAACTCTTTCCGCTAAACCACGCTGCTTCTCCAACAGTCTCAGTTTCACGTAAACCTCTCAATCTAAGAGGAACGGAGAGCAGGGATTTTATCTCCATTTTGAGAGCAGGGATTTTATCTCCATTTTATCGATGAGGAAACAAGCATAGAGAAGTGACATACCCGAATTCACACATCAGGCAGGTGACAGAGCCGAATTTAGAACCCAGATTGGCATACACATCTACACCTTAAATTGGGCTGGGGCCTTTTCTGCTGGGTATATGTATGGAGTCTGGGTCCTTTCTTCCTCTAAATTGAAACAAAATCACCTTCCCAGGGAAACTCTTCAGAGGCCTGGTTTGCAGAAGCAGTAGCCATAGTATTTATCACCTGCTTTCTTTGTGCAAAGCACTATACTGTGGGCTGGGAAAGAGTCCCTGGGTGAGAATTAGACACAGTCCCTGGCCGTCAAAATCTAAAAATAAAGTGGATGAGAGGGTGGGCTACAGACACATCAAGAAGGATGAAATTATAAGACACAAAGACAATGTGAAAGACAAGGACAGGAGATTTATGATGAGGGTTGGGAATGTACTGATGTCTACAAAGGGCTTGAACCCCTGCAGCCCAGGCCACGACCTCCCACCCCCCCCAGATACCCTGCCCAGTGGTTTAACTGGGAGCTGCCTATGTTGGAGACGACCCAAACTTGAGTGGTGGAAGTGTGGTCAAGTGGATGAGTATAGGAGCGGGAGCCAAGAGACTTACATTCTAGCCTCAGCTTTGCCCCGGCCTGCCTTTTGACTTGGGGGCAAGTCACTTGACTCTTGGCCTCAGTGTCCTCATTTGTAAAATAGAGATAAGATCCCTGCTCTCCTTTTCTCTCAAATTGGGAACCCCCATAGGACAGGGATCTTGTCAGATGGGATGATCTTGGCACATAATAATTGCTTAATAAATACCACCATCATAAGACAATTCTGTGAGTTAGATCTTAAAGTTGTGATGCCTGTGAAGGAAAGGGAAGAAAAAACCTGATCACTGGGATGGAGCAGACAGAGAGTGGTTCCAGTAACACAAACAGGGTGTGCAGCTAGGTGACCGTAGGGACCCACGACAGAGAGAAAAACGCCAACAGCCCAAAAGTGATTTCATTGCCACCCGGCTTGGGCATTAGCGAGTGAAAGAAAAGGAAAGGGTTTTTCTTAATTAGGAAAGGAACTTGATTTGTCAGATGTGAATTCTTAAAAGGGATAAATGAGTCTGACTGAGGAGTCTATTTCAAGACCCAAAGAAGAGAGAAATGACAAGTCAGCTCCTCCAAGGAGCTGGCAGGCTTTCTCCCATCCACTTGGTTCAGGGCAGTGAGCTGATTATCCCCCATCACCCCAACCGTGCTCTGGTGCTCTGACTTGCGGGAACAACAGCAGAGAGCCAGGCTGGGACGTTCTGCCTCCGGGGAATGCCGGGCCCTTTATACCGTGCTGCCTTGTCTGGGGTTTGCCCACTGCTCCAGGAACTTGTTGGCTCGGGCCAAGGGTGTTTGAGGAGGAGGAAATCTTCCTTTGAAAATACTGATTCCTTCCTGATGTCATGCCTCCTTCAGGAAGCCTTCCCTGATCAATCTCTATCTTCCGCCCTAGCTCCCCCCATTACGATTTCAGGACACCTGCATCACCGAGGCACGTGGGCCTCACCCCCCAGCTCCAGAACACTGATGTTGTCTGTATCATTATACTTTATTGCTTCCTCCTACTTGTATTCATTTTAGCTAATTTGTGAGCTCCGTAAAGGGCAGGAATCAGGTTTCCTTATTCTACTGCACTCTCCCAAGCACTTACCTTGTGCAACATCCTCAACTAAACTCTTGGGAGAATACAATAGAGTCAGTAGAGGGGTCTACAAAGAAAGCTCGGGGCCATGAATGAACACCCCTGTACTGCAGCTGTTAATCATGCAGACACATAGCCAGTGAAGAGGTACAGCCAAAGAAGCGATCCAGTCCAGCAGTGATTCCTTGTCGGCACGTCCTCAGCCCAGGGTTATCCGGTCCTACTTCCCAAATAATAATGTTGGTATTTGTTAAGCGCTTACTATGTGCAGAGCACTGTTCTAAGCGCTAGGGTAGATACAGGGTAATGACGTTGTCCCACGTGAGGCTCACAGTCTTAATCCCCATTTTACAGATGAGGGAACTGAGGTGCAGAGAATTTAAGTGACTTGCCCACAGTCACACAGCTAAGTGGCAGAGTTGGGACAAGGGATATTAATGGCCCACCCCATTTCATTGGCTGGCAAAGAAGCTGCTGCTAATTGCATCTCTTGGCTGAATTCCGAGTCTCAGTTACCCATGGTAATCTCTGAGGGTTTATCTGTCTTAAATATTAAGAAAGGGAAAAAATTTCAACCCCCAAATTAACTTCTCAGAGTCCAAGGAAAAAGCAACCCTAGCAAGGGAAAAATGATCCCCAGGCAAACGTGTCTGAGCCAGCAGGCAGACACTACCTAGACTTAGTCAAATCTCCCACATTCACTTCCAAATCTCAGGGTAAACAATTGGCCTGGTTTTACAGGTTGGATCCCATCTGGATTCCGGCTCCCACTGCTCCCTGCTCCTCACTCCGGTGGGTTTCAGGCAGAGGAAAGATTACTCTCGGTTTTTCACCTGGAAAATGTTGGGTTTGTGCATGTTTGGGTGACCACCTGCTGAGCCTCATTTCACTCTTGTGCCAAACACCATCATCATCCAGGAGTTTGTACTAAGTCCACAGCTGGGCTCGTTGACTCATCCAACTTATTAAAAAAAATCACGCTCCCTGCTCTTGCACCCCTTGCACTCTCAGGCCTCACACTAGAGCTTGTCTGTGGACTCGAGCTGAGGAGGAAGAGTGGGATTCAATCCACCAATCAACTGATCAGTCAGTCAGTCGTATTTACTGGGCACCTGCTGGGTTCAGAGTGCCATACCGGGTGCCTACTGTGTGCAGGGTGCTGTACTTAGTGCTTACTTTTTGCCAAACGCTGTACCAGGTGCCTCTTATGAGCAGGAGGCTGATTGCTTGGGAGAGTACTGTACTGGCAGAAGACATGGTCACTGCCCTCCAGGAGTATATAGTCTAGCGGGGAGGCAGCAGGAGAGTTGGTTCCTCTCCTTTCTGAGGAGTTCAAGGTGTGGCTGGCCAGGTTCTACCTCCCCACCTTTGCTCCCAGCATGGTCCCCTTTCAAAAGAATCCCGAGGATCTTCCGGCAAAGCCACGGCTATTCCCTCCGGGGACACTCTGGTAGAGGCCGAGAGGCTCCTGGCCGCCTGGGGAGGAAGAACAGACATTTAATTTCCACTTTACAGATGATGAACCTGAGACACAGAGAAGTTAAGCGACTTGCCCAGGGTCACACAGCAGGGAAGGGGTAGATCTAGGCTTAGAACCCAGTCCTCTGGATCCGAGACCCATGCCCTTTCTACTAGGCCTCTAATCCCGTAGGAGGCAGAGAAGAAGCGAGGTGAGAGGGGCAAAGGAAAGGAGGGAGCCGTATCCCAGAGGAAAGGATCGGAGAAAGAGAGTGGGAGAAAGGGGAGGACAGCAGCAGAGCAGAGGAAAACAGAGAAGGAAAACAGCACCAGAAGGGGTCAGGCGAGGCCATGGGCAGAGGCTGCCAAGATCAGTTGAGGAGAGGAGCTGCAGAGGAGCAAAGGTCGCAGAAGACGGAAGGCCCAGGGGAACAGTGACGAAGGGAGGGAAGGAGAAAAGGGGTGTGACAGGTGCCAGGAGGGACAGAGAGAACAGGGAGACAAGAGGGGCAGATGACTGGGCGCGGGGATTGGGGGGGAACGACACTGACATGAGAGTTGAGGGAGGGAGAGAGGAGAAATAGAGGAGGAAGACAGACAGGAAGGGAGGAGGGGCAGGAAGCTGGAAACTTCCCCAAGGAAGAGCCAGGGCAGAGCCTTCTTTGCCTACCCCACCCCTGCCACTACTTGAGGCCCTTGCTCCCTACAGGTCATGTAACCTAGACCACACACCCATGATCCTGCTTGTTTGCGTTACAGCTACAGGTTAATCCTTTCCAATGCCCTGGGAGAGAAGTGAACTTCAAGCTTAGCACTGTTAGTGTTTTCTGACTCTCTGGGAAACGCACTTAGTAAATTTTGCTGAGGCAGTTGAAACTGTTACCGATCAACAAAATAGCACTTCCCCTTTCTCTATCAGCCTAGTGTTGGGCAGGACATTGTACTGGCCATCAACCATGTGCAGAGTGCTGTTTTGGGGTGCTTATTTTGTTCAGAGCTACACTAGATGCTTGGGGCACAAAGTGTTTGGGCTGGTTTAGAAAGCACTTGTGAAGGCGGCCAATCCACCCTATTTCATGGAGGGGGGAATGAGGATGAGGGATGGAAGAGAAGGCCCATTTCCACTGTAACCCACAGAGACACCACTGATACTCCGAGGCAGGGGACCACTGACTGATTTCTCTGAGATGCAGATTCATTCACTCATTCATTCACTTACTCATTCGATCGAATTTATTGAGCACTTATTCAATAGTATTTATTGAGTGCTTACTATGTGCACAGCACTGTACTAAGCACTTGATGTGTGCAGAACACTGTACTAAGTGCTTGGGAGAGTACAATATAACAATACAGACACTTTCCTTCGCCACAGATAGCTTACAGTCTCGAGGGGGAGACTGACATTAATATAAATAAATCAGTTACAGATATGTACGTAAGTGCTGTGGGGCCGGGGAGGGGGATGAATAAAGGGAGCAAGTCAAGGTGATGCAGAAGGGAGAGGAACAAGAGGAAAGGAAGGCTTAGTCAGGGAAGGCCTCTTGGAGGAGATGTGCCTTCGATAAGGCTTTGAAGTCGGGGAGAGTCACCGTCTGACGGATTTGAGGAGGGAGGACGTTCCAGGCCAGAGGCAGGATGTGGGTGAGGGGTCAGCGGTGAGACAGACGAGATGGGGGCACAGTGAGAAGGTTAGCGTCAGAGGAACGAAGCGTGCCGGCTGGGTCGTTGTAGGAGAGTACAAAGTGAAGTAGGAGGTGTGGGCTGGGTGCAGCCTGCCTGTCGTGTCCACTCTGAAACAGTTTTTGAACATCCCTTTATTATGAGTAAAAGTAGTATTAATAGTAGTAACTGTGGCATTGATTAATCACATACACTATGCCAAGCACTATACTAAGCACTGGGGTAGATTCATGTTAATCGTTTCAGGCGTAGACCCTGCCCCACAGGGTCATTCATTCACTCATTCATTCACTTACTCATTCGATCAAATTTATTGAGCACTTATTCAATAGTATTTATTGAGCGCTTACAATGTGCCCAGCACTGTACTAAGCGCTTGACAAGTAGGAGGGAGAACCGGTATTTGAATCCCCACTACAGAGATGAGGAAACTGAGGCACTGAGGAGTTGTGACTTGCCCAGAGTCGTCGGGCGGGCAAACGGCAGACCCCAGGTGGGTCCTTTCCCTGGCAGGCGGCCACGGGGTGGGGGCGACCCCCGGTCTGGTTGCCCCCCAGAGAGGGAAAGGACTTAGTGGGCCTCCGCTCCAGCCCCGGGGCTGTAGGTCCCCTTCGGTCCGGTCTGAAATCGGCTCTCCAGAAGCCCCTTAGGCTGGGTCCTCCCCCCAACCCTATTTCCCCTGTGTCTCAGTGGCAAGAGCCCGGGCTTGGGAGTCAGAGGTCACGGGTTCAAATCCTGACTCTGCCACTTGTCAGCTGGGTGACTGTGGGCAAGTCACTTCACTGGGCCTCAGTTCCCTCACCTGTAAAATGGGGATGAAGACTGTGAGCCCCACGTGGGACCACCTGATGACCCTGTATCTCCCCCAGCGCTTAGAACAGTGACTGCAGAGGCACGGAGTAAGCGCTTAACAAATACCAACATTATTATTATTCCCCTGTATCTCCCCCAGCGCTGAGAACAGTGCTCCGCGCATAGTAAGCGCTTAACAAATACCAACATTATTATTATTTCCCTGTATCTCCCCCAGCGCTGAGAACAGTGCTCCGCGCATAGTAAGCGCTTAACAAATACCAACATTATTATTATTTCCCTGTATCTCCCCCAGCGCTGAGAACAGTGCTCCGCGCATAGTAAGCGCTTAACAAATACCAACATTATTATTATTTCCCTGTATCTCCCCCAGTGCATAGAACAGTGCTCCGCGCATAGTAAGCGCTTAACAAATACCAACATTATTATTATTTCCCTGTATCTCCCCCAGCGCTGAGAACAGTGCTCCGCGCATAGTAAGCGCTTAACAAATACCAACATTATTATTATTTCCCTGTATCTCCCCCAGTGCATAGAACAGTGCTCCGCGCATAGTAAGCGCTTAACAAATACCAACATTATTATTATTCCCCTGTATCTCCCCCAGCGCTTAGAACAGTGTTCTGCGCATAGTAAGCGCTTAACAAATACCAACATTACTATTATTACGCTCCTCGCCGTCGCCCCTGTGAGGGATCGGGCCGCGGCCGGGCCCCGCAGTGTCTCTCCGGGCCCCGCCCCCCGGGAAACCGGATTGGCTCCCGTCTCCGCCCCGTCCCCCCCGCCCCAGCCCCATTGGCTGCGCTCTGGGGGCTTCCGGGGCGAGGGGATAAAGGGGAGGGGGTCCGAGGGCAAGGACCGGCCACAAAGGGCGGCGGGCTGGCCGGCGGGGGGGAGGCCGCCCCACCAAGCTCCGCTCCCCGCACGGCGCCGCCCCCGCCGCCGTCACCACCCCCCCGCTCCAGATGAAGTGTGAGAACTGCACCAAGAAGGTGAGGCCCCCGGGGCCCGGGCCCGGCCCCGGGGAGAGGGTCGGGGGGCTCCCCAAACCCAAGCAGAGAGGAAGCGGGGAGGACCGGAGGACGGGCCGGAGGTGGGCGGTTGTGCCCCGGCGGGCCCGGGGGTTGGAGGCGGCTGTCGGGGCGGAGGACCCCGCGTCCCGTCCCGTCCCGTCCCGTCCCGTCCCGTCCCGGGCGTCCGGGGGTGGCGCCGGGCGTCGGAGGCCCCCGTTTGTCGGCTGGGCTTTGCGCCTGCGCGGCCTCCCCTCCCCTCCCCCTGGCCGGGCTCGTTGGGAGCCGGACGGCGGCCTGCCCGGGACTCACCAACGCCTCTCTGCCTGGTGTAGGAATGCAGTAAGAAAGCCCAGCCCGATGGCCAGCCCCACGCTGCGCCGGAGGCCCCCGCCGCACACCGCCAGGATGAAGGGGTGAGTGACTTCCTTTATCCCCCCGCCGCCCGACGCCGGTAAGGCCCGAAAGGCCCCGGCCGGCTGGGTCTTCTACCCTGGGACGGGGAAGCGGGCGAACGCCCCCGGGAGAGAGGTAGTAGAAGCTGACGTCTGCCTCCCCGAACCGCAGCCGGCCCGCCTCTTTTTTCCAACTGGCATCAGTAAAGCACTTCCTTCGGGGGGTAGCCACAAGCGCATCAGGTTGGACGGGGTCCCTGCCCCGCACGAGGCTCACGGGCTTCATCCCCGCCTCACGGAGGAGGGAACCGAGGGCCTGGGAAGTTGGGCGACTCCCCCGGGGATTAGAACCCAGGTCCTTCGGCTCCCAGGCCCGTGCTCCTTCAAGTAGGCCTCGCCGTCAGTGGCGTGGGGACAAGGGACGGGACTGGCGTCCGCTTCTCGGGTGGTCGGGTCGAGCCCGCGTGGGCCGACAGGGTTTCGGACGCCGCCCGGGCCGCCCCGTCTCCCTAGCCGGTCCCGGGTTCAGCCAGCCGCGTTTCTAAAAGTCTGGGCCTAGATCCGATCCAGTCTAGGTCCGACTGGACCCCCGCGACAATATCCCGGCGGAGTTTCGCCTGGCCCTTGATGAGACGTGTTCCCTCCCCGCCACATATATGCTCCTCCCTTACCGTGCCGGGTCCCAGACGTGCCTTAGAGGCATTTCCCCAGCGAGAAAGTCAGGCTGCCTCTTCAAGGAGTCGTCTTCCCTTGCGCAGAAGAGTGAGTTCCACAAGCTGGCTGATGCGAAGATATTCCTCAGCGACTGCCTGGCGTGTGACAGCTGTGTGACTGAGGAGGAAGGGGCCCGTGTCTTCCAGCAGAACCAAAAAGAGTTCTTCCGTGTCCTCAACCTCAATAAGGTACCAGTGCTGGCCGTATATCAGCCCAGTAGACTGATGGTGGGAGTGGGACATCCTTGGGGAGGGGAGGCTTAGGGAGACAGTCCACACAGAGCTTGCAGGTGGCAGAAGGCCAGACCCCTGGCTTCAGCTCCCAGCATCTGCCGGGGAAATGGTCTTCCATGTAATCGAAAGTCGCTCCTGGAGCCTTTGTGAAATGGGCATGGCTCCCATAGTCCAGATTGGGGGGTGGCTGGAACTCTGGAGCTCAAGGTGGTCTCTTCACCCTAAGGAGATGGACAGCCTGGCTTTACCCCCTCAGCCAAGAGGCCAGGGCTCAGGTTCCTTAGGGAGAAATGAGGAGCTCAGACCCCAGAACTTCCTGTCTGTGGCCTTCTGGGTTGCGGCCACTGCCCAGTCCAGTCCATTTGTGAAGGTGGAAGCTGATGGCAGATGCAGCTATAAAAACCAATAGTGCACGAAGCCTCAGTGGCTGGCAGGGAGGCCACCGCTTTCTGCGTCGCCCAGGAAGGTCTCTGGTGTGAATGTTTGTCAGAGGGTTTCTTCAGAAAAGGGACGGGAGACTCGGCTCCAAGCTTTGGGTGCCGAGTACGACACCCCTGCTGCTCTGCAGACGTTGGCCCCGTCCCGGGGTCATTTGGGGCTCAAAGATCGGACTGCTGGGCAGATGCCTGCAGTGCCCTCCAACGAATGGCTCTCTGACCCCATCGTGAATGCCGACCCTCTCCTGAGCATGGGGCTGAATCTGTGGGGGCAGGGAGTCCCCGGCCTGCACTTCAGAGACGCAAGTAATCTGGGATCCAGCTGAGGGAAGCCTTTTGTCTTGGCTGGGATATGAGATCAGAACTGGCTCCTTGTGGGTGGCCCCGGTCCCCGGGCCCTCAGCACCTGGACTGAAGCCTCACTTTCTCATTTCCCGGTGGCTTTGGGCATTCGGCCAAGGGAGAGGAGAGTCCACACTACAGCGTGAAGCTTCTGTTCATGCTGGAGGTGTGTTGACCAGACTCTGAGGCCAAGGAAGTGGTTCTGGCCCTGCTGCAGGCTAGGGGTCAATCAGTCAGTGGTATTTGTTGAGCAATTAGTACATGCTTGGGAGAGTACAACAGAGTTGGCAGACACGTTCCTTGCCCACAAGGAGCTAATAGCTTAGAGAGAGAGGCAGACGTTAAAACAAATTACAAATATGTACATAAGTGCTGTGCAGCTGAGGATGGGCAGAATGTTGGTCCCAGTCAGGTAAGGATACTCTCTCACAAGGAGATGCCACCCCTTCCTCTTCTCCCACAGCTCACAGTCTCAGGGTCTTCATCAATTCCATGGTTCTCCCCCCTCCTCCCAACGTAACTCCGTCTGTCGTGTTAGACGTCTCCCACAACACTTCCCGGTTCTGCCCCTTCTTCGCCGCTACCGTGGTCCAGGCACTGACTTGTTTGCAGTTGGGCTTCGGCATCGGCCGCCTAGTTCACCTCTCTGCCTCCGGGCTGTTCACAAGGACCCTTGGCCATCTGAATCGTCTGCTTAAAACCGTTGACTGCTCACCTCTCTCACCCCAACCACGGCACCCGGCAGTGGGCACCGTTGGCCCTATGTAGCCCATCTGTCTTCTCTCTCCTCAGAAATGTGACACGTCCAAGCACAAAGTGTTGGCGGCCTCCATATGCCCTCAGTCCCTGCCTTACTTTGCTGCTAAGTTCAACCTCTGCGTGACCGACACCTCTAGGAGGCTCTGCGGCTTCCTGAAGAGCCTGGGTGAGTTGGACCATCTACGTCCCCTTGGTGCCTGGGGAGAAGCCTTGTCCCCGGGAAGGGAGTCCGTCCCACACGGGGCATGTCTATGTGGAGGACTGACTGGTCCCATGCCTCGCGGCCGGCCCCGTCTTCCCACAGGAGTGCATTACGTGTTCGACACCACCATAGCGGCTGACTTCAGTATCCTAGAGAGCCAGAAGGAATTCGTGCAGCGGTATCGGCGGCGGGAGCAAGAGGAGCACGCTCTGCCTATGCTGACTTCTGCCTGCCCAGGTGAGAGAGAGCGAGGGCGCACACATGTGATGGAGAGCTGGGGTGGGGGTATGCATGCTGAGGGCTGGGTCGAACTTTTCCTTGCTGCTCACCCAGCCTCTGCCCAGACAGGGCCCAAGGCTACAGGCTGAGCTTCGGCATTTGTGTCGGGTTGGTGTCTGCCGGTGGTGGGGAGCCTCTCCCTGACTCCCGGTCCCTTGACTCCGCTGCCCCTGGCTCGCTAGGCCAGTCTCACGTTGGAGGATTCAGCCTTGTGTGGAAAGTGGGGCCCCTCCGTAGCAGGGACAGCTCGCTCTCCTCCCTCCCCGACCCTCTCCCGCCGCCCAGGCCCTTGCTTATCCTCGGCCTCATTTGTTTGCCTGAGAAATCAAGCCACGACTTGTCTTCGGTAATTCTCGTTAGCCAGGGCCCCAAAGCCGAGCGACTTACTCGGACTTCCCCCTCCGGCTCCGGTTTGCTGTTAGCCGCCCTGGAGTCTGGAAGGCTGGGAGTTCTTCTCACAACCCACCAAGGAGAGGGCGGTGGCGAGGGGAAGTGGTCAGGGAGCTCAAAGTCCTAGACAGTGCAGGCCTTACCGTCTCTCATTAAAAATCCCCCCGCATCGTTCACAGTTGCCCTGCGGCCTTTTCCTGTCAGCCACACTTGTGGTCCCGGCTGGGGCCAGAGCAGGTCCGCTGCTTCCTCGGACTCGGTGCCGGCTCCAAGTGGGAGGCCGCACCCGGTCCTCCCGGTCTGACGGCCGAGCAGCCCCGTTCAGTCCATTGCCTGGCCGGGTCAACCCCTCACACCTGTCTCAGCATGGAAGCGTTTCGTGGGTTTTCCCCTCCAAGCTTTGTCAGGGAGCACAGTGAGACTCCAGCTTGTGCTCGGTCCATTTGTAACGTCTCTCCCCATTGATCTCAGAGCCCCCCGCCCCCGCCCAGGGGCTCTTGCACAGTCCCCGAACGTCAGCAAGCTGGGACAGGGTGGGGGGTGCTGGGCCTTGTGAAGAGAGCCCTGTTTTCCCTAGAGAAGAAGGGCCCAGGAGCAGACCCCGCCCCACCCCCCCATCTTGCTTCCTGGAGCCATTAGCAGCTCTCAGGGTTCCAGGGTCAGGGGCGTGGGTGGAGCGTGGTGTGGGGAGGAGGGTGTTGCCTGCGTTAACCAATCAGTGCAGATCCCTTGGGCAAGGCGGGGCCCATGGCCTGCTGCTCCCTGCGCTAGCTCTGTCCTGCACATGCTTCCTCTGTTCAGGGCTGGGCCCGGTGGAGGCAGCAAGCCACCCAACCCCATTCGACCCAGGACGGGGAGGAGGAGGAGGGTGGTGTCAGCTAAAGACCGTGTCCCCCGTCGTCCCACCGGTCAGTGCACGAGACCGGAGCACAAACAGCCCTGCTTTCTGCTTCCAGGGTGTGGCCAGGCGCTGGTTCTGGCCCATCTTGCCCATGCGTAGGTTCCAGCCAAGCCCGAGACCACCGGGCTGGCCGGCTGCAAGCAGCAGATAAGGGCAGCGGGTGCCCCTCCCGAGCCAGCCGGCGATCGGCTCGGCCAGGCTCAGCAGCAGGGGAGGCCGAGCTCCCCCTCCTCCTGTCGTCCCAGAATCACCTAGGCCCAGTGAGGGAGGAGAGAATGTCACCAGTGGTGTTCTGCTCTCTCCTCCCAACTGTCCCCCATCCACAGCCTGTGGACCCTGTGATCGGGACCCTCGATGTATCTGTCTGTGGGACCCAGGGGTGGGGGGGGTGCCTGAGCCATGCAGGGAGGGTCCAGGAAGCTCCAGAAAATCCCACCTCCCCGTTTGGTGCATCAAGGGACTCTGTCTTCTCATCAGCTCAATTCAGTTGTATTTATTGAGAGCTTACTTTCTGCAAAGCACTGTACTAAGCACTGGGGAGAATGCAGTATAACAGCAAACAAATGTATCCCCTCCTACAACGGGCTCACGGTCTAGAGGGGGAGAGGGAGGGAGGTGTTGCCAGATGAAATCGTTCCTGAGATGATGTAGGGGAGTCTGGGCTCAGACAAGGCTGGGAAGAAACCCAGCAGCTCCTGCACCTGGATGTCTTCACAGGGGGCCCAGCCCCGGGCCCTTTCCCGCAGGGGATGGTGAAGTTGGTTTGGCTGAGTGTCCCCGGGCACTGGACTGGAGCTTAACCTGTGTGTCTGATCCAGCGGCAGCCCCTCTGGCCACAAACACTTGGGTCATCGGGGCCCCGCAGGCTCCAGCCCTCCTCAGAAGGCCATGGGGGAGAGGGCTTTCCATTCTGCTTCCACCTCTCCTGCTCTTCCCTTTCCCAAGACCCAGGTTTGAACTGGACCCACACCTGAATACCAACGGGGCCCAAGGGTTCTGGAAATGGCTGCCTCTGCAGCTGAGGCCTTACATGGTCTGGGGATCGGGTCCCTGCTGCCTTCCCGATGGGAGAGCTGGGGAGCCTAGCAGGGCCCTCATGTTTCTCCCCCCCGGCGGTAACCATCCTCTCCTCCCGGTTGTCGCTTCCCCTCCCCTCGGCCCGCAGGCTGGGTTCGGTACGCGGAGCGTGTGCTGGCCAACCCTGTGACCCTACACATCTGCACCGCCAAGTCTCCCCAGCAGATCATGGGCTCGCTGGTCAAGGACTACTTCGCCCGGCAGAAGGTAACCCCAGACTCGGGTGCCTGAGGGTCGGGTGGCCCCATTTGCCTAGGTCTTCCTTTAGGATCCGTCTTTCCCCGCCGTCCTCCCCACACCGCTCCCCCGTCTTGTCCGGGCTCTCACTGTACTGGGATCATGGCGTGCGTCAGCCCCTGTCCTCCGTGTTAAAGCGGGCTCTTCCTTGCGTCCTCTGGCTCCCTGTGCCCAGTGGATGTTAGCCCAAATACCACTGATGAGGCAGCATAGAGGTGCAGAGTGGCCAAGTGGATAGAACATGGGCCTGGGAGTCAGAAGGATCTGTATCCTAATACCGGCTCTGCCACGTGCCTGCTATGTGACCTTGGGCAAGTCACTTCACTTCTTTGTGCCTCAGTTCCCTCATCAGTAAAATGGGGATTAAGACTGAGCCCACCATGGGACAGGGATTGTATCCAACCTTGATTATCCTGTATCTACCCCAGCACCCAGATCAGCGCCTGGCCCAAAGTAAGCGCTTAACAAATACCCTATTGATAATAACAGTAATACTGTGATTATTATTGATGCTTGTTGGTGGAGGGATGGGGGTGGGGGTGGAGCCAGTCCAAGCCTGTTACGCCTCTCCCTGCAGAACCTGTCTCCAGACAAGATCTTCCACATCATCGTGGCCCCCTGCTACGATAAGAAGCTCGAGGCTCTGCGGGAGGATTTCTACACATCCCTGTACGACTCCCAGGATGTCGACTGTGTGCTCACCTCGGGTAAACCACTGGGCCCCAAACTCCCAGGATGTCGACGGGTCTGCCTAGTTTAAGGAGGGCGGTCGCCTCCCAGTGGGCTCCCGGGTGGGGGCCAAGGGGAGCGGGCATTTCCTGTGGGATAATTTGCTGGGAAAAGGATACTTTCAGTGGGCCCGTCAGCTGCCCCTGAGCTGCTCCGTCTCTGAGTGGTGTGGGGCTGATCGGGGAGCTGGGGCTTAAGCACCTCCTGTCTGCCCCAGGTGAAATTGTCCAGATCTTGGAGCAGAGTGGCCTGTCGCTCAACGAGCTGGAAGAAGCATCTGTGGACACGCTGTGAGTCGCTGGGCGGGCATGGCGGCAGAGCCCCAGGTGGGGAATTACAGCCAGGCCGGGACAGGACCTAGGCTGAGGGGGGAGCCCTCCCACTCAGCCGTGAGCTCTGGAAGGCTGGGGGCCACACCGCCCTTTCAGCCAGGGGATCTGTGTGTGTGTTTTTGTGTGTGTGTGTGTGTTTGTGTGTATGAGATGTGACTGTCTTGGGACGCTTGCCCTCCTTTTCCCTCAACAGGTTTGGAGCCACCACGGAGGGGGAGGTCGTACGGCACGACGGGACACGGTCGGATGGCTACCTGGAACACGTCTTTAAACATGCGGCCAAGGAGCTGTTTGACATGGATGTGCAGGAGATCACCTACCGCACCCTCAAGTATGGGGGCCGCCGGGTTGGGGAAGGGGATAGGTTGGGGTGGGGTGGACTTATCTTCCCTTCCTCCCCCTTTGCCGGCGGCCTGCAGGCGAGCCCACGGGACCCCCCGTCTCTCCCTCCCGTGCAGGAACAAGGACTTCCAGGAGGTCACGCTGGAGAGGGACGGGGAGGTGCTGCTTCGCTTCGCCGCAGCCTGCGGCTTCCGCAACATCCAGAACCTGGTCCTGAAGATGAAACGGGGCAGGTTTCCCTACCACTTCGTCGAGGTGCTCGCCTGTCCCAGGGGTGAGCCGGGGCCTGAGGGCGGGGGCTGGGAGGTCACGGGAGGGGGGGAGGCCGATCCTGACGGGCCCTGCTCTGTGCCGTTCGCTGTGTCCTCCAGGCTGCCTGAACGGGAAGGGGCAGATGGAAGCAGGGTCCGGGAAGCCGGACGGGGCCCTGCTCCGGCGACTGGAGGAGGCGTACGCGGGGATCCCCGTGCGGCTCCCGGAGGCCAACGCCCACGTGCAGCGTCTGTACCGGGACTGGCTGCAGGGCACCGACTCCCCCAAGGTGCAGGCCGCGCTCCACACCAGCTACGGTGCGGCGGAGCCCCCGGCCCCCGGGCCCCACATCAAGTGGTGACGGGACAGGACGGGAGGAGGAGACGGCGGCGGCAGCCCGAGGCCCTGGACCGTGTCTGTGCCACGGGTCCCGACCCCCACCCCCCAACAGCCCGTCCGTCTGGACTGCTTCCCTCCGCGGCAGGGGGTGTGTTTGTACTCCAGCGGCCTTAGTGTCCGGGGGGGCCCGGAGCCTCCTGTCCCCTCTTCTGCACACCCCCGTCCCCCACACCCCACACCCTATTTATTTGAGGCCATTCTCTCCCCCCACACCTTCCCCTCTCTGTGTGGCCGATGCTGGCAGCCAGGGCCCCCGGCCCCAGACCTCCCAGGCTTGTGGCTGAGCAGGCCGAGGCCGGGTGGGGCTCTTCCTGCCCTTCCCCATCCCCATTCCAAGGAGGCGGAACTGTGCCACCAGCCTGGGGGGGTTGGGGCGGGGGCGAATCTCCTCTTTTTAAAGTAGATTTCTTTTTTTCTTTGATGCAAGTCAGCATGGTGGTGAAGGAAGGGAATGGGCCCCACTACTCTCCCAGGGTTCCCTTCTCTACGACCCCCACCCCTAGTCCAGGGGCAGCTTCTGAGCCCAGAGTGTCTGTACTTGTGCTGCGGGTGCTGGGAGCTTCTGCCTGGCCAAGTGACCCCCCCCTCCCCGCCCCCAACTCCCTTCCCACCCATCCATCCCCAACAATCTCCCACCTACCTGCTCTGGGGCCAGTGGCACTGATGCGGCCGGAGCCGTGGCCCCTGCCCCAACCTCCCCCGGCTGGGGCTCCCCTCTCCCATCCTCCAGGCTTTCTGCCTGCGGGCGCCTGAATTATATATTTTTTTTGCCTCTGTCCCGTGTGGTTTATTTGTGAATGGTGATGCGGCGGGAGCTCGGGGTTTGGGGTGGGAATGTCAGGTGGCATTTATTTCTCTCTTGCTTTCCATCTCTCTCCCTGGGGGTGTGGCCGAGTGCCAGATTACCTTGGTGGCGGGGCAGCTGTGTCCTGCCCCGGTGACCTGTGCTAATGCCCCGGAAACGGCAGCAACTGGCTAGTCTTGCAGTTCCTCTTTGGGGGGCAAGAAAGGCTTCCGTTCTCACCCATCCGCCCCCCTGCAGGGCTGAGCTCGGTCTGAGCGATGGGGTCCGACTCGCATCTCAGGGTGGTTGCAGTTCCATTCCCCTCCCCTTCTAGTTAGACCAGGGATGAGGAAGAACCCCACCCAGTTGGGGAAACTGCCTGTGAGTTTGCCACGCTGCCCCCTTGCTCCTGGGCACCTGGGGGTTAAGGTCTTGGGGGTTATCGCCTTGTGTTCCTTGGCCCCAGACAGGCATGGCCAAGGCATAGTACAACCGTGGGTAGGGCCTGAGTGTGTGTGTGTGCGAGGAAAGAGATGTTGGGGTGACCAAGTGCTTCCAGACACTGTAATAAGCGCTGGGTAAATACTAACTAATCAGGTTGGATGCAGTCCCCCCTCCACATGGGGCTCACATTTTTAACCCCCATTTTGCAGATGACATAACTGAGGCACAGGGAAGTTGCATCATTTGCCCAAGGTTACACAGTAGGCAAGTGGCAGAAGGGGAATTAGAACCCAGTTCTCTGCTTTGTCCCTTAGGCATCTCGCTTCTCAAGCTCCTTGAGTTGCAAGGTTGCAGCAGGGCTTGAGGCCGGCCGCCCCGATGGGACTCAAAAGCTTGGGTCAGACACGGGTAAATCCAAAAGACGGGCACCCCGAGCCAGGTTCTACCGAGATTTGAACTCGGATCGCTGGATTCAAAGTCCAGAGTGCTAACCATTACACCATAGAACCAAGCGGCGGCTCTCGCTTCTCGTTCACGGGGGAAAAGTCTGGGGCTGCAAGTCTGGGGGTGGAGGGAAGGGGACCCCGACGGGGGGGGCTTGCCAAAGTCGAGACCCCCTCGGGCCTGTTGGATCCTCGTGTTCGTCCCCATGCCGAGGGCAGGGTTCGGGCAGAGGCATTCCTTGTACAGAAAGCTCCCTACCCCGCTCCCACACGCAGCCCGGACCCGCAAAGAGCGGGGCAGCCGAGAGGGGGGCAGGGCAGAGGGGCGGGGAGGTCCTCAATCCCCGTCCACTCGGCCGCTTGGACTCGGCCCCGTCGGCCCGGGGAAGTCAACTGGCTGCCGGCAGCCTCTCTGCCCCCATTCCCCATTTCCCATTCCCCATTCCTCGGACCTTGGAGCAGGTCGGTTGTTAAATGGTTGATGGTTAGGAAAAGGGGTGGAGGGGTGGAGGAAAAAAAAAAAGCCAGGTTCCACCGAGATTTGAACTCGGATCGCTGGATTCAGAGTCCAGAGTGCTAACCATTACACCATGGAACCACTTGGCTGCCTTTTTCTTCTGAAACTCCTATACGGTAGGAACGGCGCGGCCTGGTCTCATTCGGCTTCTTTCGGTGTGGTCTGTTCCAGTTCGATCCGCAGCGCGGGCCCACTCTCTCCTGCCACGGGGATTTGGATTGAACCCAAACCGCTGCTCAATCTAAAAGCACCTTTCCCCCTTGTTTGCACAAAACGGGGAGGGATTAAAAAAATCAAACGAACCCAAAAAGGCTAGCAGAGGATGGTTTCGATCCATCGACCTCTGGGTTATGGGCCCAGCACGCTTCCGCTGCGCCACTCTGCTCTGCGGAGAAATTCACCCCTTCAGACCACATCAGGATAAGACTAAGCGCTGGATTCGCTATTTTTAGTGTGTGTGAAATGTCTTCACTGGGATGAATACAATAGAAGACACGGTTCCTGCCGCGAGGATTCTTTCATTCATTCAGTGAATTTATTGAGCGCTTACTGTGTGCAGAGCACTGTACTAAGCGCCTGGAAAGTACAATTCAGCAATAGAGAGAGACAGTCCCTGCCCACACCGGGATTACAGTCTAGAGATGGGGAGACAGACATCAAAACAAGTAAACAGGCATCAATGTAAATAATTAGAATTTCAGATATATGCATATATATATACAAGTGCTGTGGAGCGGGGAGGAGGAGTGGAGCAAAAGGGAGAGATTCGGGGCGACGTGGAGGCGGGAGGCTGAGGAAAAGGGGGGCTTAGTCTGGGAAGGCCTCTGGGAGGAGGTGAGGTTTCACTTGGGGTTTGAAGGGGGAAGCGGGATTGTTTGGCGGATGTGAGGAGGGAGGGTATTCCAGGCCAGAGGTAGGACGTGGACCAGGGGTCGACGGCGGGACAGGTGAGAACGAGGTCCAGTGAGAAGGTGAGCAGCACCCAGAGGAGCGCAGTGTGCGGCCTGGGATGTAGAAGGAAAGAAGGGAAGTGAGGTAAGAGGGACAGCTTTGAAGCCAATAATGAGGAGTTTTTTGATACGGAGGCTCTTGCACTCAAATGACTTGGGCATTACTGATTCATCTCAGGCCCACCTCCGGCCCATCCCATCTTCTCTTTGTTGTTATTATTATTATCATTATTGTTATTATTACTTATTTCAGCTTTCAAGGAAGTTCTAATCAAGCCTGGGACCTGAGGCCTTAACTATGTGCCGAGCACTGTAAAAAGAGCTTGGGAGAGTACAATACAGTTGGCAGACACGTTCCCTGCTCACGAGTTTACAGTCTACAGTCTCTTCTATTTAAGAGTTTCCCCTCTTTCGCCTACTCCGGGGAATATGTCTGTTTATCGTTGTATTTTACTCTCCTGAACTCTTAGTAAAGTGCTCTGCACACAGTCAGCGCTCAAATACGATTGAATGAGTGAATGGGAAATGGTTCTGGGCTCATTCCCGGGGCGGGAAGGTGGAAGAGGTAGCTCCGGTTGAAATTTCGGTTAGACCTGGCCGGGTTGCGGGCCGGTACCGGAGCCCGTTTCTGACATACGCCGACACACCTTGGGAGGCGACCCTCTCATAGTCCCGCTCTCCTTCTAAAACGCCAAACTCGGGGCCTCCCGGAGCCACATCGGCTTCTCCCAGGATGCCCCGCGCTATTTGCATATCGACCCTCTTTTCCAGGCCCAGTTCTTCCCCCGCCCAGCCCGGTTTTCCTGGGTTCCGATTCAGCGAAGGGATGAAGGGAAAAAAGATCGCGATGAGAATCCCTTGAAACAATGAAAACTACTGCGGGATCAAACACGAGACGATCGTAACCAAAAGGTGAGAAATTTTCTGGGCTTTATATAGGTCTAAGAGGAGAGGTGCATTTGTGCTCGCTTTGGCAGCACATATACTAAAATTGGAACGATACAGAGAAGATTAGCATGGCCCCTGCGCAAGGATGACACGCAAATTCGTGAAGCGTTCCATATTTTTTCTTTTCTTTGGGCGGCACCTGTAGAGCGGAGGAGCAGTGGGGTCAGGATATCGCTATATAAACTGCCCTTCGCCATACTGCGAAGCGCCAAGGCCTGAGAAATTCACCTTAGGGAAGGCGTGGGATTGGAAGAGCCAACACAGTCATTCATTCATTCAATAGTATTTATTGAGCGCTTATGTGCAGAGCACTGTACTAAGCGCTTGGAATGTACAAATCGGCAACCGATACAGTCCCTGCCCTTTGACGGGCTTACAGTCTAATCAGGGGAGACAGACAATAATAATAGCAATAAATAGAATCAAGGGGATGAACATCTCATTAAAACAATAGCAAATAAATGGTCTTCCAGTCCCGGCCTCTCTGGGCATACGGGCCGTGTTCAATAAATTCGTATTTATTGAGCTCTGACCGTGTGCAGAGCACTGTTCTAACCGCTTGGGGAGAACAATATAACAATAAACAGACGCAATCTCTGCCCACAACGAACCGTCTTGTGCTGTTACGTTTGGTGTCCTTGGTGTTTTCATTTTGGCCTCCTCGTTTCTCGTCCCTTTAGAGGTTTCTGCTCGAAAAGGGCGGCTCCACCCTGGAATGCTGGACGCCCAGTTGGTCTGTCCGCGGCAACTGCCCTCCCGTTTGCGGCGGAGGCAGCATTGCTAGAGGCTTCGTTCTACCGTACTCGGCCATGGAGTCCACTCTCCCCCAGTCCCACGGGCCCCTCTCTCTCGAGGGACAGGAGGAGCAGACGCCCTCCCTCGATTCATTTCCAATACCTCAATCGCGTTAACCCAACGCCCCTCTCTTAGCACTCAGGTTGTTTACACTGCGCATTCTACTGTTAATTTTGCGATTTCCCAGGGACAAATTCGTGCAACTTTCCAGCTACCGTTTCTTGTGGTAGTTATACTTTCCCAAGTATTTAGTACAGTTCAGTACACCAGATAAGAGCTCAAATATTCTCCGGCTTGGAAAGTGAACCCGGCAGCGGGGAAGGAGGCGGGGCGGAGCAGAATAATAATAATAATGGTATTTGTTAAGCGGTTACTATGTGCTCAGCAGGGTTCCAAGCGCTGGGGTAGATACAAGGTTATCAGGCTGTCCCACGTGGGACTCACATCTTAATCCCCATTTTAGAGATGAGGCAATTGAGGCGCAGAGAAGTTGTGACTTGCCCAAAGTCACACAGCTGACAGGTGGAATTCGAACCCAAGACTCCCAAGCCCGTGCTCTTTCCACTAAGCCACGCTGGCCGCCACCAACTGTGGATCAATAGGTAACTCGATTCCCTCCAACCCTCTGCCTTCGAAGCTGCGCCTTCAAAGATTCCAGACTCGGAGCGTCATCCGGGCTCTCGGAGCTGCGCCTCCCAGAATGCGCTGCGTTTATTTACATAACTTTGCTTATTTTTCCCCTCGTATAAATTGTCGTCCAGGAGATCCAGATTACTTCGGTTTTGGGCTAACTGTGAAGTCGAAGGTAATTTTAGGCTCTGATTCCACCAAACAATGTAGACTACCTCAGGACGAATCACAAACTACCATAACTGTAAAGAAAGAGCTCTATGAGAGCTATATATAGAAATGCGAGCAAACGCTGGGTTGTGCTCGCTTCGGCAGCACATATACTAAAATTGGAACGATACAGAGAAGATTAGCATGGCCCCTGCGCAAGGATGACACGCAAATTCGTGAAGCGTTCCATATTTTTCTCTTCTTGGATCTGACGGCAGCTGCAGCGAACGAAAAGCTTTGAGCTAAGTCGACAGGGCGGGCAATCATTTTTTTTTTACTTATCGAGCTCTATTACCACCGACTGCTTGCATTGCTCCTTGCTAAGCCTTCGGAATGCTCAACAAATGATGCTATTACTCTTACTACTATCGTTGCTGCAAGCAATCAATCATAATTGAGCTCTTGTTCGGTGTACTGCACTGTATATAATAGAACAGTAGAAATAGGAACCACGATCCCAGCTCAAAGAAAATTTACAATCTAGTAGGGGAGAAATTAAAAAAAAATCAGCAATAGGGAAGCAACAGGAGTTTAAAGATATGTTCATAAGTACTACGGGAACCGGTGAAAAGATCTGGAGTGCTTAGGTAGTACAAATTTACTGAAGTGGAATTTGGGGGGGGGGGGATATATAGTAGGGAGATGAGAGATGAGAGGTTAATCTGGGAAGGCTTTCTTGAGGCAAAGTGATTCCGGAGCACACAGCGCTCAATAAATACAATTGAGCGAATGAACAATTTTTCCAACTTTTTTAAAAATTGAAAAATGCAACACTACTGCCTCCCTGAGGTGCATAGTACACTTGCAGTTTTATAAACTGAGTGCTAGTAGATGCTGAGAAATTGGTCTGGTTTACCTTGAGTTTCACGGTTGGGTTTCAAAAGATCATAGTAATAGAGCAGAAAATAGAACTGATTGAGCTCTTCACTTTATGCATTGTTCTTGGGAGATTTGAAACAAAATAAAACCGACATATTCCCTGCTCATAAGAAGTTTATTATGTACTGGGAGTCAGGAACAAAAATATTTCAAGCACACTAATCATAGCAGTTGAACTTACAATTGGAAAAAGAATACATAAGGGCTGAGAGGCTGAGTTAGGCATGGCTAATGGGTTTCCATCATTCGGACTGTTTGTGGATTAATACAATACCCTAAAACTTTAAACACCAATCAGTCCCAAGTATCGTCCAGGCGGGGCCTGTTGGCTCCTAAAATGCTTGGAGAGATCTCGGGTTGTCTGCCCTGCAGTACGGCGGCTCGCCAAGGCTCAGGGCGCCCATGTTTCGTGAGGCTAGCGAAGCCGGCCAGGCCACCATCTTTAGGACGGGCAGGGATCTAACACCCTCCTCTGCCCCATTTTGTTAGCCCTGGTAGCCATCTTTGATGTGGGCCAGCGCCTCTCCTTCAGCCAACAGACTGAACTCCGGATCCGACGGCCTGAAGACTCCCCTTTCCCAGGAAAACGGTCATAGGAGCCACTCTCCCTGGCCCTTTAGGGGTTTGTGATTTCTCTTCGACCGTTGAGCGTCCCCCAACGGAAGCTTCCGCCCCAAACAAAGATGGACACCCCACCCACTCCCCGTTGCCCGCCACTGGGCCACTCTTTCCCTCGATCTCTATGATCACCAGCCTCCCCCGGGTTCCCGGAAACCAGGGCAATTTCCTCTCCTGTTGAAAGTCCAGGTGGATCCCCGCCGCCTGCCCCGTGCTGTCCGCCCGCCCTCCCTCCCGGTAGGTGTCTCTCCGCCTGCTCCTCTGCCGCTTCTTGGGCGGAACGGAGCCTCGTGCACCAAGCCCGGGGCAAGCGGGGCCCAGCTTCCTCTTTCCTGCTCCTCCGGGGGGTCATCTAAGGGGTGCCGGTCCCGGGGAGCTGTGGCACCTAAGTCCCGGGGGCCCGGAGCTTCGAAGACCCGGGGGGATGTTAGGGGAAGGGAAGGTGCCTTGGGGACAGAAGCTGCGGAGTCCCGGGACTCGGGGGATGTTTAGGGCTTTCCTGGGTAAGACAATAATAATGTTGGTGCTTGTTAAGCGCTTACTATGTGTCCAGCACTGTTCTGAGCGCTGGGGTAGAGACAGGGTCATCAGATTGTCCCACGTGAGGCTCACAGTCTTAATCCCCCTTTTACAGATGAGGGAACTGAGGCACCAAGAAGTGAAGTGACTTGCCCAGAGTCACACAGCTGACAGGTGGTGGAACCGGGATTAGAACCCATGACCTCTGACTCCTAAATCGTGCGGGCAGGAGCTGCGGGATCCCGGGACTCCGGGGCCGGGGAGGCTTTCTGGGTGAAAAGAAAAGTTCCGGAGGCAGGAGATTCATTCATTCACTCGTATTTACTGAGCGCTTACTATGTGCAGAGCACTATACTAAGCGCTTGGAATGTACAATTCGGCAACAGAGACAATCCCTGCCCAACAACGGGCTCAGTCTGAAAGGGGGAGACAGACAACAAAACAAAACAAGTAGTCAGGCGTGGAGGGGGATGCGGGTCTGGTCAGAACCGGGCCCTGGGGTCCTCCAGTCCTCCAGTTCACTGGCCTCAGTGTCGCTGCCCTGGGACAGGTCAGCGGGGCTGGCCGGACGATGCAGACCCAGGAAGCTGGTGACCAGCTGGACAACAGCCTCCACGTCGCGATGCAGGGTCCTGGGACTCCAGGGAGGAGTGGAGGTCTTCCCCGTTAAGAGAGGTTTCCAGGGCAGGGGCTGCAGCCGCGGTGAACGACCCCCCAACCCAGCGCAGCCGTGGCCGTAGAGCCAGACTTGAGGGAAGGGACCCTTCGCCCCTGCCATGCAGCCACTTCCCCACTCTCCCCCGCGGCCCCTGGCAGCCCTCCTGGGCTGGATTTGAGCAAAGGCCAGGGCATCCATCCCATGAGAGGCAGGGGGATGAATCTCCTGGTCGGGGAAGGGACGAGGCCACCGAGGCCAAGCTGGTTTGTCCAAAGTGGCCACTGCACCGGCCGCCCACTGGGGGAAGAGTGCGGCACTAAGGCCTGGGGGACGGAAACGGACTCAAACGGACCCTGCCCAAAAGTATCAAAGAGGGAAGGCAATTTGCATAAATTGCAGAGTGCAGAGTAGTAAACCCAAGAAACACAGCTAGAAGGATGTCCAAGCAAAGACCACGGTCAGGAGGGTGGGAACCAATCGTGAAAGTTTCCTAGAAGAGGTGGAATTGCAAGAACCTTGAAGGGGAAGAGCGGGCCCGATTTGAGAGAGGAGGGAGCTGGCGTGGGACGAGGGGGAAAACTCAGACTTTGTCGGCCGGACCCACCCCGGGGCTCGTTTTCTCCCTGGATGAGCCCCCGGAGAGCCGAGAAAGCACTTCAGGGTCACCTGCCACGACTCATGGTCGAGCCCCGGGACTGCTGTGGCCAGGGTGCCAGTGTGACCTCCCAACCACATGCCCCTGCTTCCTTCTCTCCCTGCCCCGCAGCTGGGGCCCAGGCTCTGGGACAATGTACATGCAGGTGAAGACCCGCACCAACTCTCTGCTTCACCTGAAGAGGGTCCCCAGCATCCGGTCCTGGTCCCTCCTCGTGGGTAAGGGCCGACTCCGTACTCCCTTTCTCTTCTCCCTGCTGCTTTCCCTGCTCTGATCCTCGGGCTGGAGAGTCGGGGAATCGGCCCTCCTCTGCCCCTAGGCCTTCTCTGCTCTCTCCCCACCCTGTCCTGGCCCCGAGGATTCTGTGCTGGAACTGGTGAGGGCATTCTGCCCAGGGGTTGGGATGGGGGGCTTCATCCAGGTGCAGCTAATCTGCTTGCGGTGGGGAGGAGGGAGGGTTGGGATCCTTTGGGAGTTTAACCCCTCATTTCTCCTTGCTTCCAGGATTCTCCTCCATTGGCTTGGCAGCCGCATACTACAGTGGAGGTAATACTGTGTCCCGTCCGTCCCCACCCCTTCCCCTGGCCCTCCAAGCCCCCAGAACAGTGCTGGACCAGGCTGGCACGCTGGGGGCGGGGCTCGCAGAGGAGGGCCCAGGGCGGGTGTCCTGGGGTTTTGTCCCCGGCAGACCAGCCATGGCCGTGTGTGCCGGTGGCCGCTGAGCCACGGTCTCTGCCTCTGTCCCCCAGACAGCCTGGGCTGGAAGCTCTTCTACGTTGCCGGCTGCGTGTTCGTGGCCCTGCAGAACCTGGAGGACTGGGAGGTGAGAGCGGCCGGCACGGGCTCGAGACGTCGGTCCGGCCCTAAGGCCTAGAGTCGGGGGCAGCCGGAGAGGGGAGGGGATGGGGGCGGGACGGAGCCCGGGACGGAGCCCGGGACGGGGGCCCGAGCACAGCCATGCCAGCTGCCTGAGGTGGGGCGGGCGTCTGGGAAGCCGCTCGGCTGGGGCTGACTCCGGGCCCTTTCCCAGGAGGCCGTCTTCAACAAGAACACAGGGAAAGTCATCCTGAAATCCTTCAACCTGTACAAGAAGATGCTGACCCTCTCTAGGGGCGACCACGACCACGGTAAGGGTTGGGATACTGCGGGGCTGGAGGGGTATTTGCCGGGCTTCCCCTGGTCTCCCCGGCCAGTCTGGACCGAGCCCTTTCCCAGGATGGTCTGATTGACTTGTTGATGAAGATGTGTGAGTAGCCGGGAGTGATCTTGCTCCTGAGACCCTCAAGGGGAAAAAACGACCCTGTCGGCTTTCCTGAGCCAGAGAGAGGGTGGTCACCGTTCTCCGAATCTTTGTGTCCATATCCGTCTCACGCCGGCAGTGGTGATGGGGCTGAGGGACGTCCAGGACGTGAACGTGGAGGAGGAGAAGGTCCGCTACTTTGGGAAAGGCTACATGGTGGTTCTACGCTTCTCCACGGGGTTCTCACACCCCCTGACCCAGAGCGCCATCATGGGCCACCGAAGGTGAGGGGCCAGCTGCGGGGACCCTGCCCCCACTCCGAGACCTCCCCCGATCCCTGGGGACCCTCTACCCACGGGGCTGCTGCTGGCATGAGCGAGGGGTACCAGACTGGGGACAGGGGAGTTCCTCAGCCGAGAGTCCAGTCCCCCGACCCTCCCGTCGTGGCGCCGGGCCAAGAGTCCAACCCTCTGACCCTCCTGTTATGCCATTTCCCCTAGTGACGTGGAGGCTGTTGCTCAGCTGGTCACCAGCTTCCTGGGTCTGCATCGGCCGGCCAGCCCCGCTGACCTATCCCAGGGCAGCGACACTGAGGCCAGTGACCTGGAGGACCCCAGGGCCCGGCTCTGACCGGACCCGCATCCCCCACCACGCCGCTTTCTGCCCCGTGGCCTCCTCGCCGCTGCTGTCGGGCCTCTGAGCCGAAGGAGGCCCCACGCTGTGGGGAGGGGAGCGTCCTCCCCCCTGCTTCCGCTGCTCTGGGACAGCGGCACCCCCGGACTGGCTTCTCCAGATCAGGTGGGGGAGGAGGAAGAGGGGGAGAGGGAGCCATTGCTGCCTCCTCCTGGAAGCCTGGGCCATCTCTTTCCCTGGGGCCAGGATGGTGGTCCGGGCACCCTACTGGACCCCCTGAAAGCTAGGTGATCCAGGTCCCCTGCTCCCCCACCTCCCACAGTCCAGTCACAGTCGGGCTAGCTGTACATCCAATCGCAACCCACCTGTGCAGACTAGGAGGGTGGAACGGGAGCTGGCCCACCCCCCTGCACCAGGGCCCTGCCTGCCTCTTCGGGGGGTGCCTGGTGTGGGGTGATATGAGGGGGTGAGGACACAGCCGGGTCTTGGGGCCGTGTCCACCTGGTCCAGTCCACGGGGCGTGGAGAGCGGAGTGGGCCCAGGTAGCAGGGAACCATCCTCATGGACACTGATCAAAGTGCTGCAGGCAAGGCCATGTTCTGGGCAGCCCCCTGGGGAGCTCTGCCCCACTCTCCCCTGACCCCTCAGGTAGGGGTCTTCCTGTGGACACTGGGCTCTGAGTCTCTTGGCTGCTCCAGGGAGGTCAGGGGCTGCCCCTCCCTCTAGATCGCCGAGAGGCAGATGTGCCCAGGTACTTGGCCGCTCCGCTTCTGTGTCCAGCCGCCTGCTGCCCTCTGCAACTCGAGTCGAAGCCCGGAGCGTGGGCGTACACATGACTGTCTCTACCCAAACCCGCGCCCCAATAAATGACATTCCAGACACTTGGTTACTGTCCCTGGGTGGGGGAAACTGTCAGCCTCCTGGCCCTGAGGACTCTCAGAGTAGGTAGGTGCCGGGGCGATCCCCACCCCTCTGACCAACCGCCCATTCCCCTGCACTGTTGATCTAGATCAATGGCTCCTCCCGCTGCACCCCAGATGGACCACCCCTTCCCCCTGCACCAGACTGCCCTCTCCCCGCACCCCAGGCTGACGGCCACCCCCTCCCCCCCCCCGGCAATGCAGACTGCCCCTTTTCACACGGCTCCAGTCACCAGGACAACTCCGACCTGCCCACTGAGGAGGGCCCTGCCAGTCGGCACCCTTCCCCTGGCCCAGCAGCCGTCCCGGGCCATGCTATGCGAGCAGCCTCTGGCCACAAAGCAGGCAGACGTGGAGGAGCGCAATGGATTTATTTGAGCAGGATTTATCTCCCAGGATGGTGTGGGGGGGCGATGGTTATATTCCTGACACCTCCCTCCCTCCCCTGCTCCCGCCCTAAGACCTAGTGCACTACTACAGCTAGGGAGAGGGCAGGGGGGGTGCACCCTGCCCGCCAGCTGCTCCCATCCTGTCCTGATGTTGGGGCTCGCAGGGCCGGGAGCAGCCTGCCCACCAGGTCCCGACAGCCTACCCTGGATCCCACCCACACCTATCTTCGTGTAGGCTGGGACAGGTGGTGAGTGGGAGTTGGAAGGGGGATGGGGGAGGGGGTGGCTGCAGGCCTGGGCTGGTGAGGGGGAGGAGGAGCATAAAAAGGATGTTGACTGGGGCCTGGGATGCCCGTGGTGACTGGGTCCCCGAGTCCTGCACCGAGAGAAAGTTGCCACCGGCTAAGTGGTTTTACTTCCCCAGATCCCCAAGGGACAGACCACAACACCTGGGTCGAGACCAACCTCCCGCCCTCCATCCCCCCACCAACTCTCTACTCAGTCTGGCATCACGGCTGGCCCGCTGAGGGGGTCCAAGGGTCTGCGTTCCCCAACGTGCTCGCAGAGTGGGCGCTGGAGCTGGGGTGGTCAGCCCCCGGCCGGCACTGGGCCTCGGGGGACCGGCCACAGTCTCCAGGATTTGGTCTGACCCGACAGCTCCGGGGCTCAGGTGTGGGTGGCCTCCATTGCCCTGTCCAAGTCCCGCAGCAGATCCTGGAGCTTTTGGATCAGGGGGTGGACATTTTCTTCCATCCACTCCTCCACCGCATCCGGGTACAGGATCCGCTCCAGGGCCACTTGCAGCTCTTGCCGGACCGCCTCCCATTGGGCCAGAAGGCTGGACGAGAGAAACGCAGTCCGATGGGAGCTGGCCCAGGGACCTGGGCTCAGGCTGAGGAGCTGGATCCCTCGGGGGACGAGGGAGGGATCACAGTCCTGATGTGCAAATGGAAGGAGGGGTGCCCCCCCCCCCCCAGCAGGAGTAGGTCAGGTCGGTTGAGTGGTGGGGGTGGAGTCACCGGCCTGGCACATGGGTGGAACAAGGGTGACGTGGGGGGGAGCCGCGAGTCCCTCCGGCAGGGTTCTTAGCATGGGATTTGACCCCCCACTCACACCAATGCCTCCTTTCCCCTGAGGGCATTACTGACCCCACCTCAGAGCCAGACTGAAAGTCCCTCCGGCAGGGTTCTTAGCATGGGGTTTGATCCCCACTCACACCAATGCCTCCTTTCCCCTGGGGGCGTTACTGATCCCACTCCAGAGCCAGACATGAACCACTGCTCCTAGGCTTTGGGTTCTCCGGAGGCTCTCACCCAGGCAGCTGGGAGCCTTACCTTAGCGCCTCTGGCTGGAAGTGCTGTATCATGACCGGGTGAATCAGCTTCCTCTTTCGATGGAAGGGGCTGAACCAGCCTGTCACGTACCTACGAACCATTCTTGAGTCAGGTTTGTTATGCGGTCTCTGGGTTCAGGAGGGCAGGGGCAGGCCAGGGCTAGGCCAGGTCCGGGGTCTGCAAGTGAACTAAAGCCCATATGGAGCAAGGTCTGTCCGTGACGATAACTAGGCCAACTGAACTGGATCTCAAGCCCCGAAAGAGTAAGACATCTCTTCACCCAACTTCTGGACCAGGGCCCCACAACTCCTGTCCTCTTCTACACCCGGTCAACCCCCCACCCCTCCATCCCCCCCCTCCATCCTCCCCTCCCAGTGCCCCTACCTCAGGGCAGGCCCCTGGGTTCCTGGGGAAAAGTCACCTGTTCCTCTCCAGCAGCTCTTCCACGGAGCACCGCAGGTGGAAGCTGATCTGGGTCACCAAGGCGAGGACATCGCTGCCAGGAAAGGTCCCGGAATCATCCCTGACAGGAAAGGGGCTCCTCAGTGTCGGGGTGGGTTGGGGGTGGGGAGGAAGCGGGGGTGGCAGCGGTGGTGGGTGGCTTACCTCATGAAAACATCAACCTCCAGATTTGACGTTCCCAAGAGTTTTCCTGCCACATCCTTGACCTTTTCAGAATAGCCTCCTGGAGGCCGGTGAGTTTTAAGGAAAAGGCTGGGAGGGGAGGTTCGGGAGGGCTCAGGGGAAGAGCTGTGGAAGACGGGGCCCAGGGGTGTGGAGAGAGGAATGCGGAGGAGAGGTTCCGGGGGAACGGAGGAGAGGGGCCGGGGTGCTCACCCGTACCGTGTTGGAGTGTCTGTAGGCACACGGCCAGGGACGGGATCCCCACGGGCAACAGCTCACACAGCACGGCGAAATGGTCGTACCTAGACGTGATGGGGTACTGGCCGCCCGCTGGCTTGTGGCCCCGCGGTGTTGGCAAGCTCCACCGGCCCCTCCCCCCATCTTCGGTCGGTCCGTTACCGTTGCCAGCCGGTCAGCGCGATGCCTTGAAGCATGCCCACGGGTCCACGGTCTGCGACCTTCAGCCACTGGACGTGGTTTCTAAGATGGTGGCCGATGGGCGTCAGCGACTGGTTGACTCCGGTGGCCCCTTTAAAGGCACTGGCCGCCCACAGCTTGGTGAATCCACAGCGCCGGTACTTATCCATGAGGGCCACTGGATGGAGAGAGAGGCCCGGCCTGAGCCTCTCCCTCAGAGGATGGGGGTCAGGAGCTGAATGGGGATGGCTCCAAATATGTGTCCCGGGGTGGGGGGTCCGTGCTGGACTTTCTAGAGTGTCGTTGCCCATGCAAAGCCCCAAATGGACCCCGGATAGGTTCACCCAGACAGGTTCCCCCCCCAAACAGCCATTCTGGCCCCTGCGGCCAGAGGAGCAATGAACCCCAATGAAGAACTAGACAATGTGCTCCCTTCAGCACTGACCTTTGCCCTCCACATCTAGGTCAGCCATGTAGTCCCAGATCATGGGCTCCACCAACTGGGCGATCCCTGACTCTATAAGGAGCAGAGGGTGAGTGAGGACCTAGAGAATTGTCAGGCATTAATTAAGGGAAGAGTCAGGGGTGTTGGATGGTCGAGGCTGGGTCACGAAGGAGAGTCAAGGGCCTTGGATGTTTCGGGACGGGTTACCAGGGAATGTCAGGAGCGTGGGATGGTCTCAGCTGGGCTGGCCCACCCTGATCCCCTAGGGGACCCTTTTCAGATTAACAACATGGCACCTACAGATCTGTCTCCAAAAGCGGCGCTGGGATGCTTAGAGGAGCCGTTTGCCTCCTGGCCACCTGTTCTCACCATCAGGGCCGGGCCATCCGTCACCCTAGACTCTCCTCGGGGACCCAGCACAGCCTATCTGACACCACTCTCTGCACCCATGACTCTCCCCTCTCTATTCCTGACTCTCCCAGTGATCCAATTCAGGCCCCTGCCTGAAGTCCCTGGCCCAGCCCCCCCAGGCATGCCAAGGGTGGGGTCAGCGAGGCACCACAGAAGCAAGAGACACGGTCAGCACCTACCTACCTACCTGCGAGGCTTTGCTCACCGATGCCCCGGAGCATGTCATCCCACACGATGGGCTTCACGGTCGGGTGTGCGGCCAGCACCCTCCGGGCTACTGCCGCCACCTGCATCAGGCACAGCTTTGCCACGTCGTTCTGCCCCTGCTGCAGCCACCGCTTTGAAGCCTCCCCTTCGCCGAGGTAGTACACCTGTGTGGCACGGGGTGGACTGGGGCAGGCTCCACAGGCAACGTGAACCTGACGCACTCTGAGCTCCACGAGCTCCACTGAGCCCTCACTGAGGTCCCCACAGCAAAGGGAGAGTTTAGAATCGGAGTTGGAACACCTCCTGCGCCAAGGGCTGACCCGCTAATTGACCCACCACCTGACCAAGGGGCTCTCACTGGCATTTCAATTCCCGCTCTACCCATCGGCGTATTCAGGACCCGGGGCTCCCCAGGGGGCCATGGGACCCAGGGTCTAGAGAAGCTCCATCCAGAGGGGAGGGACAGAGGCCCCAGGGGACCTCCATCTAGGGGCTGGGTCTCACGGTGGCCCTGGGTCCCTTGGAGGGCTTTGTGCCCCAGGGCCTGAGGAGACACCAGCAGATGACTCCACCCTGGTCCAAGTCCAAAGGAGAATCGTTTGGGAATGGAACCTGCAGCTGGGAGATGGATGTCTTGGCCTGAGATTGCCCATTTCAGGCCAAGGGGCAAATTTGGTGTTCTGAGTGGTCGCAGCAGCCTCCTGCTGGCAAGTGGGGCTGTTCCTAGAGAACCCGGAATCCCTGACACCCCTCACTCTGTCGTTGCTGTTGGAGAGGAAGGTCCGTTTGGGCAGGGACCGTGTCTGTGGTTTCTGAGGTGCTCTGCACCCAGTGAACTCCATCACTATTGGACAAGAAGAAAGGGGCTGTGGGGTCTTATGGCAGGACCAAGAGGGCTCGAGGGTGGTCACAGGAGGGTCCCCCTTTGTGGGTGGAGTGAGGCCCGCTACCCTGGGCCCACCCTCCCGTGCCCTTCCAGCCCCGAGGAGCCCGGCTGGGCCTGCACTGGACACTAACCTCGTCGGACCCAATGTGGAACCATCGGACGCCTCTGTGCAGCGCCATCACCTGATCAATCATGGTGCCGACCAGCACCAGCGATTCCTCCTGGTGGGGGTTCAGCGCATTGGGGAACGCATCCACCTCCCGCAGGTGAGAGAACTCCTTGTGTTTCAGGACAAACTGCAGGGAAAGAGAAGAGCCAGGCAGCGACCCCAAAAGCCAACCTCGGGCACGGGCGGCTCAGCTGTCCCGGCCGCAAAGACTTCTCGGGTCCGAGCCCTGGTCACCAGGCCCGAATACCGCCCTCTTCCTCAACTGAGGATTGGGCTGTGGGCCTCGCTGCCCCAGGGGCCGGGGGCCGAGAGATTCCTGGGCTCGGACCTGAACTGGGGCCTGAACTGGGGGCTGGACTGTGGCTAGGGTGCTGTCCCAGGGGTGGACTAAAAGGCTTCTGTGTGTAGGGCACTGGACTGGAGCAGTGCCCAGCGCCTGGCAGATGTAATCCCTCTAGGCTGGAGGGGAAGAAGGGCTGGGATCCCTTGGGCCCGTACCCTCTTCCTGCGTTAATGTCCCCGTCAAGCCTGGCTGCTCGTTCCCGGCCGGGGCCCACCGGTCCCCGCCAGCCTCCGGGGGCCTGAGGGCCACACCTACCTCCATGTGTCCGAAGGTCTGCACCAGGGGAATGACCTCGAGCTCGTGCCGTTGGGCCAGGAGTAGGATCTCCTGGATCTCGGAGGGGCTATCGGTGGGAGGAGATACAGAGGGGGGCGGCTGTCCTGCTGCCACGAACAGCGGGCAAGCAGAGGGCATCATCAGAGCGCCCAGGCCAACCCACTCACTGTCCTTCATTCTCTCTCTCCTGCTGCCGACTCTTGCTCATGCCCTCCCTTTTGCTTGGAACCCCCTCTGCCCTCACATCCGAAAGACTTGTCCCCTCTTCTATGCCCTACTGAAATCACATCCCCTCATGGAAGCCTTCCCTGATTCATCTCTCATCTCCTCACTCTGTTTCCCCACCGTTGCCACTTCAGGGTCACTTAGGCACTTAAGCTACAGTAGCCCCATACTCTAACTGGGTGTCCCTACCCCCTTCTAGACTATAAACTCACTGTGGGCGGGAACTGTGCACCCTAACGATTTCATTTTTTATTTTGTGGATTTCTCCTTGACTTTCATATTTAGCATTTTACAGTTTCACTGCTCCTGATACGTCTGTTCCCGGGCCCCTCTCCCACACTTCGGAATCATAGATTGTGAGCCCCTTGAGGGACAAGTCCCGGGTCTGATTCCCACCTGTGTACTCTCTGCCAGTGCGTAGCACAGTGCTCTGCATATATTAGGCACTCAGTGAATATATTGTCCTCTCTCAGGTAGTCAACAGAATACCGGTAGGTCCTCAGTATACGATCGATCCACCGGTTTTCCATCCTGTCACCCCACTCTCCCCCACCCACCGAGCCAGTCCAGGATCGAAGGACCAGCAAAGCCCATGGCGTGCTCCTTCGGGACCAGACCGCATGCCTGTAGCATACCTGTAGGCATAGGTGGCCTGCAGCAGGCGCAGGGGGCCGTCATAGGGGAACATGTCCTCATACTCCACCAGCAGGCCGCTGGCCCCGAGGGCACGGAAGAGAGGGAAGATCTGGGAGGAAGAGGAGGAGGAAGCCGGGGTTGTAATAATAATCGCGTTGCTATTTGTTAAGCGCTTACTAGGCGCCGGGCACTGTTCTAAGCGCTGGGGGAGATCCAGGGTCATCGGGTTGTCCCACGTGAGGCTCACAGTTAATCCCCATTTTACAGACGAGGGAACTGAGGCACCGAGAAGCGAAGTGACTTGCCCCCCGTCCCCCAGCCGACAAGGGGCAGATCCGGGCTTCGAACCCCGGACCCCGGGCTCTTTCCACCGAGCCACGCTGCTTCTCTAAGTAATAGCCAAGGGACTGGAAGTGCGGCCGGTGGCCCTCCCGCCCCAGCACCCGCTCCTCGGCAGGCGATCTCGGGCAAGTGTGAGTTTTCCCTACATGATGAACTGTAAAGCGACTTCACTTCTCCGCGCCTCAGTTGCCTCATCTGTCAAATGGGGATGGAGACGGTGAGCCCCACACGGGGCCGGGCCTGCGTCCAGCTCGATTTGCCGGGAGGGACCCCGGCGCTCAATCCAGTCCCCGGCGCCTAGTGAGCGCTTAACGGCTATTATCGCGGCTCCGCAGCCGGCGGGGCTCGGGGCCGGTGGCCGGGCCGGGGGCGCAGGCGAAGGGGCGAGGTTGTCGCGCCGCCCTGGGGGTCCCGCCGCTCCCGCCGCCCCCCTACCTCGGCCAGGTAGGAGACCCTGGGCGGGGCCCCTTTGAGGTCGAGATGCACCAGCCGGCGGGGAAAGGCGGAGGGAGCGGCCATGCCGGGCTCTCCCCGGGCGGCCCCGCTCCGGCAGCGATTGCTCCGGCCTGGGCCGGGGCCGGGACCCGGACCCGGGGCCCGGCAGGCCGCCAGCCCCCGAGCGGATGGCCGAGCTCCTCGCTCCGAGCCCCGAGCTCCTCCTCCGCTGCTCCGTCGGCTCGCACCCCCCTCCCCCTCCACCTCCCGGCGTGGTGGGCGTGGGCGTGTCGGGGCGGCTGCATGGCTCCTCAGCGGCGCGCCGGGCCCAGGGCCCCCGACGGCGGCGCCCCGGCGGCGGAACGGCGGCGCCCCCCCAGGTCGCCCGGCCCCGGGCCCCGGGCCCCGGGGTTGGGAGGGTTGGGTTGGCCGGGGACCGGCCGGGCGCCCGCGGCACCCACCCCCTCCCCCGAACTCCCCTCTCCCCTAACGACCCCCTACCTCCTCGTCTCCTCTTCCCCCCTGCTCTCTCTCGCCCCGTCCCCCCGCCTCCCCTTCTCCCCCTCCTTGCGCCCTCCTTCTTCCCCTGCCAACCCTTCTCCCCCTGTGCCTCCCCTTCTCCCCCTGCCAACCCTTCCCCCCCGTGCCTCCCCTTCCACCCCTGCCAACCCTTCCCCCCCGTGCCTCCCCTTCCACCCCTGCCAACCCTTCTCCCCCTGTGCCTCCCCTTCTCCCACTCCCCTGTGCCCTCCTTCTCCCCCTGCCAACCCTTCTCCCCCAGTGCCTCCCTTTCTCTCCCTCCCCTGTGCCCTCCCTCTCCCCCTGCCTCTCTTCCTCCCTCCCCCCCTGCCCCCCCGTGTCCCTCTGCCCCGGCCCTGACCACAACCCCTCGTCCTAAACGTGCGCGTGCCCGTTCCCCTGTGGGTCGCCAGGCCCCGTGAAGGGCAGCCCCGACCCTTGCTCCCCGGGGACGGTCACCTGTTCCCGAGCTGCCATCCCAACGGTGGCGTTTCCTCCACCGCCTTCTGCCCATTCCCGGGGGGCTTGCCAGCAGAGGTGCTGCAAGGAATGGGCCTTAGGCTTCTCTGCCCATTCCCAGCGGGGCTGCCCCAGGCCCGAACAACCGGGACCATCCCACACTTTCAGTTGTTACAAGGAATTCCTGCTCTCTCTCCAGCCCTTTCCATCTCCCCCAGCACTTTCCCTCTGCCCAGTTCTCTCCATGTCCCCTAAGTTCTCCCTTTCCAAGTTCACTTCTCTCCAAGTTCTCTCCCTCCATCCCCGTCCTTTCGTTCATTCAATCAATCGTATTTATTGAGCGCTTATTGTGTGCACAGCACTGTACTAAGCACTTGGAAAGTACAATTTGGAAACAGAGGCAATTCCTACCTGACAACGGGCTCCCTGCCTCCCAAGTTTTCTCCCCTCCCAGTTCTCTCCTTGCTCCCCGGTTCTTTACCCAGTTATCTCCCTCTACTCGGTTATCTCCTCACGTCCCCAATCCTCCTCCTCGCCCCCAGCACCCAACTTCCTTGACCAAGTACTGATGGTAGTTTGCCGCTCCCGCACAGTGTCAAGAAGGGCCGACTCCAGGAGGAGTCCCTGCGGCAGAAGTGGCTAAAAGCGGCGTTCCTGGGGTCCTCGGCCATCCTCGGCGGGCTCCTGCTCTGGAGCTGCGTGAGTGGGGATGACGGCGTGACCGAGGTCCTGGCCCAGCAGAGCGAAGTGCTGCAGGACCGGTTCGTCGAGGTGCCCTGTTCCGAGGACTATGACAGCCACAAGAGATTTGAAGGTGCCACTGTGCGGGTCGAGTGCTCGGTGTCCCTTCCCGTTGGGGCTGCGGTCGGTCAGTGGTGTTTTAGGGCCTATTGCATGCTGAGAGCTGGACTGGGTACCTTCTGCATAATGAGCCCTGGCCTGGGTGATTATTGCGTGCGGAGCCCTGGCCTGGGTGATTATTGCATATAGAGTGCTGTACTGGGCACCTGCTTTTGCAGAGCACTGGATTGGGCCCCTGATGTATGTAGAGCACCCGACTGGATGTCTGGAGTATACAGAGTGCACTCCTGGGTGCTTGCAGGGTATTGTACAGGTCGCAACATTCTGTACTGGGCTCCTTCTGTGTGCTGAGCACTGTGCTAAGTACCTATTTTGAACAGAGTATACCAGAATCAATCACTCAATCAATAAGATTTATTGGGTGTTTGCTCTCCCCTTAAAGAACTCCCACTGTAATGGGGGAGCAGACTAGCTGGCAGACACCCCCACACACACCTACAAAGAGGGAGCGGGCAGAAGGCCAAGGATATGATCCCCATGTTCTTTCCCCCAGGCCCCCTGCCACAGGAGCCCATTTTCAAGCAGGCGTTGCAACTGCCTTGTATTTCCTTCTACCTTGCTCCAGTCGCGGGATTTCAGTTTCACTCTCTCAGCATGGCTTGATGGGCTGTGATATGGTGGTGTTCTTGGAAACAAACTCACTCTTGTTAGGTTTCCGGGAACACCTGGGCCCGATTCAGTTGGCACAGCGCTGGGCTCATCCACAATGCGGCGCTGTTGACCCTCAGGTGGCACTGGCAGGGTCCAGGTGGCATCAGGTCGGTGCCCGCCGAGGGACCGCTTCCCCACCCTCACCCTCTTCCTCCTCTTCCACACTTCCCTCGTCGGAACAGTGGGTCGGATGAACCGAGAGGCCGCTGGGGGACCTGGATCGGCCTCTGCCTTTGGCCTTTATGTGGAACTCCCTCCTTGGGTTTGGGGTCGTGGTTTCGTTGATGGAAAGACTTTTCAGCAGTGACTGGTGCTCGGACAGAAAGGTTCCAGCAGAACGGGGAAAACCCAGATGTAGTGAACTGGGTCATAGGGAAGAGAACATGTGTCTGGAAAGGCAGAGCTGTGGAGAAAGAGGGTCGGCGGGGGGTGGGCGGGGGAGGGGGAATCCAGAATGGACGGAGCCCAGAGAGAAGGAAAATCCACAACGGACAGAGTGCAGAGAGAAGGAAGATCCAGAATGGACAGACAGAGTAGTTGGGAAAAAAACCGTGGCCTGGTCACTGGGAAGAAATGGGGGCATAGGGAAGAGCAGAGGGACTTGGACCCCCTCGACCTGCCTGCCACTGTTGACATTTGACTCTTGCTGCCTTGCTCCTCTCTCAGGGTGCACGCCCAGGAGGTGTGGCCGAGGTGTGACCGACACCGTGATCACGCGGGAGGAAGCAGAACGAATCCGCCGGTAACGGTCTCTCCGGGGCCCGGGGGTGGGCAGAAACTCTAGACTCGAGTCCCCGTGGCTGCGGAGCATCCACCGGGGCTTGTTCCCGGGTGACCCCGATCTGAACCACCTTCCACTCTGCGGCTCTGCTCTCCCCATCGCCCGCCCTCTCCAGTTGTGGAAAGGCACCCATCCTCACCCCCGAGGCTCGCTGTGTACCCCAGCAACCGAGCCAGAGAGAGGACCGTCACAGAGTCCTGGCCTGGTCAGCCTGCAGAATTTTCAGCCCACCAGTTTCTGTCTCCCTTCACTTCCTCCCCACTCCCCCCACCCCGTACATATATTCCAAGCCCCTGGATTTCCCATCAGCCCTATTTAAGATTATGGCCAGGGTTGGAGAGGGTTAAGGAACCCTTTGAGGACGAACGAGTTCTGAGACAGCATTGTGGTTTCCCCACAGCATAGCCGAGCGAGGGCTGGCCCTGGGAGGATCCGATGGAGGGGTGAGCCGTGTCCTCGTACTTTTTCCAGTTTGCTTTTGAGAGGTGTCACGGGCCAGTTTGCTCTGTTGGGGGAGAAAAGGGGTGGAGTTGGAGGAAGAGAGAGAGGGAGGGAGAGGTGCGTGTGCACATGGTGCGTGTCAGTCTGTCATTCAGTGGTATTTATTGGGCGTTCACTATGTGGAGAGCACTGAACTAAGCACTTGGGGAGTACTGTGGAGTCGGTAGACACAATCTCTGCTCTCAGGGAGTTTACAGTCTAGTGGACACATGTCTGGGTCTCGCTGTGAAGCAGAAACCTTCTTCTGGTGAATTGCTTTTGGCCAATCAGCAGCCATTGCCGTGGGGGCGTGGAAAGTCACGGTCACTCCAGAGCGCCTATAGTGACCTCGCGTATATCACACCTGGGGGACTTCGGGGGGGACGAAGGGGAGCCAACCTGTGGAAGGGGCTTCCTGAAAGGCTGTGCCCAGGTGGTCCGACACAGGTGCCAGCACAGGTGGCCACAGTACCGGGATCGCCGGAAGCCTCTCCCGCCCGCTACTCAGACGCCGAGGGGAAGGAGCTGGGAGCTGAGCCGTGGGCGGGGTTCTCCCATCCGCTGCTTGGACAGTCAAGCACCGATCTCCTCCTGCAGGCTTCGATCTTGGACCTGCACTCCGGAGCTCTGTCGGTGGGGAAACATTTTGTCAACCTGTACAGGTGAGGGCCCATTCCCGCTCCCCGTTTCCCACCGACCCCTGCTGGCCTGGCCCAGTCCTTCCGCAGCTCCAAGGGGAAGATCGGGTTGGGGGGGACTTTAGGCATCCTTCTTGGAGGGGCCGGAGGATGGGTTCTCCCATGCTGAGGTTGAAACGCCCGATCCAGACCCCAGGGCCCCGTTGATTTTTCCCGTGCAGCCCCTGGGCTTCCAGTGAGCCAGTTCCAGGGAGAAAGACACCACGATACTCTCACTTCCTTTCCCAGTTGAGGAGGGGCGGAATGGCATTCCCGGTGCCACACACGGCGCCATGGATCTCTGACTCTGCGGCGGCTGCTGCAGAAACTGGGAATCCCACAGTCCGCTCTTTCCGACCTGGGCCTGGATGGCTTTGAGCGATAGAGGAAGGACTCGGGGATAAGGAGGCAGGGGCAACAGTCAAGGAAGTCCTAGTGAATAATAATAATAATAATAATAATTAGGGTCTTTGTTAAGCATTTACTAGGTGCCAAGCATTGTTCTAAACACGGGTAGATACAAGGTAATCGGGTTGTCCCACATGGGCTCACAGTCTTACGTTTTACAGATGAGGTAACTGAGGCACAGAGAAGTGAAGAGATTTGTCCAAGGTCACACGGGGACAGGCGGCAGAGCCGGGATTAGAACCCATGTCCTTGACTCCCAAGCCCGCTCTCTTTCCACTAAGCCACACTGCTTCTCATCAGGCATGATCCCGGTCCCTTTGTTCCACAGATACTTCGGGGATAAAATCCAGGAGATCTTCTCCGAAGAGGATTTCCAAATTTACCGGTAATAATGCTCAGCCCGGCTGATCGAAAAAAACCCCACCGCTTTCCTGCTTCGGACCCTTCATCCCGGCCTAGACCTCTCCCTGAAGTGCGTTCTCTCACTGTGATGGAAACCCAGAGCCCCAAGTCCCATCAACACCCATAGCTCTCTCTCCTCCCCTCCCCAAGGTTGATGGTCTGAATGAAGCTGTCAATCTGGGGCCGGGGACCGGGCCCGTCCAAGCCAGCCTCCACTAAACTATCCTTTTTCATGGTTTTGGCCAAGCCGAGAGCCCCGTTGTCTGCCTTGGAGGGGCTGGCGGTGTAACCAACCAGCCCAGGAGACCCGGGTAGGGATTTCTGAAGGGACCAGAGTGGTGCTTTAAGACTTCCAAGTTAGGAAGCCAACACAAAAGACCGACAGCACCCCCTCCCAAACTCCGAGTCGCCATCAATATAGACAATCAGCCCGGGAAAGCCAAGGGAACAGAGCTCTTTAGTTCCACCTCCTCCGGGACCCAGGGTTGGAGGAAGCCGGTGCTTGGTCCGCTCGCAGAGATGCTCCTTAGCGGGGAAAGGAGCCAATGTGAACTCAAACAAATGCTGCCCCGCAGGCCCAGAGGGCATTAAAAGACAGTGGCAAAAAGATTTCTGAACAAAGAAATCTTTCAAAGCCCGGTCCTGGGGGGACCGACTGGGCCTATCAGCAGGCCAGGTTTCCATGAGTATTAAAACCCGGCATGGAGCCGGCAGACAAATTGTTTATCCCCAAAGCCCAAGTGGGAAGAATGATATAAAAATGTCCAAGGCAGAGAAGGATGGAGGCCCCTGCAACCAGACATCAATCCTAGATCAGACACGGGCAATGTGAATGACAGCTCCCCCGGGGCCGGGCTCTGGGCACAGGAGCGGAGGCGCGAGTGAGAGAGGGAGGGCGGCTGAGGAACAGAGAGGGCTGGGACGGCGGGGAGGAGAGAGACCTGTAGTGATTCTGGACCTGCGGTGGCTGCAGGAGGATCAAACTGGCAGGGGCTGACCGTGCATATGGTGCAGAAGCCAGAGGGGAGGAGGAGGACAACTCAAGGGAACAACCCAGGGATGAGATGGTCTTCCCCCGTCCCTTCATCTTGGGTGGTGTTGGCTAAATGCAGGAGCCTGATTGAGCGGCTCTGGCTGTGGCTGAGGAGGATAGATGCAGTGGCTGCCCAGACTGTCTCCTCTCCCCTGGAGCCTGGCACTTTCCGGGCCCTCAGCCGGGCCAATGAAGTGCCGGCTACAGGGCCAAGTGCAGCCCGAGGGGTGGATTCCACTCAGGTTCCTGGAATGCCTTGGGCACGGCACCCAGGCCACAGGCCCCACGGGAGAGTGGGGAATCTTGGCATTAGCTCACAGTGCTGGTTTCTCTGCAGGGAGGCACGGCAGAAAATCCAGCATACAATTGCCCGGCATTCGGGCTCCGCCCTTCTTCCATGTACCTGACCAAACCGACGTTTTTTCTCCCGCATCAACAACACCGAGGCCAAGACCCACGCATGACGAGTACTGGCACCCGCACATCGACAAGGTGCCAGGGTATGGTGGGGGCAGGGAGGGGTTCTGCTGGATGCTGAGACCTCGTGCTTTGTCCTCTTTCCTCCCCATGGCCTCCGAACTCCCGACAAGTAAATTGAGTCTTCGGTGGTGTTCCCCCATTGGGAAAACCTGACTGTGGGCCTTCTGAAGGTGCCGGTGTCACCAACTCCCACACCCGGAGAGGGTGGGAGAAGCAGTGGACGGGTATCGTCAGGGCTAGGTGGAAAGATGGGCATCTGCGCCAAGGTAGGGGGTGAAGTCGCCACTCCTGGAGGTCCCAGTAGTGGGGCTGGGCCAGCAGGACTAACCTGGACAAGTCAGCCCAGACTGGCACAGACTTTTCCCACAGCCTTATGCGTGCCTTGGGCTTCTGGCCTTGAGGCAGGGCTCCAGGTGGGAAATGGAGAGGGCGAGGTAACCCTTCCAATGCAGTGGAAACAGGAGGGACTGGGGTCCGATTAACGGCATGCGGCCGGTGGGGTCGCAGAATGTGTTCTGTGGTGCAAAGTTGGGTTATCAGGGCTGGGCACACCCAGGCAGTCCCAAATCTCTGCAGTCCTTGGGAAAAATGCCGGGAACGAGCAGGGTGCTGACTGCCAGGCTGCACAGCTCTGGTCTGGTCCTTTCCAGCTGGGTGCCAGATTGCGGAGACGGTCAGGGCTCACGCGACCTGCGCTGTCTGCCGGTCCCTTCCCTCTTAATCCTAGGGCTGGCAGACCCAGCAGCAGGGCCAAGAGGCATTCAGGGGAGAAGGCAAACAAACACTCAGAGGCAAAGAGCATCTGACTGAGCTAAATCAACCTGGTGGAGCCCCAGTGATCCTGGTGATGATGTTTAGTTACACGAGAAGAGCCAAGCGCCGATAAGCAGGAGTGTTGATTGTCCCTCTAGGGGACTGGGCTTGAAAAATGGCCTGGGGCTTGGGTGTCTAATTGGAATAAGCCAAATACAGCTGTGAGATGGGCTTCTGCCCTGGAGATGGAGCTGAATAAAGAGTTTTTACAGTGGAGATGGGACTGAATAATAGGTTTTCTTCACTGGGAATGGGGCTTTAAATGGGTTCAACCCTGGGAAGGGGACTGTGAGACAGGTTTCTATACCGGAAATGGGTCGTGAGATGGGTTTCTCTACTGGGAATGGATTTAAGATGGGTTTCTCTACTGGAGATGGGCAACAAAGGGCAACAGAACTCAAAAGGCTTCCACTATTCCATTAGAGGCCTCACAATGTCTTCAGCCTGCTCCCACCTCCTCCTTCAGGGTTGAGCAGAGAAGAAGTCCAGCAGCAACCAGAAGGCTGTCGAGATCCGGCTGCTCGCCGGGCGTGTTCTCCTGCCTCAGCTCAGGCACCACTGATGCCTTATTTCCAGGGCTGGGACCAGTCAGTGCCCACATCTGCTCTCCCGTGATCAGCGGGGAGCAGATGGGGATGTGTGAACGGGAGCTTTGGCACACCAGGCTGCATGCTCTCTTCCCCTTAAACTTTCTCCATGCTTCGTGATTGGAGGAGTAGTGAACCACTGGCCTCCGCTCTCGTACAAGCCGGAGTCAGATGCCATGGAGCAGGACGGGCTCTCGGGCCTTGGAAAGACCGGCCTGCTGAGGTCGAGCTGGCTCACCGAGTGGCGATTGAGCCGTGACTGGGTCTGCTACCTTTCCAAGGGGTTGTCAGCAAGGCCACCGGCACCCCCAGAGGTCTGGGGGTGATGAGCAGCCAGGTCACCTCGTGGCCTCGTTCACGCTTCACTCCTCGCGGCCGGGACAGCCAAACCGTCAGCCAAGCGTGACGCGTTGGCCTTGCTTCCGGAGAGATCGTGGGAGCAGACTTGGAACAAACAAGTAAGCGTGCGGTGAATTTGAATGTCTGTACCGCCCACGTGATTGAAATAACATGGGAAAATCATATTTCACAATTCTGCCCGAATCCAAAAAACATTGCTTCCTGAAGTTGGTCATCGGAAATTTCGGGGGTGAAAGTGTGGCCAGTGGCACAGGACTAGTTGAACAGCTCAGTTGACTTATTGCCGGTTCATGATGGCAGGAAGTGCCTGTAAGGATCATCGTTCGGATCGACGGTGAGGTCTCACCCCAAAATGCAAGGGGCCGCAATAGGTTCCCGGTAGCCTTTCGTGCCCAAAGCGTGCCCGTGTTCAAAAGATTCTCCTGGAGGGCCCAGCCGAGAGGTTGAGAGCTGCCAGTGGGTCACGGTTTGGGATTATTTAGCCCTCTGAGCATTTCCTTGAATTCGATTGGTCGTTTTCCAAACTAACACATCAGACCAGGACTCTGGGAACTGCTGATCACATTTGGCCCTGCCAAGAAATCCCCAGGAAACTCGAGCACACCTCGACGGGCTGGTTGGGATGGAGAGTCTCAGGTGGGGGAACTCCGTTCGGTCCTTTCCTGTCAGTGTCAGAGGGAAGTAGGGGCGTCATCCCCCATGGTGCCCCCTCACCCATGGTGTCCCCTCAGGGAAGATGAAGAGGATACTGTTACACGTAAATATTGGCTCAGCTCGCACCCGCTGTGGAACGAACAGCACCACCCACCGCATGGAGATTAGGTTGAATGTCGTTCTGCCCCGGCCGTAACCCAAACACCGAGTCCCTCGGCCTCCAGGTTTACGAGGTGACAGAGGCGGGTGGGTCGCGGCCAGTCGCGGATTTGACGGACTGGAGGGCTCGTGCTTGACCCCCAGCTCTCCCACCGCTGTGGCTTGGACTCAGGTTTTCCTCCTCGCTTCTCAGCTGGAGCACTTTGGCTGTGCAATTAACCGAGAGACCAGGGCCAGCAAGGGAACAGGCTGTGCCTGGCTCTGCTTCTCCCTCCTCAGGATGGGGCACAGAGGCTGACGGGGGTTATGGGAGGAGGAAGGTTGGGAGTGTGGGGCTGCTGGCCCCCCGAGGAGGGAATCCTCTGTGGCTAGCTTTACCCAGAGGCATCGTGGCTTGTTGGAAGGCAGGAAACGGCCACCAGAACTTTGCCAACCATTCATGCTAAGCACTGGGATAGTTTCAGTATAATCAGACACAGTCCCTGGCCTACTCTGGTCGGACAATCTAAGGGGGAGGGAGAACAGGCATTTAGTCCCCATTTACAGATGAGACCACAGGCCCAGAGAAGTGAGGTGACTTGCCCAGTGTCACAGAGCAGGCAAATGGTAAAGCTGGGATCAGAATCCAGCTCCCCTGACTGTCAGGTGTAGGCTCTTTCCCCCAGCCTTTGCTGCTCCCCAGACTGCTTCTCTCACTGGGATGCCCAGGGTGGGATATTGCCCCTCTGTGGGATCCCAGGGTGGGAGATTTCTTCTCTGGGATCTCAGGGTGAGGCACTTCTTCACTGCTGGATGCCCTAGGTGGAAGATTTCCTCTCCGTGGGATGCCCAGGGTGGGACATTTCCTCTCTGTGGGATCCCAAGAAGGTACATTTCCTCACTGGAGGACATCCAGGATGAGACACGTTGCAATTCCTGACATCTTCACTCCCTCTCCCTTGGCTCAGGTGACCTACGTTCCTTTGACTACACATCGCTGCTGTACCTTTCGGACTAACCGGAGGATTTTGGCGGAGGGCGGTTTGTCTTCATGGACGAAGGTGCCAACAGGACAGTGGAGCCACGAGCAGTGTTGGTGTCTTCCCGGTTGGGGGAGCGGGTGGGCAGGGCTGTACCCTGGTTTCTCTTTTCTGGGCAGGACTCTGAGGGAGTAGGGTGGGGTGGGGTCCCCACCCAACCCCTCACTTGGAACAGAGTCCTGGGGGGGGGGGCCTGAACGAGGCTGTGAGCCACACGGGGATGTTGCTATTGTCACCTCTGGCTTGGTTGTTGGACACCCTGTGTCAGCGCCGCATTGGGCCCCAGTGTGGCCCCACAGGCATCACTGAGACAGAGTCAGCCCTGTCTTCTGGGCTCCAGGGTGGGGTGGTTGCGGATGGGCACACTGGGAAAGGGGGAGCATGATGGGAGGGCAGAGCAGTGAAGAAGCCTCATTTGCCTGGCGTTCTGCATCTGGTTCAGACAGTAGCTGGAGATCAGGGGCCCAGGGCCGAGCCCTGGGACAGTCCAGGATGCCCAAGTCCAGATCCACTTTGGCAGCCAGTCCTTGTTGGGAGGGCAGCCTTCTGGTTATTCATACCTTGGATTGGGCATGTGGGGCTCCAGGCCTGCCGGGCAGGAGAAGGAGCTGAAGCCCTGGCAGCCAACCAGCCCTGGCTCCTCCCCACTAGTGAACCCTTGGCAAGACCCTGTCACCAATCTGATCAGCTCAGGATTATAAGTGGGAGAGGGTGGAAGGGTAAGATGGCAATTCAACATGGGGGGAAATGGGAGAAATACAGGAGAAACATGGAGGGGAATGGGAGAAATACAACTGGCAGGGCGAACATGGGCAAAATGTGCGGGCTGTGGGGAAACTGTAGAGGCCAGGGGAGAAAGACTGGGCCAAGAGGTTCTGTCCTGGTTCCCATCCTGTGGGAGAAAGAGGAGAGCCTGGTGAGGGAAGAACATTCCCATCCCCATTCCCGTTGGCCTAGTGGCAAGAGCACGGGCTGGAGAGTCAGGTCATGGGTTCTAATCCCGGCTTGTCACTTGTCTGCTGTGTGACCTTGGGCAAGTGACTTGACTTCTCTGTGCCTCCGTTATTTCATCTGTAAACATGGGGATTGAGACTGTGAGCCCAAAAGAGTCCTGTGGACCAGAGGCGGGAGTATCTGGTCCAGGGAGGGAGAAAGGGGTCGTCCGAGAACCATCCATCACTGCCCTCTGGACGGTGGCCACCTGATGCCTTTTCGAGGATGCGTCCATGCGGAATTGCATATCCCGGGACAGGGAGACCTGGCTGGTCGGGGAACATTCTCACTTCTGGGCTGTACTCAGTCCCGATCCAAGCAACCTTTTCCTTTGGAGGCGGAATCCAAAGCTGACTGCGTCTGGGTGGAAGGACCCGATCATGGCACTCGGGCAAATGGCAGCATTTCTCCACGTCCCTGTTTCTTCCAGTCAAGGACCTGGGCCACGGGAACCCATCAAACTGACATAGCACAGCTTTGACGCCTCCTCTGGGCCCAGCAGGGCCCCAGGGGAAAAGCCACAGCAGGGAAGATGTATAAAAAGCAATTACTCTGAAGGGATGAAGCTCCCTGAAGTAAATGTCCAATTAGCCAGAAAAAAATCTGTGACATGAACTTGTAGAGGAGGTATCACAGAGGAAGTGAAGAGGTTGCTCCTTGATTGTTTTTCTGGGGTCGGGAGAGGGGAGGAGGGGAGAGGAGGCTGGGAGAGGGAGAGGCCAGACAGGAGAGAGAGAGGGAGAAAGAGAAGAGAAAGAGAGCTCCAGGGAGGCAAGCACAGTTTTAAAGGGAAAAACTAAGAGCGATTCTGTTCAAGGAGGAGAGAAATGGCAATAGGTTGGGAATGGCCCTTCAGCTTCTTAAATTTCAGATATTTCAGTCCCTTACTGTGCTCTTGGGGCCACAGCTGGCCTGTTTCTGCTTGGATTCATCCCCAAACACTAATGAGAGAGAAGAGGGGAGCCTGGTGAGGGAGGAACATTCCCATCCCCATTCCCGTTGGCCTAGTGGCAAGAGCACGGGCTGGAGAGTCAGGTCATGGGTTCTAATCCCGGCTTGTCACTTGTCTGCTGTGTGACCTTGGGCAAGTGACTTGACTTCTCTGTGCCTCCGTTATTTCATCTGTAAAATGGGGATTGAGACTGTGAGCCCCAAAAGAGTCAACTTGATTACCTTGTATCTACCCACTGTTCTTAGAACAGTGTTTGGCACCTAGTAAGCACTTAACAAATACCCTCATCATCATCCGTTTGTTGATATTCAGAGCTCAATTGGCCACCTCTGCTTCCGCTGACAGCGGGGCCTCGGGGAGGTGAAGGGGTGGAGGCAGAAGGGGAGGGAGTGCAGAGCTAGAGGTGGAGGAGCTAGGTAGAGCAAGAAAGCTACAGGGACCAGGCGAGGAATGGTTTCTACCTGTTCCTTCTGGAGAGAGGGGAGCTAACGGGAGCCTTATTGACTTGTGCCTCATCCTCATCACCAGAACCCAGTTGGTCCGCCAGCTCCCATGGCCTGGTGTGGTCCGGGACCAAGGGAATTGGGAACTCAGCCTGAGATTGGGCGAGTCAAGGTCAGGATTCACCCGTGGTCAGGGTCTGGCCGGGGAGGCGGAAAACTGCCCGGTCTCAGAGCCATGACCGCTTGAGGCTTTGCTGTCCTCCAGCATGTGATCCAGACTCATTTGCCCTCCAGTAAAATGCCTGGAAGTGGTCTGAGATCTGTGGCACGCCACCTCTGGGGCTGAGGGTCCCAAGCTCTTCTCTGCTAACCAAGAAACCAAGAGGAGAGTTTCTTGGTTGCGGGACGATTGTGTTACCGCTGGCTGGCGACGGCTCTTTCTCTCCCTTGGATCTTTTGTGTTTCTGCATTCTGAGCAGTTGAAGGGCGTCCAGGATCATTGCCTGGGAGCCAGATGAGCCAAGGGAGAGACTTGTGAGTGAGTGTGTGTGTATGTATGTGTGCGTGCTAAACCTCTGGTCCTGGTTGTCTGCGAGTTGTGTGGGGAGGGTGACCAGTGGACGTGGCTGGCTTCTCCATGCTCCTGCTCTGTTTCTCAACAGATCCACCCCCTGCAGGGACCCGTGATGCTCTCTCAGCTCCCATCACCCCACTGAGAGATGTCACCAAAGTGGGTGGCCCCCGCCTGGCCGAGCGGCGAGCCCAGCCCAACAGAGGAGCAGGAGCCCTGCCCTCTGGCCCTGGCACTCTCTCCCACCAAAGTGGCAGGCTGGGGTGAGCCTGGCCGAGAGGGCAGGGAGCGGCTCCGGTTTTTCCAGCCCGGTCCCGGGGCTTCTCAAACCTGCCAGGCACTGCATCTGAGCCAGAGCAAAAACACAGGGGTCCTGTGTGATGGAGGTCAAGAGGGCGAGGGTCCAGGAATGTGGCGTTCCAGGGGTCTGAGTCTGATCAAGGGCAAGGTTGTGATGTCACCGAGGGTTCGGAGTGAGGGGGTATTTGGGGGTGAAGCTGCTTTGACTTCTTTCCCCCTACCCTCTCCTTCAGGACGTATTTCTTTCTTCACCTCGGGCTCGGAGAACCTCCACCGTGTGGAGAAGGTCCGCTGGGCACCGCTTCGCCATCACATCTCTTTCACCTGCAACCCGGATCATGGCATCGGTGACCCCGCCTTCACCTGATGACCGCGGCCAAGCTGGCGCAGGGGAGAGCGCGGTGGCGGGACACCGAATCTCGACTAAGCCCCGGGCACCGCCACCGCAGAGACCCACCTCCAGGTACCTCGTTGTACTGGACAGGTTCCTCCCTCCCTCCCTCCCTCCTTCCCTCACCTCACCCATCGCTGAGTGCCTTAGAGGCCCACGAGGGCAGGGGCTTGTCTCCTCATGGCTGAACTAGTGAGGACCCAAGCTAGTCTTCCTCCTTATCTCTGGCTGGCAGAGGGACAGGGGAAGGGGGGCCAGGACCGGCCCCCGAGCAGGGAGCATTTTTAGCGTCGTGTCACCCAGGCTTCCTGCAAGTCGGGGTTCCGCTCCCTCTTCGAGGACCATCTTCCCTGCTCAGTTCAGTCCAGCACGAGCCCCGTGGTGGTTCAGCCTTGAAATCACCGATCTCCAACGCTGTGAGTCCTTGGGGGTGCCATCCCCCTCCCCTCACCAGCCCAGCCCCGTCCCTAGACCACCCTGATGTGTTTCCCTGATCTCCCTGTGCCGGATGGGTTGTTTCTAAAAAGCATCCATCCCCTTTCCCCCAATTCCCTGCTTCCGGCTCCCTGCACTCCCCCTCCAGCCGAGCCGGATTTTGAAGGAGAGTGTGTGAATCAGTTTAGCAGACCACCGCCTGCGATCAGCTCGGAAACTCTTTTCTGCCTCAGTTTCCCCTCTGAACGTAAATTGCCTCCAACCCCCTGAAGAATGCCAGTGTTGCGGCTGGAGCCAAGCAGAGTCACGTTTCCAGTGGCAGGGAGTTTGGCTTAAATCCTGCTGGAGCCTGAGGGGAAAAACATCAGCAGGAGAGGTGGAGAAGAGAGGGGAGGCAGAGAAGGAGGAGGGAGAGGCAGAGAGGTTGTGTCTTGGTCTGAGGTCAGCGAGGCCTAGGAGTGCCGGCTGCCTACGCACCAACCTGCTGATGTGTTCCCCGGCCCCTTCCTCTCCCCCAGCCCTCATCTCGATCCCGGGACTGCTAAACCTGGAGGCCACTATCTGCTGGGGTCACCCTCTAGGAGGGGAGTTAATGGGAGAGGCAGAAGAAGGGTCGGGGGGAAGGGGTAAAGGACAGGTGACCAAAGTGAGGGAAATTTGTTTCCAAGAGAAACTGAAAGGGGCCCCTCCGTGCCCTTTCGTCGGCTCCGTCCAGCGGCCCGGGGCCTCTCGTCCACCGGCCTGCCACCCGCCACAGCCGTCGTCTCCTCGGAGAGGAAAGGGCCCGGGTGCAGCATTGCCCTGCCCCCATGGCCCTCACTCTGGCCTTAGGGACTTGGAGGCCCGTTCCCCTGATGAGGTCACCTGTTCCCTTCCTTTGGAAGTAGGACCATCGTCGCTCATCTGCTATCTCTCAGAAAAGGAATAAACATTATGAGAAACTGTGAGCTAGACCACGTTTTCCATTAACGTTATGGGAAGATGATGATTCCAGGAGGTCCCCGCTGCGGGGAAAGGTAAGGAGAGCATTGAGATCCAGCGGGGAAAAGGGGCACCAGGGTGCCCTTCTTCCAGGAAGTGGCCTGCCTTCACTGCAGTGTTTTCATCACTTCTGCTCCCTTGAGCCCAGATCCCACTGGACAAGCCAGCTCACCCTCGGGGGCTGCAGCAGCTGCCACCCTCCTGGGGCTTCCCAAAGCCCGACTCCAGCCCAGAACCATCCTTCTGGCTGCTTGTGGTAAAGGGACCAGACCATCCCTCCTCCAGTCTCCTCCTGGGACTGAGCTCTGAGAGTCCAGTGGTGACACCATCTCCTCTGGCCAGGGGTAAGCTGTAACCTCTGTCCCGTGGGCTTCTGAGGAGTTAGTCGACCAAGACTCCCTTTCCACTTATCTTTCCCTTCCTGTGTCTCTGTCTCTCCCTCTCTCTGGAACACCAATGATGTGCAGACCATTATTCTAAATTCACAGGCTGTGATGGGGGGTCGGTCTTATATCCGGCAGAGGAACAGTGATCTGTGGCTGAAACTTTCAAAAGCCGATCCCCCCTCCACCCCTGCCAGCAGGTTTTATTCCACCTTGCCCAAAGCCACCCTTTCCCTCTCTTCCTCCCGACCCCTAGGCCAGTTCCTGCGGGCGCAAAGCGGAAGGAGCAGCTGCTGGTGCTGGCTGTGGTACCGAGTCTCCGAGAGCCGTGCGTTCTCCGTTTGAGGTGACCCAGGTACCCCCGGAGCTGGATGGTTTATATCTGCTCTGCTCTGGGCCTCGGAGCTTTTCTGGCCTCCTCTAGTCTGGCCCCAGTCTCCCTAGATGGAGGTTGAAATTTAATTTCCGTTTTATGGACAGGAAATGGGAGTGGAGAGATTAAGTGGTTTGTTCAAGGTCACGCAGCATGCCATAGCGGGCCCCAGCCTGAGGCTCAATTTCCCCTGGAAGGTGAGCACCCCCCCACACTCCCTCAACCCCTCATGCCTGGGTTGCCAGCAGCCTCCGTGACTAAGACCTGGTCCCCAAACTGGTTCGGTCAGGATAGGAGCGCCGACTGGAGCTGGATCACGGCCGCTTCTGAACAACAGGAAAAATACAACCAGAGGTAGGAGAAGCAAGGGAACCTGTTTACCATAAACAACAGCAGGTCAGTAGAGTTTGGTCAGATCCATGGACAGCTGTTCATGCTGAATCACTGAGGGAAGAGTCAGTGTTAGTTGGTCCACGCTGGGCCCCTGGAGGAGAATCGGATGGAGAAGGAGTTTGGGGGTGATGGATGATCCACCCTAACCATGAGGGGTGTCCAGGCCCAGATGGGTGGGTGAATTAACCTCAGTCTGAGGGTGACTCTCCGTCTCGTTTCATCACCTTCCCAGAGACCGTGGTGGCGGGGTCATGTGGGGGGGAGAGGAGAGGAGGCTCCGTGTTTCCACTGCCTTTTCCCTGAGGGCTCCAGCCAGGCTGAGGTTCTCCAGGCTCCCGGCCCTCTCTGTCCGATAGCCTGGAGCCAGGGCACCAAGTCCAGTCCTGGGAAGAGGCTCCAGTCCCTCAGATGGCCCTGTCCTGGAAGCCCACCTCAATGGGGAGAGAATGTGGGGGCCCAGGGCAGCAGTGCTTACGGGTAAGTGGTAGGAAGTCTATGGACTGTCTAAAAGCCAGAGGAGACGACAACTGAAATCAGTCAATCGTATTTATTGAGTGCTTACCTTGTGCACAGCACTATTAACTACTTTCCAACTGGCGAGAGTGTGGGAGTCAGCCTAAGGTCAGCAGGGATGGTGGCCGGTCCGAATAGTCAAAGGTAGCCTAGGCAGCCTTCCCGGATACGGCTGGCCCGCTGATGAGCTGGTCCGGGGCCCTGCTAATCACAGCCCGGTCCGGGCGATAACTGGCGGATCCACTGCCCGGCTGACACCGTGCGAGCTTGCCGGACCAGCCCACTGTCCGTCTGACCCAGCCAGAGGCAGCCGGCCCTCAGTGCAGCCCCTCCCACCAATCAGCCAGCCAGCCAGGCGATGGGAAACTTTATTAAACGCTGACCTTTGCGAAGCACTGAACTAAGCGCCGTGGGGATCTATAGGGATTCCGGTACCCAGGGCTCAGCCCGGGCGGGTTTGGAGGTGCAGGGAGAGCGAGAGGAAGGGGAAGGAGAAGAGGGCCAACAGACTAAGATGAAGCCAGAGGCGCCGAAAGAAGGTTACTGGTTGGGGGGGAGCCTTGGTTAGGGGGTCGTGGAGGCCGGGGGGGGGGGAAGAGGGGGTCCCAGGGTCCTAGGCTCCTCTCCAGCCCCGGACGCCTTGTCCCGCCCCTCTGCAACCGTCCGACGTTCCAGTCGTCGTCCCTGAGGATCCGCAACTCCCGGCCGGTCTGGGCGAGCGAGCGAGGGAGGCCACCACCCTGGGATCTCTAGCCCTGTCCCTTCCGAAGCCTGTGGGCCGGTGGGTCTTCCCTCCGCCCCGCCCGGGACACCAGAAGTGAGTCCTGGGGCTGGAGCCCTGGCTTCAGGGGCAGGGCCGGGGGCGCGGGGGTGAGGAGGCGCGGGAGCTGAGAGATCCGGGTCCCGTCCCGCTCCTCGGACCTCCGGGCTCAGGCCCGGCCGGCGCTCCCCGCCGCGCCAGCGCCAAGGTCTCGGTGGCCGGCTGGTTGCCGGCGGACAGCGAGGCTCCGGACGCCCGCGCTGGGCCGGGCGGAGGCCCCGGGGGTCCCGGGGTCCGGGGGTGGGGCGCGGGCGGCGCGCTGGGAGTCGCGTAGTTGTGGGTGAGCAGCGTGTAGAGGAAGGGTTGACGCAGCTGTTGCCGTAGGTGAGGCAGGTGGTCAGGTAGTTGACGCTGCGGCGGCCGGGGCCGAGCGGCAGCGGCCGGCAGAAGTGCAGCACCAGCTGCCAGGTCCAGAAGGGCACGAAGCAGGCCCAGAAGGCGAGCAGATGGCCAGGATCAGGCAGAGCACCTTCTGCGCTCGGGCCGCCGCCGCGCCGGCCCGGTGCCCGGGGGCCGCGCCAGTAGGCGCCGACCAGGCGGCCGTACAGGTAGCCGATGACCAGGCCGGCCCACGATGCTCGAGCCGAACAGCAGGACCAGGTAGGCCCCGTGGGAGGCCCAGCCCCAGGGCAGGCAGAGGCGCTTGGGGCCGCCCTCCAGCCGGACCACCAGCAGCATGGGCAGGCTGAGCAGCAGCGCCAGGAGCCAGATGGCCCGGCGGCGGCCTTGCGGTAGCCTTGGAGCGCCGCAGCGTGTCCAGCGGCCGCAGCACGGCCAGGTAGCGCTCGGTGCTCATGGCGGTCAGCGTGAAGATGCTAGCGTGCATGGTCAGGAAGTCGAGGCAGAAGAGCAGGCGGCAGCCCAGCTCGCCGAACAACCACTCTGCGGAAGTAGGTGGCCACGACGAAGGGCACGGTGGCCAGGCACAGCAGGTCGGCCAGGCCAGGCTGACGACGTAGCTGTACATGGAGGCGGCGGCCGCAGCGGGCGGCACACGACGAGCGTGTAGGCGTTGCCGGCCAGCCCCCACGGCGCACATGGCCGACAGCAGGGCCCCGATGGCCGGTGACGGCCAGCTCGTCCCCCGCGCCGGGCCCGGGGGCCGCTCTCCCGCTCGCGTTGGCGGTCCGTTGAGGCGGGAGGGGGGCGGTCATGGCCGGGCCGGGGCGGTCCTCCCCTCCTCCTTCGGGGCGCCCGCTTCCCCTGCCCCGGCCCCACGGCCTCAAGCTCCGGGGGGATGGAGGGGGCGCCGGGGGGGGGTGGGCTGCGTGGGCCGGGGTCGTGCGGGGTTGAACGGCGGGTCCCTCCGACGGACTTCCTCGGGGGTGGGGGCGTGGCCCTGAGAGGAAAAGAAGACCTGGGCCCTGGACTCTGGCTCTGGGCTCTCAGGGCCTGCCTCTGTGACCTGTGACCTCCTAGGAGGGGCCATCTTCTCTGAGCTGCCCCTCCCGAGCCCTCGAGGCCGTTGGGTCGTTGTGGGCCGAGGGCAGAGGTCCGAAGGACCGGGGAGCGAGGTCCGGCTTAGGAGGGGATCCCACCTCCCGGACACCTTGTCGGCTGCCCACTCCCCCCCTCCCCCCGCCCGCTCAAGCCGGAAGCCGGAACCCGGGAGAAGAGGGTCGTCTCATCCGAAGCCTCGTCCTAGGTCCTGTCCCCTGCCAGTGTCCGTGCCCCCAGCTCCTGATCCCCTGCCCTCCCCGCTTCCTTCCCTCCGCCCTCGTGCTCCGTCCCGGCGCCGGCCGGGATTCAAGCGAATCCCCGCGGTGTAGACGGAAGGGAGACGAAGGGCTCCCAGGCTGTTGGGGAGTGGCGGCATCGAGGGGCAAGCAAAATCACACACACACAGAGTAAAGCCCACGGACCCGCAAACACATTCACACTCGTGCCTCCCCACAGAGACCCGCAAGAACACTCACATCGACCTACACCCTCACATCGCGAACACACACGCGGACGTGTTCACGCCCCACAGGCACACACCAGGCGTGTCCCCGGTCTCAGCCGCCTCCGGCATCCGGACAGACGCCGCGCTCTCCAACGCCTCTCCCCCACCTCCCCCGCAGCAGACCACCGACCCCGCCGCAGTCCGACCTGCCCGGTGACTCTCGCTCGCCCGCGTCCTGGCGCCCCCGGTCCGCTCGGCCCTGCCGCAGCGACTCCGGGTGGAAACTTTATTCTCAGATCAGTCTCTTCAGGGCGGAGAGAGCCTGAGCGGAGCCCCTGGACCGCTCGATCGGATCCGTCTGACATCCGTGCCACCTCCTCGCCCCTCATCTTCGCTCCCTCTCTTCCCCATCCCTCCCTCTGCTTTCTCCCTGTTCTCCTCTCCTCCCTCTCCCTTCCTATTCGCCCTCATCTTCGCTCCTCCTACCTCCCTCCTCCCCCCTCTCCCATCCTCTCCCCTCATTCCTCTCCTCTTCCCTTCTCTCGTCCTCTCTTGCACAGCCCCTCCCTCCGCATTCTCCCATCCGTAGGCTGTTTCTGCTCCTCCCCGCCCCCCGGAGCCGGTGAAAGCGGCAGTCGAGCTGTCCGGAGGCTCCGGACCCCGGCCGGGTCGCCTCACTCCTCAGTCGCCGCCAGCAGCAGTCGCAGCCTCGGGCCCGTTGAGAAGGGATCTCTCTGCCCACCTCCGCGTCCTCCTGCTCACGTTCTCGCACTCGCCCCCTCCACGAACCACTAGATTCACTAGATTGTAGCGCTTTAAGGCAGGGATTGTGTCTACGTTGGAGTTCCAAACGCGTAGTCCTGTTCTTGCACAGTAAGCGCTCAAGAATACCACTGATTGATTGGTACCAGCCTCTCCCGGTTTTTAGAGGAGATTGAGGAGAGACAGAGCGAGTTTGCAGCTCCGAGCTTCGATGGGTGCTGAGTGGGTACTAGTCTGGATTATCAGAATTGGATTGGGTCCACTGTGACAGAGAACGTATGATGCTGAATGATACAGTGTGTAGAACTCTGCACTGGGCGCCTACTGTTTGTGAAGCCAGTGCTGGCCGCCAACTGCCCAGCACCTACTCAGTGTACGTTCTGCCCGATATTTCCTGGCACTTTCCTTTTCCCCTCATCACGGCCTGACTAAACTCTATCAGCTTCTAGAGGGTGTCCCTGCCTCCAGCCTCTCCTTTCTGCAGTGAATCCTACATTCGGCCGCCTGGATCCTCTTTCTGAAATGGCCTTCAGAAAGCCTTTTGCTCCACCTCAGCAGCTCCAGTAGCTGCCCCGCCCTCGACATCAAACAGAAATACTTCTCTTGGAGAAGTAGTGGCCCCCAGGGTGATGAAAGACGATGAAGACTGCGGGGGCATTGAGGGGTGGTAGAGATTGGCAGGCGACAGCGGGGGACATTGGGGCATTAGAGGTGGCGGGAGTTGGCAGGGGGGGATGGTGGGGATGGAGGGGGCTGGTAGGAGATGATGAGGGAAGATGGAAGCGGTGGAAGATTGTGGGGGATGAAGGGGACGGTGGGAGATGGTGAGGAACAAGCGGGCAGCGGAGGCTTATGGGAGGGTGGAGGGATGGAGAGGTCGGTGGGTAATGGTGATGAGACGGTGGAGGATTATGGAGTAGCAGGGGACGGAGGGGGGATAGGAGATGGTGACAATGGGGGCGGTGGGTAATGGTGGGGGTCGGGGTGGAATGATTAGTGATGGCAGGGGCCGGGGCAGAGAAGGCAGTGGAGGACAGGGGTCTTGGAGAATCGGGTTGGGGTGGCAGAAGATTGGTGCAGGCTCCTGCGGCCACTGTGGGGCAACAGCCACCCCAGGCAGGAGGGAACAGCCTGCCCGGGGCCCGGTAACCCGGACGCCGGACAGCAGGCGGTCGGCGAGCAGCCCCGGTTCCGGACAGGCACGCTGACCACGCCGCCAGGCCGGCACGGTAACCTCTTAGGGCCCTCGCGAAGAGGAGAGGCCGGGAATCGGAGAAGGGGCGTCGACGCCTGGTCCCGAAAGGCCAGCGGCCGGGGAGGGCTCGGCTGTGGGCGGCGGAGACGGTAAATGTCCGTTTTCAGCCCCAAACCGCCCCCTCTGCCATCCCTCCGGGACACGCCCCGAGCCCGGACGGCCGCGGCAGGGGGCACCCCCCCCACCCCCGCCCCGACTCGCTGACCCAAGGGCCGGGCTCTCACCGAAGGGGGCCAGGAGACCCCCACGAGCGGCCTGCATGGTTATCTAGCAACCGCCCCAAACCCACCGGACTCCTGGGATCATGTGGGTCTGTCCAGTTCAGACCAGTGCCAGCCGGCCACCAGAGCACTAGGCACGGAGGGAGCTGGGAGCTGAGAGCACGGGGGGAAGGGGAGGTGGGCATGAAAGCACGGGGCGGAGGGGGAAGGGTGTTGGCACAGCTTCCCAGGGAGCCGGTGAGGCCCGAGGTTCGGGGCGAAAGGAGAGAATGAAGCCCGCTGCAGATCCCGGGGGCGGGAGATCGGAGAAACGTGGCATCATCCCGGGAGGGACTTCGTGCACCGAGGGTCTGGGGCCGTTAGTGGGGCGGAGCGAATGTTCCCAGAGCGGGCTGGGGGGGGGGGAGGGAAGGGAGTGACCCCGGCTGCCATCACACAAGGGACGCCCCCTCTACCCCCATAGAAGGGGCTTCTCCCAGCCTGGCGGCCACCAGCTCTGCGAAGTTGCGCTCCCGCCCCGTCCTTGGCCAGAGGCCGAGACCGAGACCCGAATTCTCCTCAGCGCTCCGAGCCCAGATTCCGACCGGACGAACGGGCAGCTGTTCCATCACTGCAGAGAGGGGAGAGCTCCATCACTGGGGAGTTGAGGGAAGCCCCAGGACCAACAGGGTCAAAGATGGAGCTCTCTGAAATCTTCCTTTCTGGATTGAACGTCGTCTGCAACTTGGATTCCTGGCACCTTCCGCCCACCTTCAACACCTCGGGTCTTCTATCGGGGTTCCGCCCCGTATTGGTGCATTTCCCCTGCAGGCGGAAAGGTCTGAAAAGAGTTCGGGGAAAGGGGTCTGAAGTGGGAGAGGGTTTAGGGCCCTCTTAACCCACCCAGGGCTTTATCTCCGAAGCAGTTGCTTCGCGAGCGAGACGGACTTGCCGCAGCTCGGGTCAGCGCTGTTTATCGCGGGCAGTTTTACGATCTCGTTAGAGAAGCACCAGAGACGCTGCTCTCTCCTCCCGGAATGCCAGAGGGGCCTAAGCCAAGGCCAAGGAGGGTAAAGAAGGGTGTCCAGCCCTGCGGCCCCCTCCCTCAGAGGGGTCTTGGTTGCCTGCTGCTGCCGTCCCTGTTACCACTAGGTCTCATATTTTCTGGTGGGTCTGTGTCAACCCCCTGCTCCGACCCCCTCCCCTGCAACTCTCGGATCAGGAAGCCCTCCCACCACTTCGGGGGGTATTTTTAAACGCTTACTGTGTGCCAAGCACTGTACTAGGCTCTGGGGAAGATGAAGGATAATCAGGTTGGACATAGTCCCTGCCCCTCACTGGACTCCCGGTCTGAGTAGGAGGGACCGTGTCCAGTTTTCATCTGGGCACTTCGTAGTGGGACCCTCCGCATGGGAAGATTCGATGCTCAAACAGCCTTTCCACCTACAATTTCTTTCTTTCTTTCCTTTCTTTCTTTCCTTTCTCTTCTCTCTCCCCCCCCCCCCTTAAACTGGCCCTTATAGGTACTCTTACCCGCATTTGCAGGCACGCACACCGCACACCTGGGAAGACGCTAAAACAAACCGACCCGCTGAGCTTGGCCCGCAATCAGCGAATCACAGTGGAAGCCGAAACGGCAGCTCCCTCTCGGGCCCGGAGTCTCGGCAGTCCTCCTCCCGCACGTGCACTTGCTCCGGCCTGCAGGTCCACTCCAGCCGCCCCGGCTCAGTCGGCTCAGGAGGGCGCGGGCCCCTGGCGGAGCCATTCCTGGGAGTGACGACGGGAACCACAACCCCCGCATCCCGGCCCGGTCCAGTCCGCTCCTCCCCGACCGACAACGTCCAGGTAAGACCCGACCCTGACGCTATGGTGGACGGGGGGAGATCCCAAAGTCAGCCAGCTGGACCCTAGGGAAGAGAGGGCCGAGTCACCATCTGCCACCCCTCCCCGCCCCCCACACCCTATTTTCCCTTCTCTGACCAGGGAAGGGTGTGAGTCAATGGATTGACTCTTAGGCTCTTTGGATCCTACACGGATGTAACCTTGTAATCAGGTTGGATACAGTCCATGTTCTACATGGGGCTCACAGTCTTAAGCCCCATTCATTCATTTAATCATATTTAGTGAGCACTTACTGGGTTCAGAGCACTGTACTAAGTGCCTGGAAGAGTGCATTATAACAATAAACAGATACATTCCCTGACAATAATCTCACAGTCTAGAGGGGGAGGCAGACCATTAATATAAATAGATAAATTCTAGATACGTACATAAGTGCTGTGGGACGGGGAGGGGAGATGGATAAAGGAGCAAGTCAGGGCTACACAGGGAGTGGGAGAAGTGGGAGAGTTAATCGGGGAAGGCTTCTTGGAGGAGATGTGCTTTCGATAAGGCTTTGAAAGGGGGAAAGTAATTGTGGGATTTTACAAGGGAGGGTGTTCCAGGCCAAGGAAGGTCATGGCGAGAAAGTCGGTGGCGAGATGGATGAAATCAAGGTACAGTTAGAAGGTAAGTATTAGAGGATTGAAGTGTGTGGTCTGGGTAGTAGGAGAGTAGAGAGGTGAGGTAGGGGGGTAAGATGAGGGAGTGCTTTAAAGTCAACGGTGAGGAGTTTTTGTTTGATGCGGAGGTGGATGGGCAATCACTGTATCTTGAGGAGTGGGGAAACATGGCCTCAGCGTTTTTGTAGAAAAATGATCTGGGCAGCAGAGTGAAGTATGGATTGGAGTGGGGAGAGCTAGGAAGCTGGGAGGTCAGCAAGGAGACTGATACAATAATCAAGGCATGGGAGGCTTTCCCTGATTAAGCAGCCCTTTTCCTCTTCTCCCACTTCCTTAACAAATATAAAAGAAGGGAGATGAAGGTGGGGCTAGAAATTGGGACCACCCAGGCTCAGGGAGCACTAGAAGTTACTGACACAGTCACAGAAGTCACAGAAGTCTGCCTGTCCCCCGATTAGACTGCAAGTCCGTCAAAGGGCAGGGACTGTATCTGTTGCCGACTTGTACATTCCAAGCGCTTAGTACAGTGCTCTGCACATAGTAAGGGCTCTAAATACTAATGAATGAATGAATAAATGAATGACAATCCAGAAACATAATAATAATAATAATTGTGGCATTTGTCAAGTGCTTACTATGTGCCAAGCACTGTTCAAGGCGCTAGGGTAGATACAGGGTAATCAGGTTGTCCCATGTGGGGCTCACATTTTAATCCTCATTTTACAGATAAGGTAACTGAAACACAGGGAAGTTAAGTGACTTGCCCAAGGTCACACAACAGACAGGCGGCGGAGCAGGATTAGAACCCATGTCCTCTGACTCCAAGCCCATGCTCTTTCCACTAAGCCAAACTACTTCTCTGCAACATCTTGCAGGGACAGAGAGGAAAAATCAGAGGTGTTGGATTGTCCTAGATGGGTCCATGCGGATAGTATAAGGAGTAAGAGGGGAGAGGAGAAAGGGGAGAGTTAGGGGTGTTGGATGATATGTTTTGGATCACTGGAGGGAAAGTCAGGGGTGTTGAATATTCCATCTCTTGCCATGAGAGTGAGTATCCAGAGGGCAACTAACTAGTTACTGGAGTCCCTGAGCTAAATCCGCTCTGTTCAGCCTTCACAGCATAGCTAAACTTGCCCTTTCTTCCATCTAAACTGCTCACCGATTAATCCAAGCATTTATCCTAATCTGCCTGATTATTCTATCAGCCTCCTTGCTGAACTCCCTCCCTCCTGCCTCTCCCCACTTCGGTCATACTTCACTCTGCTTCCCAGACCAGTTTTCTACAAAAGCGTTCAGCCATGTTTTTCTCCATCCTCAAGAACCTCCAGTGGTTGCCCATCGACCTTCCCATCAAGCAGAAATTCCTTACCATTGGCTTAAAGCACTCAAATGCCTTGTCCCTTCCTACCTTGCCTCCCTGTTTCCTCTGTACCAGACTGCACACTCGCTCCTCTAATGCCAGGCTACTCACATACCTCCGTCTCATCCATCTTGCAGCGACCTCTCACCCATATCTTGTCTCTGTCTGGCCCTCTCTCTTCGTATCCAAAAATTAATCTTCCCACCTTCAAAACCTTATTGAAGGCACAGCTCCTCCAAGAGGTCTTCCCTGACTAAGCCTCATTTCCTTTTCTCTCACTCCCTTCTGCGTCACCCTGGTTTGCTCCTTTTATTCCCCTCCTCAGGCAAAAAGGGCTTACGTACGTATCCCAAAATTTAATTTATTTATATTAATGTCTGTATCCCCTTCTAGACTGTAAGCTCATTTTGGCAGGGAACGTATCTAACAACTCTGTTATTGCTATTTGTACTTCCCAAGCGCCTGGTAAGTGCACTGCACTCTAAGTGTTCAATAAATATGATCGATCGATTGTTGATTGATTGATTGATATTAGGCCTCTCTCGCCCTAACTAGAATTGTGACCCCAGCGGGCTCTCTAGATGGAGTTGGGCACTAGATGAGTTTGGCCACTAGGTGAGTTTGGCCATCAAGTGGAGTTAGCCAGGAGCTGGGGAAAGGACGGGCCAGGTCTTTCAACGTTGAGAAGCCATTTCTCCAGTTCCTGAGAACTCCACCTCCCTTTCCGCTTGCAGATGCTCTTTTCCTCCCACTGAGCATTTTGGCGTGGAGAGGTAAGGGGCTGGAGGCTATCCCTCCTTGGGTCCAGCTCAGAGGAACCTGGGCTCCCGACCAGCAGAAGTGACTCCTAGGCCGGCCAATGGTCAGCCCCGCCGTTCGAGGGACCCGGTCACCACAGGATGAATCTCCAATCAAACCGTTCTCCACTCTGGCGGGCCAGACGCGGACAGCTCCCTTCTGGTTACGGGAGGGAGTCACTCTCCCCTCCGTGCTCAGTCAATCGATCAGTCGTATTTATTGAGCGCTTACTGTATGCGAGCACTGTACCGAGTACTTGGAGAGCGCAATAGCGTCGCGGTTGATAGACACGTTCCCTGCCCACGGTGAGCTATAGACTAGCGCGGCTATTTACTCAGCAACTACCAAGTGTCCAAGCACTGTACTGAGCATTTGGGCACATTCAACAGAAGCGGCATCAGTACCCTGCACTCAAGAAGCTCACAGACTAACAGGGGAGGAAGACAGGCAAAAATGATGTATAAATCTTTTGGGAAAGTAGCCTGGCCAAGTGGAAAGAACATGGGCCTGGAAGTCAGAGGACCTGGTTCTGATCCTCCTCAGCCCTAGTGTAATGGTGCTGATCAAGTCACTAAACTTCTCTGTGCCTATTTTCTTCATCCGTAAAATGGGACAGTGACTCTGTCCAACCTGATTACTTCTATCCACCTCAGCACTTAAACAGTGCTTGTCACATACTAAGTGCTTAACAAGTACCAAATTATTAACTCACACCCTTCACTGTATTTGACTGTCTATGATCATGCATGCTGGTGGGCTACAAGCTTCCAGAGGGGATCTTGTCTTACGCTTTTGTTGTCGTGAATGGAGCCGGGGCAGAAGAGGCCGGATGGTGGACAGGAACAGGGAGGCTGTTTCCGGCTTAGAAAGAGCTAGAGAGGGGGAAAGACCGAGGAGGAGGGTCAGGTGCAGGTGGTGCAAGCTGCTGGCTCGGCTGGCTCAGGCCACAGCCTGGACAGTTCAGGGTGGGTGGGTGGCCTTGGTGGCAGAAGGAGAGGTTGTGGGTTGGCCCTCGGCCTGGACCTTGGGGTCCGTGGAGGCTTGGTGGCAAAGTGGCAGGATGGAAAAATCTTCCACAAAAGTGTCGCTGCGGGTCGCTGGGGAGCTGGTCGGCCCCGGTTGGGATCTCTCCCCTCTGCCTCCCTTTCCACCCTTTTCCCTTCCCTCTTCCCTCTTCTTTTTTCTCTCTTTCCTCTCTCTCTCTCTGCTTTCCCTCTCTTCTCCTCTGATCGTGTAGTTCTGGAAGATAGATACAAATCACCCTACAACTATTCACGGCTATTGTTCCATCTGCCTGCCTATCTCTCTTGGATGCGAGTCCAGTGGGGGGTAGGGACCGAGTCGGAGTGGAATTCTTTGAATCCACCCCCGGCTTAATGCAGTGCTCTCCCAGAATAAATCCTGAAAAGATACGATAATGGGCGCTAACTTTTATTTAATAATTTCCTATCATTCTATCTTCATGTTCTCATGTGATTATTACCTGCAGCTGGGGGCTGCATGTTGTAATCATCAATAGTATTTTTTGAGCGCACTTGTGTGCACAGCACCGTACTGAGCACTTAGGAGAGCCCAATACAAGAGTCTGTAGAGACGTTCCCTACCCACAACGAGCTAGGGAAGGTGCCTGGGGGTGGTTTGCTCGTAAAGAGAGATCCCTGCAGAAAACAGGAGATCGTGCTGGCCAGGAGAGATCCTTGCATCCAACACCAGAGCCTACCAGATAAGTCGAGCCCCCCCCCCCCCGCCTCTCCGGCTCCGGACTCCTTTCTCCTCCCTCCCCGCCCAGGGCCGCAGGTGAGAGCAGAGTCGCTCCGGCGGAGCCTCGCAGGAGCCCCCGAGGGGAGGAAACGGCTTCGTTAATTGAAATGGCTGCAATCGGTTCAATGAGGCTCTGGGACCCTCAGCCCGTAACCCCCGGCCCCGCCCCCGACTCAGCTGGCGGGGAACCCCGGCCCCCCTCCTCCCGCCGGGATTCTCCAGGCCTCCGCCCCGCCCTCCCCGGACCCCGACCTGGGAGTCCCGTTCGGGCCAGGGTGGGAATTGCCTGGAGCCCGGCGGAGCCGGCGAGGACGAGGGAGCGGAACTTTTATGCCTTGCCGTCCCGGGGACTCAGCCCGGCCCCTGCGGCCCCTGGGGACCTCGAGACAAGTGGCTGATGGCGGGGGGAGAGTCCCTCCCCCTAGTTCCCTCCGAGCCTGGGGTGGGGTGGGTGGGAGGGAGCGAGGGGACAGAGGAGATATAAGGCCGCAGGGGACCAGCCGGGCCGCCGCAGTCAGCCCTGCCCAGCCTGCCCCGCCGCAGGGTGCTGTCAGGCTGCCCCCCGGCCGGCCCGGGCTCGCCGTGGCTCCGGGATGTTCCTCTGCCCGCTCCTGTCCGCCCTGCTGGTTTCCCTGGCCGGCCCCGCGGAGCCCGTTTGCCCGCGGGGCCGGACAGGGGCCGGAGCCGGGGAGGCGAGGGGCGCTGCTGGAGCGGCCGGGGGATGTGCTGATCGGGGGCGTCTTCCCCGTCAGCCAAGACGACTCGGACTCTCCGTCCCCCTTCTGGTCTCGCCCGCCCGGGCTGGCCGCGACCCAGTGAGTAGTAGCCCAACCGGGGTAGCCGATGGGGAATGACGAGTCCCGTTAGTTTGAAAATGAAGGGATCGGCCGGCCCCTCTCCGCCAGCGCTCTTCCCGGGTCCAGCCTTCCCCGCACTGTCGCCCACCTCCCTTCCCGGCCCGCGGCCTGCTGGAAACCAGTCCTGGGCAGGCGGACGGACGGACGGACGTTCTTTAAGGCCACGGCCGGAGGTCTAGAACTGCCGGCCTAGTTCTCCCATCCTGACTAACCCGTTAGAAAGTCGGGGTCGACGGGAGTGCGACGGGTGAAGGCAAAGAAAACCGGGAGACCCGCTGGAGGGAAGTCCAGCGATGGACTGGGCTTCCCCTTTTCCCGCCCGGCTCCGTCCCACCCTGCCTCCTGTCAGTCCTCTTTCCCGCCTTCCGCCCCCGGTGCAAATGAGACGTGGCCTCGCTTGGAGAGATGGTTCTCGCTGACCCTGGAGAAAGCGCTCGGGACCGGGCACCGGGAGACCTGGGTTCTAATCCTAGCTCTATCCTGCCCAGCTGTGGGATTTTGGATCGGGCGTTTAAACTCCGGGCCTCATTTTCCTGATCTGTAGATGGGGCTAGGTCCCTGCTCTCCCTCCCTCTCGGAGCTCGAGCCTTGGAGGGTAGAGACTGATTTGACTGCCTCTACTCCAGCTCTTGGAAAAGTCTTGGCAGAGAGTTAGCCCTCACTGAACACAGCAGTTCATAAAATGTCTTGACTCTTCCCGTTTTGACTCTCAGGTTTTCCTTGTGGGGGTTTACCTGGCTCAGGGCTTCATCTTCGCCACCGAGGAGATCAACAGAGACCCTCACCTTCTCCCCAACCTCACCCTGGGTTTCTCCTCTGGGACTCGGGGACAGCGTGTCCGGGCCCTCTGGGGGCCATGGGCATCCTGACCGGCCAGGGGCAGGCCCTGCCCAACGTCGGCTGCCGGGCCGGACCCCCGGCTGTCGCCGTGGTCGGCGAGGCTCGCTCTCGCTGTCCATCCCCATGGCCAGGTGGCTGGGCCGCTACAGATTCCCCCAGGTGAGCCAGCTCGGCCCTCCTGTCCGACCCTCCACTCTCTTCTTCTCCACTTAGACTCGAAGCCCCGCCTGGGGCCGGGATCGGGTCCGACCGATTAACACGGATCTACCCTCATTTCCTCCATTCCCACTCCCTTCGGTTTGCTCCCTTCATTCACTCCTCCCTCAGTCTCACAACACATCTTCATATCCGTCATTCATTTTTTATACTCATGTCTACCTCCCCCCTCAAGACTGTCAACTCTTTGGGGCAGGAAACGTGTCTACCAACTTTATTTATTGTATCCTCCCAAGCGCTTAGTACAATGCTCTGCACACATTATGTGCTCAATAATATAGTTGATTGATTGACTGATTTCCCCAGCTCTTAGAACAGTGCTTGGCTGATACTGAGCGCTTAACAAGTATTGTTATTATTATTATTTTCGTGAACCCCACTCTGACCTCCCTGGGGAGAAACTGCAGGTGCTTACTGGGATACGCTATCTCTCTCTCTCTCTCTCTCACACCTCTCTCTCTCTCTCACACACACACACACCCACACACCCTTGCACATTGTCGTCCATTGTCAGGCTGCACTAATTGCTGCACTAATAGATTGACTTGATTTACAGAGTTTTTTCTATCAGGGCAGCAAAAGAGCCCCTGGGATAAAGGGTAACTATAGTTTAATCAGGCCAGGCTGGGTCCCTGTCCCGCGCGGTCCCGGCTGCCCTACAGCCAAGCGGGAAGGCAGACACATGGAACAGCGAGGCTTGGGTTCAAAATCCCAATGTTACAATTCGACAACCCAAGATCAGATTACAGTGTTGCAACAGGGAGGAGGATAGTTGTGGGACCGGGATTTTCCAGTCTCCTCGTCAACCCAGACCAAGTCCGTGGCCACAACCCCCGCAGTCTTCCAGCTTTCTGATGCTTCTGTAGGGGCTCCGGGCCGCCTGGGTCCCTGAAGCTTCTGCCCATCCCACGCTCCTGGAGGTCACTGAGTAGGTGGGGGTGGAGGGTTAAGATGCTAGGAGCTGGTGCAACCCCAGGCCAGGGGCTGACTTCTGGAGCTGAAACTGGTCCGGGCCCACCTCGAGGGGATCGGGAGGGCAGGGGTGCAGTTCTAGAGGACAGTGAACCGCCATTTTGGAGCCTGTTAAACTTCTCCTGTCCCCGGTTAGGGAGGGGAGGAGACCCGGACCATGGATCCCTGTGGCAAACCGGGCACCAGCCGTAGGGGGCAAAAGTAGCGTGGGAGGGGAAGCAGCGTTGCCTCAGAAGCTTCTCCCTCGCCCCCCAAAGGGAATCACTGGTTCGATTTGGCAGGGACCAAGCTGGAATTCTGGCCACATTCTCACCTTCTCTTCTTCCTCCTCCTTCCCCCATTCTCCCTCACCTGTGGCCGAAGGTCAGGGCCCCGGGGCGTCCCCTCCCCAGAACCCCTCTCTTCTGTCTCCAGGTCAGCTACGCCTCCACCGTGGCCTCCCTCGGCGACCGGACGCAGTTCCCGTCCTTCCTGCGGACGACGCCCAGCGACCTCTCCCTTCTGTCCGCCCTGGTCAGGCTGGTGCTGCACTGGGGGTGGAGCTGGGTGGGCATACTGGCCCAGGACGACGAGTACGGGCAGCAGGGGGGCTGCCTGCTGAGGGCCGAGCTAGAGAAGGCGGGCACTTGCACGGAGTTCCTCCTGGACATCCCCACGTCCCAGGCCCCGGAGAAGGTCCGGCTCACCGTGGCGGCCCTCGGGGCGTCCACGGCCAGGGCCGTGGTGGTGATTTTCAGCAACCACAGCTTCCTGCTGCTGCTGCAGAGGCTGTCTGAGGGCGGCGGCGGCGGGGGCTCGGGGAAGATCTGGATCAGCAGCAGCGCCTGGCCCCGGGCCTCGCTGCTCTCCCTTCCCGGAGGGACACAGACCCTGCAGGAGACGCTGAGCTTGGTGGGGTCCCGGGTGGAGATCCCCGGCTTCCCGGAGTTCCTCCGGCGGCTCCCGCCGGCTCGCGCCCCGGGCGGCGACGAGCTAACGGAGCCGTCCTGGAAGCGGACTTTCAGGTGCCAGCGGGCCGGGCCGGGGAACGGGTCCGGGCTCCGGGGGGGCGAGTTGTGCACGGGAACGGAGAGCCCGCCGGACTGGTACGGTCCTCTGCTGACCTCGGGTGACCTGCGGGAGACGTACAACGCCTACACGGCCGTGTACAGCACCGCCCACGCCCTCCACGGCCTGCGCTCCTGCGAGCCCGGCGGGGGTCCTTTTGGAGACGGGGCGTGCGCGGACATCCGGAACTTCCAGCCCTGGCAGGTGAGAGGGAGGCCGCGGGCTGGCTCGGAAACCAGGCCTCGGGCTCGGCTGCCCCGCCGACCGGCGACCGCCGCCGCCCAGAGCCCGGAGCCGCCCCGAGCAGGGCCCCCACGGCCCGGGACCCGGCTTTCTCCTTGCCGGCACGGAGTGGACCGCGCCCTAATGCTGAACTGCCAGGGGTGCGGAGGGCGAGGCTAGGCGCTCGGCACACACCGCTGCCTGCTGGTTTCATCAGTACGGTGCCGTAGGCGCTCAGTACATGAAGCGGACTGATGGATTCATCGGTACCGTACCGTAGGCGCTCAGTATATGTAGCGGACTGCTGCATTCTGGGCCCGTCCCCACAGCTGTTACAGGGAGGAGGGGCCCAGGCTAGGACCAGGCCAGAGAGGGTAGCCCGGCACCTGTCTGGGATAGGGCGCGGGGGCCCAGTTGAAAGGCCCAGACCTCTGGGTCCCCAGGCAGCGATCTAGGGAGTCCCCCGAGGGGGGGCTGCTTTCCCGACAGCGTCACCCCTCTCCCCGCCCCCTCCCAAACCAGTCCTACGTGGGGGGAAGGGCGGCGGGGCGGCAGGGCTCCCTGGGCCTGATCCAGAAGGTCCCACCCGGGTCTGCAGGAGGCGGAGCTGACTCGAACTCCTCCCTGGTCCCTCTCCGGCCCCTCTGTCCCCAGCTCCTGCACTACCTGAGGAAAGTCCGTTTCAGGACCTTCGAAGGGGCCGAGATTTTCTTCGACGCCAACGGGAACCTCCCCGCCAGCTACGACATCCTGCGCTGGCAGGAGACCCCCGGGGGCTCCTACCACTTTCTGAAGGTCGGCAGCTTCGACTCTCCCGCCCCACCCGAGCCAGAGCGGCTGCTGGTCAACGAGAGCGCTATCGTGTGGCAAGGGGGGAGGAGTCGGGTAGGTAGGTCGCTTCCAGGCTGTGGGGGAGAAGAGGAGAAGGGGGCGGCCTCGTCCGGGAAGGCCTCTCGGAGGAGATGTGCCTTCAGTAAGGCTTTGAACGGGGCAAGAGGAATTATCTGCTGGATTGGAGGAGGGAAGACGTCCCAGGCCAGAGGCGGGCCGAGGGCCAGGGGTCGGTCGCGAGGCAGGCCGGAGCGAGACACCACGAGAAGGTGTGCGGGGCTGGATTGTAGGAGAGTAGAGAGGTGAGGTAGGAGAGGGCAGGGTGGTGGAGTGATTTAAAGCCAACGGCGAGGAGCTTTTGTTTGATGCGGAGGTGGATGGGCAACCACTGGAGTGTTTTGAGGAGGGGGATGATTCGTCCCGAGCGTTTTTGTCGAAAAATGATCCCGGCAGCAGAGTGAAATATGGACTGGAGTGAGGAGAGACGGGAGGCCGTGAAGTCCGCAACGAGGCCGTTGCGGTAGAGGATGCGGGAGGGAGAGGATGAGTCGGATGAGGACTTGGGAGTCAGAAGGTCATGGGTTCTAATCCTGGCGCCGCCACTTGTCTGCTCGGTGTACGTGGGCAAGTCACTTAACTTCTCTGTGCCTCAATTCCCTCATCTGTTAAATGGGGATTAAGACTGTGAGCCCTGTGTGGGAAAAGGACCGTGTCCAACCCCATTATCTTTCATCTGCCCCGGCGCTTAGAACAGTGACTGGCACATTCATCGATTCATTCAATCGTATTTATCGAGGGCTTGCTCTGTGTAGCGCACTGTACTGAGTCCTTGGAATGTACAATTCGGCAACAGATAGAGACAATCCCTGCCCAACAACGGCTCACAGTCAAAAGGGGGAGACAGACAGCAAAACAAACAAGTAGTCGGGCATTAGTAAGCGCTTATCTGATAACATTTCTATTATTGTAGAACAGACAGGATTTGGTGGCAGACTGACTATGCGGTTGAATGAGAGCAATTTTGAGAGATCGTCTCTTGAGCTATCCAGTCCCGGGGCCCTTCCGCGCTCAGGGAAGACGGTCCGAGACCCCCTTACAAGTCCCTCTCCAGTTACAACCACCTCCGTGGTCCCATCCGAGCGGAGAAGGGAGGCGCGGAGGGGCTTGGCTCTGCTTGCGCCAAGCAGAAGTTGGCGATCCCAGCTGTGCTGCCTCGGCTTTCCCCCAGGCCCCTCGCTCGGTCTGCAGTGAGAGCTGCCCCCCGGGATCCAGGAAGATAACCAGACAGGGCCAGAAGCCCTGCTGCTTTGACTGCACACCCTGCCCGGAGGGGCAGATGGCCGACAGAATCGGTGAGAGCCCATCCGATGGGGGTGGCCGTTGAGGGCACCCCGTGATGCCCTAGCCCAGTGTCACCCCTCTCATTCCCCAGTGCCCATGAAAAACGGACACTGAGTCATACCCCTTCCAGTGTGGCTGCCCTTTCCGTTCCCCCTCCTCTGCCTCAGGTGCCTGAGAGAGGGCTGGCAGCTTCGGGGCTCTCCGAGGTCTTGCCGCCTCAGGGAGCCCAGACAGAAGCAGAGAGAGGACCTGCCATTGCTGCTGCTGCTATCGCCATCCTGATGACCAGTCCTGATTTTCGAACCAATCAATCAATCAGTTGTTCGATTAAGTTAATTAGGTCGGACCCAATCCCTGTCCTGCATGGGGCCTCACAGTTTAAGAGGGAGGACAGGAACTGAATCCCCATTTTACAGTTCAGGAAACTGAGGCACAGAGTACTAAAGTGACTTGCCCAAAGTCTCTCAGCAAGCAATTGGCAGTGCCGGGCACTCTGAATGCCAGGCCCAGGCTCTTTTCACTAGGCTACACTGCTTCCATTAGGCTGGAATCCACATAATTCCAGGTTCCACCCATCTCTGCAAGGGACCAGGGGAGGAGAAGTGGCTGAGGTTTCAGGAGGAGTCATGTCAGGTGGACTGAAGGTAAACGGCCGCCACGGTGGTCAGCACGTCGAGACAAGGGAACCGGCGGGCTAATGCTCTTGGAGCCCCATCCCATCTGCCCTGGATGGGTCAGCCCTTCACCTGCCTGGAGGCAGAGGGCTGGATCAACTGACCTTTCAGGTTAAGCCTTCTAAAGGTGCCCCCCCCCCCCCCGCGGAAGATGAAAATGAGGCCATGTTCATCTCTGGGTGCCTGTAAGTGCCCAACAGATCCCAGGGAGGGGTGAAACCAGGGAGGGGTTGGGTTCAGGCTCCTGGGGCTGGACTCCTGGAGACTCATGGTGTGGAGGCCAGTGAGGATGGGTTCCATAAGGGGACCGAGGAGCTGTGCTGACCATCCCCACACCTCCCTTCTGCTGCAAGGTGCTGACCAGGGGGACCCAGGGCTTCTCCCCTCGGGTGTCCTGGGCTTCACCCCTCCCGTGGTGATCTGGGGGGGCCCAACCGACCACCACTCTGGCCTGGACAACCAATTCCTTGTCCACTGTGTCACCGAGCGTCTTGCCTCCCAGACTCACCGAGTGCCGGCGCTGCCCAGACGAGGAGTGGTGGCCCAGCACGGGAAGGGACCGGTGCGTGCGGAAAACGCTGGAGTACCTGTCCTACCTGGAGCCCCTCGGGGCCACCCTGGCTGCTGCGGCCGTCAGCTCGGCCCTGCTCTGCGCCGCAGTCCTGGGGCTGTTCATCAGGCACCGCCACACGCCCATAGTCCGGGCCAACAACAGGGAGCTCAGCTACCTGCTGCTGACCTCGCTTGCCCTCTGCAATCTCTCCTGCCTCTTGTTTGTCGGCCAGCCCGGGACCTTGCGTGCCTGTCCAGGCAGGTGCTGTTCGGCCTTGCCTTCACCCTCGCCGTCTCTTGTGTGCTGGCCAAGACCGTGCTGGCCCTCGTGGCTTTCCGGGCCACCCGTCCGGCCAGCCCCCTGCAGCGCTGGCTGGGCCCCGGGCTGCCCCGCGCCATCGTCGCGGCCTGCATGCTGACACAGGGGACCATCTGCGCTGTCTGGATGGCCGTGGCGCCCCCCTTCTCGGCCCGGGACATGACCTCCTGGCCGGGGAAGATCATCCTGGAGTGCCACCGGGGCTCCGCCGCTGCCTTCTGGGGAGTCCTGGGCTACCTGTGGCTGCTGGCCGTCGCCTGCCTGTGCGTGGCCTTCCTGTCCCGCCGTCTGCCCGGCAGCTTCGGCGAGGCCCGGTTCATCACCTTCAGCATGGCAGTGTTTGTCGACGTCTGGCTGGCCTTCCTCCCTGCCTACCTGAGCACCCGGGGCCAGGTGGCCGCGGCCGTGGAGGTGTTGAGCATCCTGGCTTCCAGCGCCGGACTCCTCGGTTGCATCTTCCTCCCCAAGTGCTACGTGCTTCTGCTGCGGCCTGACAGGAACACCCGGGAGTGCCTCATGGGCCGCGGGCTCCCCGGAGCACCGGCCCGGCCAGCGCCGGCCCAACTGGCAGTGACGGTCTGCCTGGAGGCTCCCCGGGAGCCCCGCTAGAGAGCCGCTGGATGGAGATCCTGGGCTGGGGCAAGAGAATCCAACCCCTGCCACAGTGCCCAAGGAAACCTCCGTCCTCTCCACCTCAGGGCCCGGCCCAGTCCCATTGCAGAGAGGAGAGGAAATGGAATGGAATCTGGCTGCTCCAGAGCCCGTGATCTGAGGTCTGAGCTGCCCTGTTCCGGGGGGTAGAGACATTGTCAGGGACAGCGGGGTCTGGAGGAAATCTGCTTTACAGGCCTCTGGTTTCTGTCTCCATTTCTGCCTCTCCGGCTCTTCTTGCGTCCATTGGAAGGGTCAGAGAATGGGGCCAGTTCCATCTGTTGGCCTGGGTGGGTGGGCGGCAGCTGGTGGGGAGGTTGGGTTGGAAGCCATGGAGGGTGGGCTGGGAGTTGGTGCCTGGGCAGCCTTCAGAGCCAGGAGAGAGCTGGGGCAGTTTGTATCCCAGAGCTTGTTTGCCTTGAACGCCGAGGAGCCCGAGGACTGTCCTCTTCCAAGTGCTTTGGAACTTACACTTTTCACTGCTGGTATTTTTATCGGTGAGCCCTCATCAGTTTTTATTGTGTTTCCGGGATATTTTTTGGTTCTCTAGCCATCCTCCCCGACCTAGCTGGTGAGCCCCTCGGGGGCTGGTCCCCTTGCCTGGATTGGTTTCCTTGTTATTTCTCCCCAACTTTTATGTAGCCCAGTGTGTTGCACACAGTAAATGCTAGTGTCAGTCTGAAGGAGGAGTGGTTTATTAAGTTGTTGGGACTTAGGCCTCAACTCAGCGTCCCTCCACGACCTTGATGCTTTTCTCAGCTTCCTCATGTCCACTCAGTCCGAGGCCCAGGTCCTCGGAGACTGCGGACTGGCAGTAAGTAGACTTAGCTGCCCACCCCCTCAGCCTCTAGCTTCTTCCCACCCCTCTATCCCGCTGACTTCAGGCTTCGCGGCATGCAGACCCCTGGCCGACAATCCCCCTGGACTTCCCACCCACTGGCCCACCCCCCCCACCTCTCACCAACTGGACACCGCACCATCTCTGCTCTTCCAGTTTCCCTCCTCTCTCCAACTCGGATCACGCACTCACTGACTGTAGCCTCCCGACTGATCTTTCCCTACCCTGACCCTGTCTCTCTGTCCTCTGCCCACCTCGCAGCTGACCCTGTCTCTCTGTCCTCTGCCCACCTCGCGGCTGCTGGACTCTGCGCTTGGCACAAACCAGACGACTGCCCTGCTCCTGGCTTCCTACATGGCTTCTTGAGGAAATTCACCCTCCACAAATTGTTCAACATTCCTTACTTAAGGGAATCTGGAACAGGCAAAAGTAGCAAGAAAGAGGAGTCACGACCAAAAAAAAAAAAAATAGATAAAGGCGGATCTAAATCAACAGGGTTTATAGAATGCCCATGTGCTTCAGGCACTTGGAGGATACACCAAAGAAGTCAAAGAACGTGGTCCCTGTCCTGGAGGAATTTACCATCTAGTGGGGGAGATAAGTCCAACTGGACAGTTGTACTGCAGCTAAGAAGTGGGTAAGAGATGGAATATCAGGTTATGCAAAAAATAAATAAATAAATATGTCAACAGATAAATCTGTAGATGTGGAGGTGGCTCATGGAAAGGTGGAGGGAAGGCCTCCTTAGGATTCTGTGAAAGGACAGAGGGATGGGGGTGGGTGGAGCTGACTGGAAGGCCAATCCAGAAGCCAGAAAGTGCCCATGTGTGGAATAAGCACTTTTTAAGTATTTTTAAGCACCTACTATGTGCCAAGCACTGTTTTAAGCACTGGGGTAGAAACACGGTAATCAGATTGGCTGATTAGGAGGTGTAGGTCTGGAGGAAGTGAAAGAGTGAGCTGGCAGTGAGAGTGGCTTAATGGATAGAGCACAGGCCTGAGAGTCAGAAGGACCTGGATTTTAATCCTATCGGCCACTTATCTGCAATGAGTTCGAAGTGGGACATGGACTATGTCCAAATTGATTATCCCGTACCTACCCAGCACTTGGAAGAGTGCCTGGCACGTAGTAGGCACTTAACAAATACCATTAAAATATAAAAAAAGTGGGAGGAAGTCAGCCGACGGAAGCTCTCTCTCTTACTCTGTTTCCTGTAAGAGGCGCTGGAAAGCCATGTGGCTTTGGAGAAGGGGAGTGTTCTCAGACCCTTGCTTTGTAGAGAAGGTTCCTACTGGGAGAGCAGCCAGAAGTGGTGGGCCCGGGCCCTGAGTCCAGGCTAGTAGACACCAGGTTGCAGGGGCCCGGGGCAGCTGTTTTGGACAGGAGCCCTACAAGGAACCTGATCAGCTGGAGGACCAGGCCTGGGAGGGCTTAGGCCTCTAGACTGTAAGCTCGTTGTGGGCAGGGAATGTGTCTGCTTATTATCCTATCGTTCTTTTCCAAGCGCTTAGTACTTTTTAAAAAATAGGCAAAATGATCTCCTGGCCAGCTGTACTGGGATTGGAGAGAGGCTTAGAGGAGGGAAGTTGGTGTTCCCCTTTCCCTGCTGATTGCCATTTGTTCAGATGTGGAGCAAAAATATCTACTGCCCCTACCAAGCTAGCAGGACACCCTCTTTCAATCAATTTTATTGAGCACTTACCGGTTGCAGAGCACTGTACTGAGCCCATGGCACAATGTAGAGGGCTAGACTGTAAGAACCACAGGCTGATGTCTGTGGCGGGGGTGAGGAAACTAGCGTGATCCCACACCTCAAGCCAGGCAACCCCCCACTCCCCATCTTACCCCTAGGCCTGGCTGCAGTGTCCTTTGCCAGGGGAGAGGGGCTGGAAGTCGGAGAGTTCTCGGCTCAGTCTTTCTCACTGACGCTTTCTGTCCTTGTCACCTCACCCGGCCTCCTGCCTGATGCAACCCCAGACAACCCTGTCAACACAACTGGAACTGACAGTGCTAACAAGGGAAACAACTCCCTCTCCCTCCCCCTCCTATCCATTGACCTCCTGAGGACAGAGTCTGTGGGGAGAGAGGAAGCTGACAAATTTATTTCCAGTATGTGTTTTGGTCGAAGTTGCAGGGACGCAGGTGTGGTGCTCCTGGGCAGGAACAGTCCCCAGAGCTCCCGACCCCGACTGAGGCCATGCAGCCCGAACTGGGACTTGAAGAGATGGGAAGAGGAGGGGAGGGTGAGGCTGGGTCCCTTCTTAGCAAGCAACAAAACATGATTTACTTCTGCTCCAAACTCAGGGGACCAGCCTGGAGATGGGGGAACCTCTCAGACTTGTTTCCCCTGCCCCCCGTGTCGGTCCCAGCTGTGACGACAGGTTCAGCAGGGTGTCATCAGACAGGAGGCTGGGGAGAGGTGGGAAGATCGGAAAATGTCACTGAGAAAGCCTGACCTGAGACTTCCCCAGCCTCCCTTCCTCCAACCCCCACAGGAGAGGATACTCTGGCCAGGTAGGGCAGCCCTCCGGGTGATCGCTCTCCACATTCTGACCTAAACTGTGAGGTCATCCTGGTTCCCACACCGGCAAACCCCTGGCACCAACGTAGACATCACCTCATGGTCATTGCCTGGGAAAGGGGCTCTTCTTTCTTGCATTTTCTCTAGCAACAGAGCACGTAGCTCAGGAGCACAACCTCCCTGCCCCTAAACTGCCCTCCCAAACTACCCTCCCCTCAGCTCTGGGCTGCCCAAGCTACATACATGAACCGAGAAATTCCTTGGAGACTCTGCTGGACCAGTGTTAGGTCAGGATGTGACCCGAGGCGGAGGTGCAGCTCAGACACACCTCAGGAAAAAGGCTGTTGCTGATCTCAGGCTGATCTGGCCCCGGGTAGCCAATCATGGCTCTTCAGGACTGGACTCATCCCTGAGCTGGCCCTGCCTCCCTCCGTGACTAGCCGAGCCTTCTCATCCTGGTCAACCAAACATCCCCACCACCACCCACTGACCCACAGACCACAGCTTGATCCTGCCTCCCAGGGCAGGGAGAACTTCCTGTGCCACTGAAGAGGAGGATTCCAGGTGGAGGCAATGATCTTGGGCAGAGGTTCCAGGCACTGCCCCGCCACAGGCTATGGGAAGGCCACCTACGCGCACAGGGCAGAGTTGGCTGTGACATGGATCCTGGATCAAGGACCCAGGGGTAAATAGGGTGGAAACAGGTGGTCCCTCCTCCAGACTCCATCTGGGGTTTGGGTCTTGCCGAGTTGGTGCCGGAGGAAACCTCTGAGGGTGTGACCATCCAGGGATGCTCACACTCTTTCCCAACCTGGCCAGGCTCAGGTTCCCCATTTCTCCTGATTTCTCAGATAATAGAGAAGCAATGTGGCCTAGTGGACAGAGCGTGGGCCTGGGAGTCAGAAGGACCTAGGTTCTAATCCCAACTCTGCCATTCATCTGCTGAGTGACGCTGGGCAAGTCACTTAACGTCTCTGGGCCTCAGTGACCTCATCTGTAAAATGGGGATTAAGAATGTAAGCTCCATGTGGGACAGGGACTGTGTCCAACCTGATTTGCCTGTATCCATCCCAGCACTTAGTTCAGTGCCTGGTGGAGAGTAAGTGCTTAATAAATACCAGTATTTTTATTATTATTATTTATTATTATTATTGTTTATTAACAAAGCTCCTTAGTGATGGGTGCTGGATCTCTTACAGAGAAGCGGTGTGGCCTATGGAAAGCACGGGCCTGGGAGTCAAGGGACCTGAATTCTAATCATGACTCTGCTCCTCGCTTGTAGAGTCACCTTGGGCAAGTCACTTAACTTCCCTTTAACTCTGACAGTTTCTTCGGCTATAAAATAAGGATCAAGGGTCATAGATCATGCCAATTATCTGTACTGTACTGTACCAAGTGTTTTGTACTGTGTTTGCCTAAATTAAGTGCTCAATAAATAGCACTGATTGATTGAGGGTTCAATACCTATTTTCCCCATGTGGGACTGGAGGCTTTGTCCCACCTGATGATCTTGTATCTACCCCAGTGCTAGCACTTAACAAATACCGTTATTATTATTATTATCATAGGGCTTGGCAAATATTAAGTGATGAACGAATATCATAATTATTACTGGTGATTGTGAGTACAATATATGTGGCTCTTGGGAAGTACGGATTAATGAAATGACACGTTCCTGCCCCCACAAGGAGTTTCTCCTTTATTGGGAAATAAAACAAAATATTTCCAATCCCTACATGACTGTGGGTGACCCTGCCTACGCAGGCGCAGAAGGTCGAACTCCCTCCTCCCGCCCGGTGACCCCCCCCCCCCTTCCCAGAATCTTCCAGGCCGAGGCACTTGGGATCCCCGCTCATCTGGTTGCTATAGAGACGGCTCCTAGAACGGTGGTTGAGTTCAGAGAGATGGGGGGGGCGGGGAGCTACAGGCCCCCCCACCCCCGTCGCCCATCACTCCTGCCTAACTTCCTGTGAGGAGTTGGAGGGTAGGAGGTTTGAATCAGTTGTATTTTCAATCAATGGTATTTAATAATAATAATAATAATCATATTTGTTAAGCCCCTATTATGTGCCAAGCACTGTTCTAAGCGCTGGGGTAGATACAAAGTTATCAGGTTGTCCCACGTGGGGCTCACATTTACTGAGTGCTGTGTGCGTAGAGCACAGTACTAAGCGCTTTGGAGCATGCAGTAAAACTATATAACAGTTGTCAGACAAATTCGAAGGCCTTGGATCTCGAACTGAGCTCGTGAAGAATGTGGGGAAATGGAGCCCGGGGCTGCAGCAGGGGTAACTGACACGGTCCCGGCCCTCCGGGAGTTTATAGACCTAGAGGAGGAAGGGGGAGACGAGGGCTCAGCTGGGGTGGCATGCGGCTGTTGTGACGCAACGGCTGTTAAATAGCTCAGCGCCTTGCACAACGAGTGCAGGAATAAAAATTGTAACAAGGCAGAGCTTCTGGCTGCGTTATCGGCGCCCCGCATCGTTTGGGCTGTCTTCCTGCTGTGTGACATCCTCCAGTCGTGTACCTTTGTCTATTTCAGTAGCCGGGGAGACAGGGCCGGCTGGGCCTGGAGCCTCTTGGCGTCTGAGGGCCGAGATCCCCGACCCGCCTTCCCTCCTCCATCTGGGGGCACTTGGGCAGTTCACCTTTCCTCTTTGGAAATTTGGGTTACTATATGTGACTTGTTTGACTTGTATATTTCCTGTCGACCTCCCTACTCCCTTCCAGTGTGAGCCTCTTGCGAGCCAGGAGGCTGGAATTACTCCTTTTCCCTAGTCCAGGGTTCAGTGCTGGTAATAATGCTGAAGAAATACTTTTGATGCCAGGATTCAGTCATTTATTCCATCGTATTTATTGAGCGCTTACTAAGGGCTTGAGAGAGTACAACCTAACAACAGACACATCCCTGCCCACAATGAGCTCGTGGTCTAGAGGCGGAGATAGACATTAATATATAAATAAATTATATGTTATATAAATAGGCATGAACATATAAATAAATCTGAGAAGCAGCATGGTTTAGTGGATAGACCACGGGCCTGGGAGTCAGAAGGTCCTAGGTTCTAATCCCCGCTCTGTCACTTATCTGCTGTGTGATCTTAGGCAAGCCACAACTTCTCTGTGCCTCAGTTACCTCATCTGGAAAATGGGGTTAAGACTGTGAGCTCCTTGTGAGACATAATAATAATAATGTTGGTATTTGTTAAGCGCTTACTATGTGCAGAGCACTGTTCTAAGCGCTGGGGGAAGATACAGGGTAATCAGGTTGTCCCAGGTGAAGCTCACAGTTAATCCCCATTTTACAGATGTGGTAACTGAGGCACAGAGAAGTTATGTGACTTGCCCACGGTCACATAACTGACAAGTGGCAGAAAGACTGGGTCCGACCTGATTGGCTTGTATTAATTAGCAATAATTAATTTTTAGGGCCCAGGGCTGGGAACCTTTCTGTGGGAGGAAATAAAGAAAGGGGAGCCTTGGTCCTGTATTCTGTGAACTCCTCCTCAGTTAACAGAAGATCCTTCAGCCTGTTGTGGTGGTGGTGACTTTCCAAGGTGACTTTTAGGGAAGCAGCGTGGCTCAGTGGAAAGAGCACAGACAGGGGAGTCAGAGGTCATGGGTTCAAATCCCAGCTCTGCCACTTGTCAGCTGTGTGACTGTGGGCAAGTCACTTAACTTCTCTGTGCCTCAGTTACTTCGTCTCTAAAATGGGGATTAAGACTGTGAGCCTCAAGTGGGACAACCTGATTACCCTGTATCTACCCCAGCGCTTAGAACAGTGCTCTGCACATAGTAAGAGCTTAACAAATACCAACGTTATTATTATTGTTATTATTATTTTTCCCAGGCAGTGGCCACTGGGCTGTGTCTGTTGGTGCAGGTGAGGCCAAAGCTCCCACTTGGATTTGGGAGTGATGCCCCCCTCCCCTCCTTGCTCGTGCGTGTGTGTGGTTGCCTGGCCTGACTACAGTGCTCTCTGTTGGGGGATGGGGACACTGGCATCTGCCGGCCCCGGTGCCTCTGCTGAGGGGGGTGGAGGGTCTTGTGTCTGCCCAGCCATGGTGCCCTTCTGCGGCGGGGAGGGCGTGGGGAAACCAGAGTCGGCCTGGTCACGGTGCCCTCTGCTGGTGGGGTGGGGGGACTGGTCTCTACTTGGCCACGGCGCCCTCTGCTGGGGGGGGTGGGGGTGAGAGGGAACTGCATCTGCCTGGTCACGGCGCCCTCTGCTGGCGGGGTTGGGGACTGGCGTCTGCCTGGCCACGGTGCCCTCTGCTGGAGGGATTCATTCACTCAGTCGTATTTTTTGAGCGCTTACCGTGTGCAGAACACTGCACCAAGCGCTTGGGAAAGTACACCACAACAATAAACAGTCACATTCCCTACCCACGACGAGCTTCCGGTCAGTAGAAATAAATAAAATTACAGCTATGTACATAAGTGCTGTAGGGCTGGGAGGGGAAAAGCGCAAAGGGAGTAACTCAGTGCGACGACGAAGAAGTGGAGATGAGAAAGGTGAGGCTTAGTCCGGAAGGCCTCTGGGAGGGAGATATGCCTTCAATAAGGCTTTGAGGCGGGGGAGAGCAATTGTCCTGAAGGATTGAAGAGGGAGGGTGTTCCAGCCAGAGGCAGGACGTGGCTAGGGTTGGTTGCAAAGACAGGCAAGATGGAGACCCAGCGAGAAGGTTAGCACTAGAGGCGCGAAGTGTGCGGACTGGGTTGGAGAAGGAGAGAAGCCCCGGGGAGGTAGGAAGAGGCGAGTGGGTGGTGCGCTTAGAGCCAATGTGAGTTTTTGTTTGATATGGAGGTGGATGGGCAACCACTGGAGGGGGGTGACGGGTCCTGAACGTTTTTGTAGAAACTGCAGTGAAGGGGGTGCAGATCGGAGGGAGTCTGCGCAGGAAGGTCGCCATAGCCTATTCACGCTGCTCGCTACTCCTCGCTCTTATCTGTCCGCTGCCGACTGCTTGCTCACATGCCTAGAACTCTCTCCCGCTTCACATCCACAGACCACAGCTCTTCCCTTCTCTAAAGGCCTCCTAAAATCACAACTCCTCCAGGAGGCCCCTCACCAATGAAACTTCTCTTTATATCATTATTATCATTTATGGCATTTGTTAAGAGCTTACTGTGTCCAGGCACTGTGCTAAGTACTGGGGTAGGGATGGAAACTGTGAGGGGGAGCAGAGTATGAATGGGTGGGGGAGCCCTGCAACACAGGAGACAGGAGAAATAGCTTGTTCTAATGGATAGAGGATGGGCCTGGGAGTCAAAAGGACCTGGGTTCTAATCCTAGCTCTGCCTCTTGTCTGCTATGTCACTTTGGGCAAATCAATCAGTTCATCATATTTATTGAGCGCTTATTGTGTACAGAGCACTGTATAAATGCTTGAGAGAGTACAATACAAGAATAAAGAGATACATTCCCTGCCCACAACAAGCCTACATTCTAGAGGAGTTGCTTCACTTCTCTGTGCCTCAGTTACCTCATCTGTAAAATGGGGATTAAGACTATGAGCCCTATGTGGGACAGGGACTGTGTTACACCTGATTATCTTGTAGCTACCCCAGTATTTAGTATAGTGCCTGGCACCTAAGAAGAAAGCAATGAGATTCTGTTCCTTCCCCTTAGAAAAGGAGCAGTGTGTAACGTGCCCTGGAAATGAGTATCCAAACATGGAGAAAAATAGCTGCCTCCCCAAACTGGTGATCTTCCCGTCTCAAGGAGCCTCTGGGGCTGGTCCTGGTCTGCATGGCTCTCTCCATCTCTCTCCTCACGGCCCTGGTTCTTGGGGTGTTCATTAAGTACCGACACACCCCCGTAGTCTGAGCCAATAACAGTGGTCTCAGCTCTACCCTCCTCGACTCCCTCACTCTCTGCTTCTCCCGCGCCCTGACCTTCATCGGCCATCCCAGCCTGGCCTCCTGTCTCCACTGATAAATGGCTTTTGGCCCCGTGTTTACTGTAGCCGCCTCTTCCATTTTGGGCAAAACCATCACCGTGGTTCTGGCCTTCAAGACCATGAGCTTGGGGAGCAGGGCCAGGAGGTGGGTGGGGCCCAAAGCTTTGACCTCCGTGGTCCTGGTCTGCTCCCGGTGCAGGCGACCATCTGCGGGAACTGGCTGGGCACCGCTCCACCCTTCCCGGACATGGACCTGCATTCTGAGCCCATATGATCATCGTCCAGTGGAACAAGGGCTCCGTGACGGCCTTCTACCTCGTCCTGCGCTACCTGGGTGTCCTGGCCCTGGTGAGTTTCACCGTGGCCTTCCTGGCCCACAGGCTAACCGACAGCTTCACTGAGGCCAAGTTCCTCACGTTTGGCATGCTGCTGTTCTGCAGGGTCTGGGCCTCCTTCCTCCCCGTGTACCAGAGCACCAAGGGGGAGGCCACGGTGTCCGTGGAAATCTTCTCCATCCTCGCCTCCGGCGCCGGGCTCTTGACTGCATCTTCGTCCCCGAGCGCTACCCCATCCTGCTGCGGCCCGACAGAAACACCCTGGAGTGGCTGAAGCGGAAACGACCCCCGCGTTATTTGGCACACCACGGATCCGGCAGGCTGGGGTTCTCCAGGTGGCAATAATCTCCAAATGACTGCCCAGGCCGGGGAGCTCTCCTGGCTGCCGTTGGAGGCAGCTCGAAGTTGAGGCAGAGTGTAGATGATTCAGAGATATGTGACCACGGGCTTCTCTTTTGCCAACTAGAGGCCCGGGGCCTACACAATGCCCCTAGCCCACACCCCTCAGTCCTGGGACAGAGCCCCGGGAAGGCAGGGTACCAGTACGTTGGAGGGGCATGACCGAGGCAATGGGGTACGGGTCCTGATACGTCTGAGACGGTATGAAAGGTGAGGGTTCCCCCTTTCCCTCGAGGAAGACTCAACCCACTCCTTGCCCCTCCTTCCATCTTGGGGCTTGAATGCCCCTGGGGCAGGGCAGGCCGAGACAGGGCTGCGGCCAGGGACTTTACAACAGGGGAAGGTTATGCCTGGCAGAGTTTACACTGTGCTGTTGGGGTCCCGCTGGAATCTGGCGTGGGGTGGAGGGTGGGGGGGCGGTGCCGGGGGGCCCTCCCGGAGCCCTGCTGGAGTGATGCCGGGGTATTCCCGGAGCCCTGTTGGGGCCCGGCCGGGGTGGTGCTGGAGTCCTACTGGTGCATTGCCGGGGTGGTGCTGGAGCCCTGCCGGGGCGGATTTGGAACCCTGCTGGAGCGGTGCTGAAGCATTGAGCAGCTGAGAAAAAAAACCCTTTTTGGCCACAGTGTACCGCAGCGCCTGGTGTTTTTCTCGTTGTCCTTGATTTCCTAACCTGCTTTGCTGTATTATCGTTTCAATCTTTCCTTGTGTGCCCGGCGCCGGCTCCCACCCCGGCCCGGCCCGGCCTCCAAGGACTGTGAGCGGCCCCAGGGCCGGGGCGTGGGGAGAGGAGAGGGCGGCGAGGAGGAGGAGGAGGAGGAGGAGGAGGAGGAGGAGGGCAGAGGCTGGGGAAGGAGGGAGGAAGAAGGGAAGAGGGGAGCGGCGGGGGCTGAAGGAGCTGTCGGGGAGCAGGGTCGGGCGCGGCCTGCGCGGCTTTCTCCCCAAGGCTCTGCCCGGCTCAGCCTCGGGGCGGGTGGAGGAGGAGGAGAAGGAGAGGAGAAAGAGGAGGAGGAGGAGAGGAGGAGGAGGAGGAGGAGGAGGAAGAGGAGGAGGAGGATGGGCGGGGCGGGCTCCGTCCCCGCCCCGCCCTCCCTCGCTCCCCGCCGCGGGCGGGGCGGGGTCGTGGGTCCGGGGTCCAGGGCCGAGGGCCGGCGGGATGTGTCCGGCGGGGCCCGGGGCCCCGGCGCTCTGGAGAGGCTGCAACCTGCTCATGGCCGCCTTCTTGGCCCTGGCCGCCTGGGTGCAGGTCAGCCCGGGGCCGGGGGCCGCGCGGGAGCCGGCCTAGTCCACGAGCCCCCGGCCCGGCCGGGCTCAGCGGCGGCGGGGCCGTGCGGGTGCGAGGGCCCCATGTGCATCTGTGTCAGTGAGCGGCAGGGCGTCTGGGTCTGTGGGTGCAGTACTTATTGAGCGCCCGCCCGGGGGCCGGGGGGTGGGGTCGGGGGGTCGGCTCTGGGTCGGTGAGCCTCCCGCTTCCCTTCAGACTGGCAACCGTTTTAGGTTCAACCGGCAGCTGCCGCTCTCCTTCCCCTCCGCCGCCCCGCTCTTCTCCCGCCCCTCTCCCCCTCCCCACACCCCACCGGGGAGGGGGGGAGGGGGCTGTGCGCAGCCGTGTCGATCCGTGTGCATGGCCGTGCCGTGCGGATGTGTGTATTCGCCCGTGTACGTGTGTCCTCCGTGGGCTCTAAGTGTGGTGGGCGCCGAGCGCGGACCAGGTGCAGACACCGTACCGGAGGCGGGGGCGGATCCAATCCAGTCCCCTCGGCCCCAGCCCCCGCCCCTCCCGGGGCTCCCCCACTGGAAGGGGAGGTCAGAGGGGGTCGACGGGCGAGGCCGGGGGGCCCGGGCCCCGTGTCCGAAAGGGGGGATCTTCAACTCGGTTTGGGCTTTCCCTCTCTTTCCCCCGAAAACGACCAGCACTTCCACTTGCGAACCCAGAAAGGGGGTGGGGGGGTGGGCTTCCCTTCTCCTAGAGGAGTGAGCGTGTGGCCTGGGTTGTCATGGGAGAGGAACCAAGATAGACAGGAGGGAGCGAGCTGATTGAGTGCCTTACAGCCTATGGTTTTCTGGCTCCCGCCTGTCTGGTGGCGTGGAAAGCGATGGGGTATGTTTTGTTGTTGGTCTTTGTTTTGTTTCTGGGTTGTTGTTTTTTTATTTTTTAATTTTTTTCCCCTGGATGAGGAAATTGAGGCACAGAGCCCAAGGTCACACTGCAGGCAAATGACAGAACTGGGACTGAACCCCAGGGCTCCTGACACCGAGGCCCTTGCTCTTTCCACCAGGCCTTGATGCTTCTGTACCGCTACTGAGCTCGTCTGTGTATGTGTGTGTGTGTGTGTGTGTGTGTGTGTCCCCGTGTGTGTGTCCCGAACTGTGCTAAAGCAGGCTAGCCACAGGGTGTGAGCCCCAGCAGTGGATGGAAACGAGCGACCGGAATCAAACCGGAATCTGGTTTGACGTTGCAGGTGAACGACCCTGATGCAGGGCTGTGGATGGTGAGTAGCCCAGGCCAAATGAACCCGGCACCCTAGACCTCTGCCAGCGTCGGGGAGAGCCCTCGGCGGACTCCCGGCTCCTCACGACGTCCCGACCCGTGATGCCCGATGCCCCCAGGACTGCAGGGACCCTCCCTGGGGCAAGCGGTGGGCGCTGGACTGTTTGTTTTTTTTCGTTTGTTTGTTTTTTATGGTATCTGTTAAGCACTTGCTATGTGCCAGGCACTGTAGTAAGCGCTGGGGTAGATACAAGGTAATGAAGTTGGACACGGTCCCTTGTCTCACGTGGGGCTCACAGTCTTAATCCCCATTTTCCAGATTAGGGAACTGAGGCACAGAGAAGCTAAGTGACTTGCCCAAGATGACACGGCAGACAAGAGGTGGAGCGAGGGTTAGAACCTGGGTCCTTTTGACTCCCAACCCGTTCCCTGTCCACTAGGCCACACTTCTTCCTGTCGGGGACACTGGGGAGGAGCTGGGGGAGGAGCCGGCCCCTCCAGATAGTATGCCGAACCCTCAGCTCGGAGCCCAAACTTTCCTTTATTCAGGGAGGGAACATGGGGAAAGCCAAGTCGGACCCAGAGCCTACACACCCCAGACAGGCAAGCGTCGATGTAGTGAGTTCTCTGATGACCCGGGAGTCCTGTCAGGAGTAAACACGCACTATAGCACCCCCACCTAGACCGACATGGCACCCGTGTTCACGACCATGTCTTCCGACACGATGTCGCGTTCTGTCTGGAGGCGTAGGGCCGGAAGAACGCTCCCTAATTCTGCAGCGGGGATCCCCCCCCAGCCACCTCCTGGAAGCACGTGAACTCTGACAAGATGCAGACAAAATCCTGACCGTGTGCACCCATGAGTCGACAAAGCTGATCGATCTCCCAGTCGGTCAATCAGCAGTCTTTACTGAGTGCCTGCTTTGGACAGAACGCTCTATTAAGCTCCTGAGCTCCTGACCGTAGATGTCAGAGGCACATCCCTGCCCACAAGGAGCTCATAGTCTTAAAAGAGAGAAAGGGGCACATAATAATTTCCAGAGAGGAGGAGGATGTGTTGAATTAGCGGAGGGGCGAAAATCAGTTATTTTCAATAGTTTGGAGTGTGTTGGTTTCAGCAGGCTGGAAGAGAGAACCAGGGTTCCTTCTCTCCAAAAGCCCATCGTTGCCAGAGGTTTCTGGGAAATGTGGTTCTCAGAGCAGGAGGTGCTGCGAGCCTAAAGCTTCCCCTTCTCCTTTAGTCCTCTATTTCAGTTCCACTTGCAGCGAGAGCCCCAATAGGGTCCCAAGTGGGCTGTGCCCGGAGGGCTGTCAAACGCCGTTCGCCCGGCCGCTGCTGCGCCTTCCCCGCAGCTCAGGCGACCGGAGGGGAGGGGGCGGGGGCCGGGGTCCTTCACTCGGCAGTGCACAGTCCTGACACCTGGGAGGAATTGTGCTCGGGCACAGTCGACCGGTCCGGCTGATTTCTTTCATTCATTTATTCATTCCATCGTATTAATTGACAGCTTACTGTGTGCAGAGCTCTTGGAAAGTACAGTACAGCAATAAAGAGAGACAGTTAGACCGTGAGCCCGTTATGGGGCAGGGATTGTCTCTATCTGTTGCCGAACTGTACATTCCAAGAGCTTAGTACAGTGCTCTGCACATAGGAAGCACTCAGTAAATACTATTGAATGAATGAATGAATCCCTGCCCACACGGGCTCACGGTCTTGGGGGGGTGGGGAAGACAGACATCAGAACAAGTAAACAGGCATCGATATAAATAAATAGAATTACAGATGTATACATATGTGCTGTGGGGTGGCGGGGAGGAAGGAAGAGCGAAGGGAGCGAGTCGAGGTGAGGCGGAGGGAGGGGGAGCTGAGGAAAAGGGGGGCTTAGTCTGGGAAGGCCTCTTGGAGGAGGTGAGCCTTCAGTAGGGCTCTGGGGGGGGGGTGGGAAGAGTGACTGTTCAGCGGATTTGAGGAGGGAGGAAGTTCCAGGCCAGAGGTAGGATGTGGCCAGGGGTCGGTGGCGAATCAGGCGAGATCGAGGCCCAGGTTAGTGACGCCAGAGGAGCGGAGTGTGCAGCCTGGGACATAGAAGGAGAGAAGGGAGGGAGGTAAGAAGTGGCAAGTTGATGGACAGCTTTGAAGCCAATAGTGAAGAGTTTTTGTTTGATACGGATGTTGATAGGCAACCACTGGAGATTTCATTCATTCATTCAGTCAGTCATATTTATTGAGTGCTTACTGTGTGCAGAGCGCTGCATTAAGTGCTTGGAAAGTACAATTCAGCAACAGAGACAATCCCTACCCAATAACAGGCTCCCAGTCTAGGAAGGGGGAGACAGACATCAAAACAAGTAAACAGGCATCAATAGCATCAATATAAATAAATAGAATTATATATATATACACACATCATTAATAAAGTAAGTAGAATAATAAATATGTACGTATATACATGTGCTGTGGGGCTGGGAGGGGGTTAGAGGGAGGGTGGAGTCGGGTAATGGGGAGGGGAGGAGGAGCAGAGGAAAAGGGGGGCTTAGTCTGGGAAGGTTTTTGAGGAGGGGGTTGACAGGCCCCGAACGTTTCTGTAGAGAGATAATCCGGGCAGCGGAGTGAAGTACTGACTGAAGTGGGGAGAGGTGGGACGTCAGAAAGGAGGCTGATGCGGTAGAGATTTCATTGCCGGGGGCTTCGGGTGGGTCCAGGCTCCGCCCCAGAGAGTCACCCCGGTCACGCCGCTGCCCCTCCGAAGTGGCAGGTGCGGGACGGGTATGTTCTGTTTGCTCACAGGTGGCTTATGCGGTTCCAGCCTTCCTGTCCCTGCTGGTTGGCCTCAGCCCTCAGGTTGCAGGTACCGGACCTCGGTGGGAGCGGGTGGGTCCCGGGGCTGGTCCTGGTCTTGGATTTCCCCCTTTAGCTCCCCACTGGAGGCCCAGACCTCTGAGTGTGAAAGCCAGTGGCTTGCTGACGGCTGGGCTGCGAGCCTGATGCAGTCACGAGCCTAAGGCACAAGCTTGGGGGCCTGGGAGGGGCCGGGCGGGCCTCCCCAGGGCGTGGGCAGCCTGTCCGGGAACTGAACTCCAAAACCAAGATCGTGCGAACGGGAGGCTCTGGGAAGGGTTTGTTCTGGTCCCCAGGCCACCGGGACTCCTGTCGCAAAGCTGCAAAGCAAAGCCACGAGCCAGCAACCCCTGCTCCCTTCTCCTGGAACTTCTTTGCCTGTGCAGAGTGTGGCAGCAGCTCTCGGGAGCCCAGGGGAGAAAGCGGGAACAAGACCCTCCTCTTCGCCGACCCAGGGGCCTGGGGCTGCGCTTGGGGCTCCCACAAACAGGAGAGCCAAGCTCAGGCCTCTCTGAGAGGCCCCTCTCTCTACCCCAGGGGTTCTGGTGCCCAGAGTGGGGAATGGCTTTGAGGCTTAGAATGGAGAACAAAAAAACACTTCCAGGGGCCTAGATTTAAAGTCACTTTCTCACTCGAGAGACTCCTCGTGGCTCTTCAAAGGGAACCCTCTTTCTCATTCTTCTCCTCCTCTTCCTCCTTGCAGCAGCAAACAGCAGGCTTCTCTTTGGGGTGGGGACCCGTGACCATTGATTCATTCATTCATTCAATTGTATTTATTGAGTGCTTACTGTGAACAGAGAACTGTACTAAGCGCTCGGGAAAGTACAGTACGACAACCACCTGGGACACCGTCCTGTGAAGCTGTTGGAGGCCCCCGAGGATTGACAACCTGGGTGCAGGGAACTGGGCCCGTCACCCAGAAGAAAGCAGGGAAATCTGAAGGCCGACCACTCTTCAAGCGGTGCGAGACCCCTGGCCCGGCCACCTCCGGCCAGGTGGCCACTGCCGGCTCCACTAAGCCCTCCGTGGTCATTCATTTTCAACAGCAGGAGCCGTAGCAGCCGGCCCCTGCTCTGGGGCAGTGGGCCGGTGGTGCCGAGAAGCAGTCTGGGCTGAGCGGGTTTGGGAAGTGACCGCCTCCATGGTCAGTGATCCCAGATCCTTCTGTGGAGCTGGGGGTTTCCACTCGCTACCCCCCATGAGGCCCAGTCCACAGAGGTGGGCTCAGGCCTCGGGCTCCCGTGGCCCGAGGCTTCTCAGGGTGCAGATGCAGGCGAGCAGCCCCGGCCTGTTTGTCCGTAGGGAACGCCATTTGGAGGAGGCTGACTGAGCTGCACCTTCTCCTCTGTGCCGCGGGGGCCATTTGGTCTGGAGGGTCCTGGGCCCGCCACGCCCACCGGGACCTCTTGAACGAGGAGGAAGGCAGGTGAGCAGTGAACCGGCGAGACTGGCACTGTGATACACGTGCACTTGGGCTCACCAAATATTAGATTGTTCAACAGTCAAAATTCTCGGCAGCTCTGTGCTCTCTGTGTCCATCTGATGTTTTCCTCCCTTCCCCACCACCTCCCACTGTGCTTGCTAATGCCCTCTGGGAAACACTTCAAGCCTAAATCAGTGGGCCACCTGCCTGCCTGCCTCTCAGATTGGCCGTTTTCACTGAAGAGTGGATTTCTGAAGAGATTGTGTCCTGGTGACACATAAGCAGCTGTGTGTGTGTGCGCCTGTGTGTGCCCGGGCCAGACCCGCTGGGCTAGACTCTCAGGACAGGCAAGGCTGGAAGCCTGGCCCGTGCTCCCTAACCTCGAGGGTCCCCCACAGCTCCAGGCTGGAATGTTTTCTCTCATGCCTGGCAAAGGCAAGCTCTCAACACCGACATGTAGAGAACTCCACCCTGGGCCCTGCATCCGCATGGGGACCCCCAGCCTGGGGGCCTGCTGAACGTCAGAGGGGTTTGGCCTACTAGAAGGGCCATAAGAGGGGACTGGGTCCTTGGAGGCAACTGGGGTACCAGAAGAGCCATCAGGTGGGACCGGGCCATTGGGAGGCACTGACGCATTGAAGGGGAATGGGCTAATGGGGAAACTGGGTCATTAGCCCAAGTCAGGGTCGTGGTAGCCATGACCGTCTAGCCCCTCTCCAAGCCCAGTCCCGGGTTCCGGCAGCCATGTTTTTAGGAGGGTGAGAGGGTCCCATTCCGGGGTGGTCAAGGGGGCAGGGGCGTTTCCGAGGGGCAGAGTGATCTCTCCCGTGTGGTTCCGGGACCGGCTCCCTCCAGCCATTAACCGGGGTTATTTCTCAGGGAGCTGTTCGGCCTGCTCATCGTCGCCGTGTGGATGTCTCTCTGCCACAGCTCAGCAAAGTAAGTTCAGGCCTGCTAGGTTGAAGTGTGGCCTGGGGGTCTGTGGGCGGAGCAGTGTGAGTCTCACAGATGTCTCTTCGCTTTGTAAATGCACCGAGGAACCCCTGATGCCTCTTTGTTTTCCCAGAAGCCCCGTGGGTGGAGGAGCCCGTCTGGCTGTCGCTGTTTCCATCTCTCTCTGCCCGGTTGTGCTGTGGGCTTACGTTTACGTGAACAAGGAGATGCGAGCCTCGTGGCCTGCCCACTGCAAGGAAGTCTTGTGACTGCAGTTGGCCATGTTTCATCCGATGAACTCCAACCGGCCATGTCGCCCCCTGCCCGAAGGCAGGGAATGTGTCTACCAATTCCGCTATCTTGTACTCTCCCAAGTGCTTAGTACAGTGCTCTGCACGCAGTAAGCGCTCAATAAATACGATTGATTGACTGTTGGAATTTGGCATCTGAATTGGGTCTTGCATCTGGAGACCCAGGAACAGCAGGTCGGGGTCCCCACCTCCCCGGGCTCCCACCTGTCAGGGTGAAGTCGGGTGGCAGAAGGGAGAGGGAATTGGGGTGATCTTTCCTCAAGCTCAGAATTCCCCACCCCTGGCAGCACTCGAGGGCTCCTGTGCAGCCAGCTCTCTGAGACCATGATGGAGGAGGAAGTCCACTCAGGCTTCCATGAGACCCTCTCTCCCTTCCCTCTCTCTTCCTTCCAGGTATGGTAAATCTGCCCCATGCCCCCTCCCTCCAGGTAGTCTTCCTAAACTCAGCACAAACAGGCCTAAACCCTGGCTAAACCTCTAAGCCTCAACCTAGACCCAGTCCTAACCCAACTCTTGCTGTTAATCACAACCTGCCCACTGACTCTAACCCCTGGTCATAACTAGTGAGGCTTAGTGCACAGGCTGGGAGTCAGAGGACTGGGGTTCCAGTTCGGCTCTAATACTTGTCTACTGTGTCACTTTGGGCAAGCCACCACTTCTCTGTGCTTCGGTTACCTCCTCTGTAAAATGGGGATTAAGACAGAGATACAAGATTATCAGGTTTTCCCACGTGGAGCTCGTAGTCTTAATCCCCATTTTACAGATGAGATAACTGGGGCACAGAGAAGTTAAGTGACTTGCCAGAGTCGCACAGCTGACAAGCGGCGGAGCTGGGATTATGACCCATGACCTCTGACTAACAAGCCCATGCTCTTTCCACTAAACCACTCTGCTTCTGTAGTAAGCCCTCAGTGAAAACCATAAAAATAAAAACAAACCAACAAAAAAGAACCCTCTCCCTGATCTCTAATGTTCATGTTTGAGAAGCAGTGTGGCTCAGTGGAAAGAGCCCGGGCTTTGGAGTCAGAGGTCATGGGTTTGAATCCCTGCTCTGCCACTTGTCAGCTGTGTGACTGTGGGCAAGTCACTTCACTTCTCTGTGCCTCAGTTACCTCATCTGTAAAATGGGATTAAGAGTGTGAGCCCCACGTGGGACAACCTGATTCCCCTGTGTCTACCCCAGTGCTTAGAACAGTGCTCTGCACATAGTAAGTGCTTAACAAATACCAACATTATTATTATTGTTATTATTATCTCACAAAACATAACCTAGTGTGTAAATCTGAGCCATACTTGTCTTCATATCCAAATCTGGGCTTTGGTCAGTGAACGATAATCCGATCCTAAATCCTAACCCTAACCATCAGCCCAAACCAAGACCCCTGATTCCAGCTCCAAACTCACTCAATCGATAGTTGTCATTGAGCACTGACTGTGTGCATAGCACTGTATTAAGCACATAGCACTGTATTAAGTACAATACTATAAAGTAGACATGAACTACGTGGCTCACTGGAAAGAGCACGGGCTTTGGAGTCAGAGGTCATGGGTTCGAACCCCGGCTCTACCACTTGTCAGCTGTGTGACTTTGGGCAGTCACTTAACTTCTCGGTGCCTCAGTTACCTCATCTGTAAAATGGGGATTAAGACTGTGAGCCCCACGTGGGACAACCTGATTCCCCTGTGTCTACCCCAGCGCTTAGAACAGTGCTTGGCACATAGTAAGCGCTTAACAAATACCAACATTATTATTATTATTATTATTATTACCCCAGCGCTTAGAACAGTGCTCGGCACATAGTAAGCACTTAACAATAACATTATTAGTATTATCTCTGCCAACGAAGAGCTTACAGACTTGGGGGAGGGAGATAGACAAAATGAATTATAGATGGGCAAGTACGTATGTGCAGTGGGGCTGGGGTAGAGGTGAATATCGAAGGGCTAAAGGGGAACAGGCTCAGTGCATTGTTATGCGGAAGGGAGGTCTTAGCAGGGAAGGGCTGGATGAGTCAGAGAAGGCCCTTTTGGAGAACATTAGATTTTAGTAGGGCTTTGAAGATGGGGAGAGTCTGGATATGAAAGGGTATGGTGTTTCAGGCAAGAAGGAGGATGTGGACGAGGGCTTGGAGAGAAAGACTAGACGGAGATACGGTAAATTGGCATGAGAGGAGCAAAGAGTGCAGTTGGGTTGTACTAATAATAATAATGTTGGTATTTGTTAAGCACTTATTATGTGCAGAGCACTGTTCTAAGCGCTGGGGTAGACACAGGGGAATCAGGTTGTCCCACGTGGGGCTCACAGTCTTAATCCCCATTTTACAGATGAGGTAACTGAGGCACAGAGAAGTTAAGTGACTTGCCCACAGTCACCCAGCTGGCAGGTGGTGACTTGCCCACAGTCACCCAGCTGGCAGGTGGCAGAGCTGGGATTCGAACTCATGACCTCTGACTCCAAAGCCCATGCTCTTTCCACTGAGCCACGCTGCTTCTTCAAGTTCAACGAGGTAAGGTAGGAAAAAGAGAGCTCAGTGAGTTCCTTAAAGTGATGGGTAAGGAGTTTCTTTTGGATGCAAGATGGAGGGACAACCAATGGCAAACAATCTCTCCTTTCAAACCAATACTATTCACTGAGCACCTACTGTGTGTACAGCACTGTACTAAGGATTTGAGAGAGTACTATTAAAGAAGACATGGGCCCTGCCCACAAGAGGCACCTAACAGCCTCATCTTCTAGACCATAAGGTCGTTGTGGGCAGGAAATCTATAGTTTTTTATTGTTATATTAATATTCTCCCAAGCGCTTAGAACAGTGCTTTGCACACAATAAGTGCTCAATAAATACAATTGAATGAATAAATTGCCCTTAACCAAAAAGGCATTTTTTCCCCTCCGAGATGGAATTGCTGGACGAATTACCCCGCTAAAAATGGCGCTTCTACCCTCGAATTAATACGACGACGATAGCCTCAACGCATTTCTCCGCATTTTTGCCCTTCACCATAATGGTATTTATGAACAAATTACCCCTCTCTAAAATGGCGTTCCTTAACCAATAGGAAGATGCGGCCTCAGTGCCCTTATCTAAGATGGCGTTTCTGCCCTTAGCCTGTGTTCTGACGTTAGCCTTCTTGCCCTTCTCCAAGATGGCGAGCGACTTAACTAAGATGGCAAAAATGGCTTCGATGCCCTTCCCCAAAATGGCGCCCACCCATAATCTCAATGGTGTTTCTGGTTTCATTTCCCTTCCCTAAAATGGCCTTCTTCCTTCTGGCAGCAGCCTCTGTGCCCTTCTCTAAAATGGCGATATTGGCTTAGTTACTCTTTCATAATGTAGCACTGGTGCCCTTGAGGAATATGGTGCCTGTAGCCTCCCTTCCCTTTCCTAATACGGCATCTTGCCCATCAACAACCAGTCCTTTTTTCATTGAGGCAGGCACGGCTGCCCTGTCTCTCACCGTGATGCCAGCTGAGGCACTGCCCCCACAGCAGGTGTTGAAAATAGGGCTGTGAGCTGCATGATGGTTCCCTGTTCCTCCTCTAGGCTGTAAGCTCATTATGGTAATAAATAATAATAATGAGGGTATTTGTTAGGCCCTTACTATGAGCCAAGCACTGTTCTAAGCGCTGAGGTAGATACAAGGTAGTCAGGTTGTCCCACGTGGGGCTCAATCTTAACCCCCATTTTACAGATGAGGTAACTGAGGCACAGAGAAGTTAAGTGACTTGCCCAAAGTCACACAGCTTATAAGTGGCTGGAACTGGGATTAGAATACAGGTCTTCTGACTCCCAAGCCTATGCTCTTTCCACTAAGCCACGCTGCTTCTCTATCCCAATCTCACTTAGTACAGTGCCCTGCACATAGTAAGCACTCAATAAATACCATTGATGGATTGATTCTCACTATATTTGCTTTCTCTTGTGAGCCTTTTCTGATTGGGATTTCCAGGTCTCACCCATTAGACTGAAAGACTCTGAGGGTAGTGACCATGTCTTACCTGCTCATCAGGTCCACAGCAGAACAGGAAGGTTCTGTATCATCCCCGGGGCGCTCAGCATGGTCTAGTGGGTAGAGTATAGGTCTGGGAGACAGAAGCACCTAGGTTCTAATTCCTGCTGTGCCACTTGTCTGCTGTATGACCTTGGGCAAATCACTTCACTTCTCTGTGCCTCAGTTACCTCATCTGTCAAATGGGGTTTAAGACTGAGTCCCATCTGGGACCGGAACTGTGTCCAACCCGTTATGCTTGAATCTACCCCAGGGCTTAGTACAGGGCTTGTCACATATTGGCTGGTTCTGCCCATCCCTACCCACATCACAGCCTCTCAGGAGAGTCACATTCAGGCCCACCTTGGGGTCCAGCCCACTTTCCAACGAACCCCTCCCCATCTGGGCTTCATGCAGCTGGGGCTGCTCTTTGCACACACACCCTCAAGACCCCCAAAGCTCTGCCTCTCCTTTGCCCCAACGCATCCCCTCCTTCAACTCTGGCCCCACCCTCCTCCCTTCAAGGACCCCTGCTCACCCTCAACTCCTTTCCCCTTAGCCGGACCCTCCCCTTCCTCTTCAGGTCACAGGACCAGTTGTTTCTGGTGTTGTGAGGCCAATAAGAACTTAAAATCAAATTTAAAAGAATTTGAGTTATATATTATGAATTATTTATTTATATTAATTTATGTCTCCTCCTCTAGACTGTAAGGTCATTATGGGCAAGGAATGAGTCTACCAACTGTCTTGTATTGTACTCTCTCAAGATTATCTTTCTATAGAAACACTCTGGGCATGTCATCCCCCGCTTCAAAAATATCCAGTGGTTGCCTATCAACCTTCGCATGAAGCAAAAACTCACTATTGGCTTCAAAGCTCTCCATCACCTTGCTCCCTCCTACCTCACCTCCCTTCTCTCCTTCTACAGCCCAGCTCTCACACTCACCTCCTCTGTCACAAACCTCCTCACTGTGCCTTGTTTTCGCTTCTCCCACTGTCGACCCCTGGACCATGTCCTTCCTCTGGCCTGGAATGCCCTCCCTCCTCACATCCGCCAAACTCTCTTTCCCCCCTCAAAGCCCTACTGAGAGCTCACCTCCTCCAGGAGGCCTTCCCAGACTGAGTCCCCATTTTCCTCTGCTTCTCCTCCCCTCCCCATCACCCCTACTCTTTCCCTCTGCTCTACCCCCTTCCCTGCCCCGCAGCACTGGTGTATATTTGTGCATATTTATTATTCTTTTTTTATTAATAATGTATGTATATCTATAATTCTATTTACCTATTTTGGTGCTATTGCTGTCTGTCTACTTGTTTTGTTTTGTTGTCTGTCTCCCCCTTCTAGACTGTGAGCCCATTTTTGGTAGGGATCGTCTCTGTTGCCGAATTGTACTTTCCAAGCACTTAGTACAGTGCTCTGCACACAGTAAGCGCTCAATAAATACAATCAAATGAATGAATAAATGCTTTCTAACCTGAACCCAATAATAATAATAATTATTATGGTATCGGTGAAGCACTTACTCTGGGCCTGGCACTGCTCTAAGCGCTGGGGTAGATGTGGGATAATTGGGCTGGACGCAGTCCAGTCCCACATTGGGGCTCACAGTCTTAATCTCCATTTTACAGATAAGGCAACTGAGGTGCAGGGAAGTTAAATGACTTGCCCAAGGTCACAACAGTAGTTAAGTAGCAGAGCGGGGATTTAGAACCCAGGTCTTCTGGGTCCCAGACCCTTGCTCCTTCCACTAGGCCACTCTGCTTCTCATGGATCAATCAATCTATCACTAGTATTTATTGAACACTTATTGTGTGCAGAGCACTATAGTTAAGGGAGGAATGGGGAGCAAGAGGACAGGAGAGGGGAGGAGGCTGTCTGCTGGATTTCTTCAAACACCTAACTTTCAAGGCACAGAACATCACATGATATCCAGGAAACAAGTCCCCAGGTAGAAAGTAGAACTGATCCCCTTGTGGACTTGGTTGGGAGTCACTATGAGAGTCCTGGGGACTCCTGGGGACCCCTGGACTCTTCCCCTCCTCTCCTCCTCCTCACCCGGGTTTCTGGAGTTAGAGCACAGACACCACACCTACACTCAGATGTTTCTCATCTGCTGGAAGTCCTTCCCTAACAAGGCAAACTCTTTCTCCCAGGTGCTCATTAGTGTGGATTACGGGATCTTGACCTTTAAGGCTCCAGAGGCTCCTGGGATATTTCACGTTTCATAAGGGTCCTGAGTCCTACTCTCTCCCACTTTGCCTGGGGAAGGAGACAGAGCCTAGTTTCCTTTGTTGGGTCTGGTGAGTTGGGAGCTGTAGCTGTTCAGGCTCTCTCCCTGTTTTTCTCTTTTCTATGGGGTGAGGGCAACTGGTAGCTGTTGTACTGATGATGTTACAAATCTGCGGGTACCTTTGTGTTGGGCCTCAAGCCAGTGGGGGGTGGGGTACCTGATACTGATTGTTATGGTACTGATTTTGAGGTTCTTATTACCAGGTGTGTGGGCCCAGGGGAAGGGGCTGAGGCCCTGACTCCTGTAATGATAATTCTGATGCTCCTGACCTGAGTGGTGGTCAGGTTTGGGTGATGAAGTTGTGGGGTGGCTTCTACTGCCTTTTGCATTTGGGGTGATGCTGCATGTTGCCTGTGGATGAGGGTGTTGGAATGGGGTGGCCGTGTGCAAGGGGTGGGGCCAGAAAGAAGAGAGGAGGGATGCTGCCTTTCTTGTGGACATGTTGGGCTTTAACTGAAATGGTGTGTAACTCGGTCATTTTTTCCCTTCTCTCTCTTTCCAGTCCTTAATTAGCTAAATTCCTCCCACTTGACTGTAGTCCCCACAAGGGCAGAGACTGAATCTCTTGCTCCTCAGTTGTCCAAGACCCCAATGTAGGGCTGGCTCTCTAGCTGGTACACTTTGGTGATGAGGTGGGCTACTGATGCAGTGCTGTTGCTATGGTGGAAAGGGGGTTTGTGTGTGTGTGTCCACTCTAGCTTGTAAGCTCATGGTGGGCAGAAAACACCTTTACCAATTCCTGCTCTATCGTATTCCCAAGTGCTTAATACAGTGTTTGTGGCTCAGTGGAAAGAGCGCAGGCTTAAGTCAAAGGTTGTGGGTTTTAATCCCGGCTCCGCCGCCTAGCTGTGTGACCTTGGGCAAGTCACTTAGCTTCTCTGTGCCTCAATTACCTCATCTGTAAAATGGGGATGAAGATTGAGAGTCCTACATGGGATAACCTGACTACCTTGTATCTACCCTAGTAGTTAGAACAGTGCTTGGCACATAAGTGCTTAACAAATACCAACATTAAGTGCAGAACTTGAGAACTAGGAGAAGCAGCATGGTTCAGTGGAAAAAGCACAAGCTTGGGAGTCAGAGGTCGTGGGTTCTAATCTCAGCTCCGCCACTTGTCTGCCGTGTGACCTTGGGCAAGCCACTTGATTTCTCTATGCCTCAGTTACCTCATCTGTAAAATGGGGATTAAGACTGTGAGCCCCACGTGGGACAACCTGATTACCTGCCTGGAGGTTGGCTCTAATCTCCAGCTGTTGTCCATTCTTCCAACACTCGCCTTCTAATAGTACTTACTCTTGTTGCCTTCCCACCAAGCCAGCTTGATGGGAATGTTCTCCGTCGGGAAGCTGTCTTTTTTTTTTTTTTTTTATGCACCCTTGAGTGTCTGTCTCCCTTCCATGTCATGGGATGTGACTCCATTCAACTGTCACTTTATTGAGGGCTATCTGTGTGCTTAGAATGAAAGCCCCTTGGGCAGGGAAACACCATGTTTCTGTTGTATTTTACCAGCTGCTTAATTCAGTGGGCATTTAATGGTGATGTTACAAAAGCAGCCCTTATACTTGCCCCTAAGACGAGAATAGACATGGGCTAAGCTAACATCCTGTAACGCGTATTTCTGCTCAAGAAGGGCAAACAAACATCATTGGTTAACAGACATAAGGCACAGTAACTTGCATGAAGGAGATGATACTAGTGCTACCGATTTGCACCGTTATCTGTCTAATTGTGTTTCCAATGGGGCATAGAATGCAATGATCAATTAAACAGGCAGGAATGCAGCACAATGAGAAATGTACATGATGGGCATCGATGGATCTGGCAAATAAAATACTGATTGTAACCTAGCTCCAAATACTGTCCTGTAGCACCTTGACCTGGCAGGTAGTTGGTTTTAGAAGAAAAAGCACAGGCTTGGGAGTCAGGGGATGTGGGTTCTAGTCCTGGCTCCACCACTTGTGTGCTGTGCGACCTTGGGCAAGCCATTTTACTTCTCTGCCTCAGTTACCTCATCTGTAAAATGAGGATTAAGATTGTGAGCCCCACGTTGGACAACCTGCTTACCTTGTATCTAATCCAGTGTTTTAGAACGGTGCTTGCAATTAAGTGCTGAAATGCTATTATTCTGTACCTGCAGAGGGTTTTGGCATCCATGTTGGTTGGCAAGTATTGTAGACTGGCAAACCTGGTTCTTTTCCTTCCATGTGGCAAAGCTTGTCCATGTATCATTCAACTTCCTATCCTGTGAGCTTTAAGTATCAGTGAGCAATTTTTCTTGAGACTGTGAGCCCCAGAGGCAGGATCAGAATACAGTGTGGCTTCTAATCCTGGTTCTACAACATGTGTGTGTGTCCTTGGGCAAGTCATTCAACTTCTGTATCTGTTACCTCCGCTGTAAAACAGGGATTAAGACTGTGAGCCCCATGTTGGACAGGAGCTGTAACCAAACCTGTTAGCTTGTATCTAGCCCAGTGCTTGAGAGTGCTTGGCACATAAGGGCTTAAATGCCAAAGGGAAATGGGAATGTCTTTCTGTCTCCACGTAAGCTCCGGGAAGGTTGTTTTAAGGCAAATTCCTCAGAGATCAGTGCTGTACCTCTTACCTGTCTGCTTAGCAGTGAAAGATGCAAAAAACTGCTATGCTAGGAACTCTCTAAGGTGTAATTATCTATACATAACTGTGCTATAAAATGATTGTGAAACTCACCCATAATCTTGGCCACACTGTCATACATGTGTATGCATACACACTGTTGAACAGTATGTTAGAATCACCTGACATTTCTGTATACCAGTCTGCATTTAATGCTTTGCTAATGGTCGTATTTGGGTACCCTTGTTCCTTCTGTTTGTACCCAACATGTCGGTCTGGCTCTCTTCCTTCCAAGCAGGTGCTCAGCCCCCCTAGGTGCATCAGCCTGATCTGGTCTTGCAGGAGATGTTCCATCCTGGGGCTCTGGGAGTCCCACTACTCCCCTGACCCTCTTGTTCAGTGCTGGTCACTGGACCCTCATGAGCTGGCTCAGATCAGGGGAGTTGGTGTACACTCCAGGGGCCAGGACTGGGGTACAGTGGCTCTAGCAACAGGCTAGAATTGGAAACCAGTACAGGCTCATGGACTGGGCCAGGATGGAGAAAGGACAGAGGTGGGGTTGCTCCCTGTCCTCTTGAAGTCATCCAGAGAAGTCATGGAAGAGGGAATCCAGCTTGGAGGTAACCTGCGTGGGGGTTCTGGGAGTGGGATGGGAAGACGTGAAGACACTCATATCTGTCTTAATCTCTCTTCTCTAGCTGGCAGCTACTGGCCTTCCCCTACACCCTGGTGAAGTCTGCAGTTCCACTTCCAGGACAGATGCCTAACACTCCAGTCCAGTACCACAGGGTGAGTGCTGAGAATCCTGGGTCTGCTCTAGGCCTCTCTGCCATCTTTCCCTCCCTCAGTGAAAAAGAGATGGAGGCTCCTGGAGTCCAGAGCCACAAGTGGACTGTGGTGGCAGAACCCAAGGGCCCCAAGATGGAATCCAAGTGGGGGCTTGGGGAGGGTTACTGAACTCACTGATGTGTTCTAGCCCCAGATGCACCAGCCAGGACCAGATCTATGGACAGTCTGCAGCCCCATTTCCAAGACAGATGCCTAATGCTCCAGTCCGGATACCACAGGGTGAGTGCTGAGGATCCTGGGCGTGGGTCTGCCTTAAGCCTCTCTACCCTCTTTCCCTCCCTCCAGCCTGGTGAGTAATCCATGGTATTGGAGTGATTACTGTGTGCAGAGCATTGTATTAAGCGCCTGAGTCATGCCCCACTTGTTTTCTGTGTTCACCTGTTAGTCCCACCTCTCGGATCCTTCCCATTCATGCTAATGCAAGAGGGAATTTGGCCCTAGTTGGACTGAGGTTTGATAATAGTGCAGATAAAATTAAGACCAAAAGGAAACCCAGACACCCTTTCCTGGACCAGTGAGGAAGAGATGGAGGCTTCCTGGAGTCCAGAGCCATAAGTGGGCTGTGGTGGCAGAACCCAAGGGCCCCAAGATGGAACCCAAGTGGGGGCTTGGGGAGGGTTACTGAGCTCACTGATGTGTCCTAGCCCCAGATGCACCAGCCAGGACCAGATCTACGGACAGTCTGCAGCCCCACTTCCAAGACAGATGCCTAATGCTCCAGTCCGGGTACCACAGGGTGAGTGCTGAGGATCCTGGGCCTGGGTCTGCTCTAGGCCTCTGCCTTCTTTCCCTTCCTCCAGCTTGATCAGGGCCTGGTCTCTTTTTTTTCTTTTTCTTCTTGGTTTTTTTCCCCCCACCCTGGCCCTTGGGGCCTCATCCAGGGCTTCAGAGCCAGAATAGGGGTCCCAAGATGTCTACCTACCTAGAACACACTCATGGTCTCTTCTGTCCACAGATGAGCAGAGTGGAAGGCAGCAGAGACTGACATCCAGCAGATATTGTTCAATGACCATGGGATGGCTGTAAAACTCCCCAGAGCCATCAAGAGTGCATCGTTCTGGCCCTTCTCTACATTCTCTCCCTGGCGCACGCCACCCCCTCACCCCCCGCCCCAAATTCCCCCACCATACCATTCAATTGTATTTATTGAGCCCTTTTACCACATGCTTGGGAAAGTACAATCCATCTTGACAATGCTGTTTCCTGGGTCTCTTCCCATAAATTGGTGTAGCTCCTCCAGAAAGTGATGTGCGCTGGTGTGGGGTGTGTCACAATAGGTTAGTGGGGCGGGGGAGTGGCGAGGAGTCCAGGGAACTGCCCTCTTTGAGCTGGGAGATTGGGCCAGGAAACAGGGCCCTGGGGCTCTGGTCAGGGTCTCTGCCGGTGTTGACCTGACTGTGGGACCAGGCACGGCCTGGGGCCCTCAATTCTATAGACAGGCCAAACCTCTCCCCAGCCTGGTCTGCAGAGGCCCTGGCCATCCCCAGCCCCTGTACTACAGGTCCTCCCGGCAGCAAAGAGTGGACCTCGGGGCTGGAGGGAGCCAGTGCCAGGAGAGGGCAGTGTGAGGAAATGGTGGTGGTGGAGTTAAGCACATCCTACCTGGAGGAGCTGAGATGGGTGTGTGAGGGGGGTTTCTAACTGACGACTCCAGTTCCAGTATGAGAATACACTAAGTATCATGCTGTTTCCACTCCCAGCCAAGAGAATTGCCTCCCCAATCCTGGATTGTACTGACCTGTTGTGGGTACTGCCTGGGCCACTAAGCCATTGATTCTACTGATGTCTGTTTATTTGTACTGATGTCTGTCTCACCACCTCTAGCCTATGAGCTTGTTGTGAATAGGGATTGTCACTCTTTATTATTGTTTTGTACTTTCCCCCGTGCTTACTACAGTGCTGTGCACACAGTGAGCGCTTAATAAAACGATTGAACGAATTCAGCCTTGGATGTCCTCCTGTCATCTCAAGCTTAATCCTTAATACCATTATTATTATGTCCGAAACAGAATTCCTTATCTTCCCATCCAAACCCTATCCTTCCCCTCCCTTTCCCATCACAGTAGATGGTACCAACATCCTTCCTGTCTCTCAAGCCTGTAACATTGGCATTATCCTTGGCTCTGCTTGCTCATTTAACCCACATACTCAATCCATCCCTAAATCCTGTGGGTTCCACCTTCACTACATCCTTTAAAATCCGCCCTCCTCTCCATCCAAACTATTACCATGTTACTACAATATCCTGCCTTGATTTACTGTAGCAGCCACCTTTCTGGCCTCTTGTCTTTTTCCCCACTCTAGTCCACACTTTATTCTGCTGCCTGGATCACTTTTCTACAAAAACGTTCAGGAAATGTTTCCCTACCCCACAAGAGACTCCATTGGTTGCCCATCCACCTCCGGCTTCCAAATAACTCCTCACCATTGGCTTCAAAGCACTCAATTACCTTTCTTTCCCTTCCCATCTTTTTCCCCCTGGCCCGCCACCCGCTACTCTCTGACTACAACCCTAACCCACACCCTTCACTCCTTCCCTCTTCTCCCACTCCCTTCTGTGTCCCCCTGACTTGCTCCCTTTATCCATCCCCCTTCCCAGCCCCACAGCACTTATGTACATATTTGTAATTTATTTAGTGATGTAACCTCTAGATTGTAAACCTGTTGTGTACATGGAATGTGTCTGTTTAATGTTGTATTTTACTTTCCCAAGGGCTTAGTACAATGCTGTGCACACAGTAAGCAATCAGTAAATGCAATTGAAGTAATGAGTTATTTGCTCTTCCTTATTCATTGCTCAGGCACTTGCATCTATAACCTTTAAGCACTCTGCTTCTTGCTCCACATCTTGCTTAAGCACTCTAGTGCTCACATCACCCCAGCCCCATAGCTCAGGTGTACATGTTAAACTCTGTCATTTCCCCTCTCTGGAACTTATTTTAATGTCTGTCTAGATTATAAACTCCTTGAGAGCAGGGATCATGTTAAGCACTTCTTTCCTACCGCAGTCTCCAAAGCACTTGAACTCACATCACATGGATTGGTGTGACTATACCCATTGCATTCTATCCTCAAGGATAGAATCCTATCAAGAATCCATTGCATCCCCTGAATGCAGAGAATCCATTTTACCTTTCCCTTTCCCTGGTTCTAATTCCAGCTCCGCCACTTGCCTGTTGTGATCTTGGACAAGTCGCTTAACTTTTCTGTGTCTCAATTTCCTCATATGTAAAATGGGGAATCAATACTTGTTCTCCCTCCCACGAAGACTGTGAACCCCACATAGGACAAGAACTGTCTAACCTGATGGTCTTGTATCTATCCCAGCATTTAGTACAGTGCTTGGCACATAGTAAGCACTTAAATATGGAAAATATTGCTGTGGAGGAATCAGTATGGCACAATGGATAGAGCACAGGCCTGGGCATCAGAAGAATCTGGATTCTAATTCTGGCTCCACCACTGGGGCTGTGAGATTGTCTCTGTGCTTTTTACCTCATCTGTAAAATGGAGGCTGATTCTGAGTCCCATGTGGGACATGGGCTGTGTCTAACCAGATTACCTTGTATCTAATAATAATAATTGTGAAATTTAAGTGCTTACTATGTGCCAAGCACTGTTCTAAGCACTGGGATTTTGTCTTGCCTTATGCTTTTGAGTCATCGCCGATGGATATAAGGTAATCAAGTTGGGTACAGTCTCTGTCCCAGATGGGGCTCACAGTCTTGATCTTCACTTTACAGATGAGGTAACTAAGGTACAGAGAAGTTAAGTGACTTGCCCAAGCTCAAATTCACTTGTTCTGGCTTTTAAAGATCACAGTAAGCACACAGGGAAAAGGGGTGGTTTGGGGCTCAAAGGCAGTTACACTGGGAGAAGCTGAATCCAAAATAATTTTAGCATTAAATCTTTTCATTAGCCTATCAGTTCTTGGGGGAAGGGGACTGTATCTTTTGTCCCTCTAGTCCTCTTCCTAGCACCTAGTACACATGGTACTCACATAAAAGTATTGATGGGTTGATTGATTATCTTGGGTCTTGTCCCTTCTGTAAAAGTGGAACTTGAAAATGAGCCCTCTTAGCTGCTATATGATAGCCAAATGATAGTGGGAAAAGAAACCTTACGAAAGGCACTTCACCTGACGGTCTGTTTATAGGACAAAAGCCTGACTGGAGGAGAGGGCAGATGTTAGGGGAGGTGTTGTGTGGGGCGGAGCGGAGGTCTGCCCATGGCTCCACCTGACCCTCAGAGAGGATGTGGGTATTTCCATCGGAGGATGGCACCGTCGCCACTCACGCTGACCACATAGCGGGCTCCTGGACTTATCTTGAGGCAGGTTATGCAGCCACTGTGCCCCACTCCAACGTGGGTTACCTCGCCCTCATTATAGTGCCACACTTTGACCAGTTGGTCATCGCCACCTGCCGGGAAGACAAGGAGGAAACATGGAGCTGGACAAATGCGTGTGGTCCTTTGAATCGGAAAAAGACCCCACAGAAGGTGGAAGGGGCTGGTCCCTTCCCCTTCTCCCTGAGCCAACACCGGACCCTTCCCCTGGCCCTCTGCCCCTCTAAGAAAATGGGCACCCTTTCTGAGATCTCAGTGGATCCCGCTCACACTCACCCTATTCCAGCCCAGCACCGACCTGGTCAGTATTCTCCAGGTGGCTTTCCCAGTTTTCTTTCCCTCTTGAATTTTATTTCTGCACTAGAATTTCCTGGCCAAGTAAGCCTGTTGCAGTTCATCAAACTGTCCCCTGCCATTTCTCCAGGCTCCAGAACCCCCTCCGATTGGAAGAAATGGTGCCTCCCTCCCCAGCCCCTAATACCAACCGGAAACAAAGTAGGTCCCGTCGGGAGCGATATCCATTCCATTGATGGAGCCAGACAGGGAGCCGTCCAACTCCCTGATGAGTGATCCATCATATACCTCCCAGTAGCCGATCTGGAAGTCAAAGAGGAAGAGTCGGGTGGAGCTACAGGCTGGGGAAGGGAAGCCCTCTTCCGGAATCCCCCGGGGCCAATTTTCCTATTACGGTGTCCTGACAATGCCCTCCTCATTGTCGGCATGCCCTTACCCACGACCGTTCCTTCAGCCTGCCCCAGCCCCGGGACGTCTCCCCGCCGAGATGGGTCCCCATGAGCCCAGGGTATCTCTTTCCTTCCTGGCTACTGACCTTCCTGTCAGTTCCACTCGTGAGAATCTGGACCTCCTCGGGGTGGTAGCATACACACTGGAACAAGGTGTTGGCCAGGATCATCTGATGCCTCATGAGACGCCTGAAGAATAGCCCTATCACCTAAGGTCTAGGGAAGCTTTTAGACTGAACCCCCCATTCCTGCCTTGCCCCACTCCCTCTCATTCCTCACCTACCCTGTGGCTCACTCGTGTGTGTCACCTCCCCCGCCCCATACACACACACCTGCCTAATTCAAACCCATATTCCATCTGGCTGCTGTGCTCCCCCTGGGCTTGATTTTTTTTTTTTAACTGAGCCCCAGGGACCCTACACCTGCCCCAATCAGGAGGCCCTAGTTCTCTTCCCCAGGGATCATGGCCCCCACCCCAAGAACCTAGCCCTTCCAGTGGCCCCACTGGCCTCTCGGATGCTATTTCCATAAAGATCAACTTGTCGTCCGCCAACCCGCCCGGAGGTCCCCGACTCTGTGGGTTGGGAGGTTCCGAAGCCTCCCCGCCACTCCACTGACACGTACACCAGGTCCCATATGATGCAGGTCCCATCTGTGCTGGCTGTGACGCACTCCTGGTTATTGTTCTTCACCTTGATGCAGGACACGGAGGCTTTGTGCTCTTTCAGGGCTCCCTGTAACTTCTGGCTTTGGGAGCTGATCCCCCACACCCGCACCTGAAAACCAAAGGTGTCCTTTCACCTGCCTAGGGAAACCTGGGGGTTGGGGCTCACAGAGAACTTTACTCTGCCAGGCCTACTTTTAGGCTGTGGGCTGAAGTGGGTGGGGCTGAAGACAGAAAGGGAGTGATGGTAGAGGAGAGGAGGGGGATGAGGGGGATTAACAAGAAAGTGGAGGCGACATGAAAACGGGGAGTGGACTCAGGTGGGGCTGCAACTGCCTCTTCCCACAGGGCAGCAGAAATCGGAGGGTGGAGGGGAGTCGGGCGCGAGACTCGGCACTCTGCAGCCAAGTGTCTCCCGGTGCCCATGTTTCCCCAAAGTGAGGGAGGTCCCCACGGAGGTCCAATTCCATACCTGGCCTTCACCACCACCGCTGATGATCCTCCTACAGTCGCTGGTGGTGGCAATGGCCGTCACGCCGATGCTGTGGGCATTGTCGATCACGTACATCAAGCGGCCCGTCTCGGGCGTGAAGGCTCGGATCTTACCATCGCTCCAAGCTGGTGGGGCGGGGGACAGAGTGGAGCAGGGTGAGTCTACTTCCCTGCTCTCCCTCCTGGCCCCCTCCCTAGCAGCCTCACCACCCCAAACTCAAGCACTGCCCTGAGGTCTATCAATCAGGGGGAGTTGAGGGGTGGCCACCCCCACTGGTCCTGGGTGCCAGTGGTAATGTCCATCCAGCTTATAACCTTCAATCAGGGAGCCCGGCTGCCTCAGGGCCTCAGCTGCCCCTTCTAGCCCACGTCCTCTTCGCTGGTAGCCCAGGCCCACAGCTGGGGGACAGTCCATCCTTCCCCTACAGTTGACCTCAGATCAGTGCTCAGGGCACGAGGGCATGAGGTTTTCTTGGAGGGGTCCTCTGGGGAAGGGCTGGGCTTCAAGGCAAGATCCCAGGAGAGTTTGGAGATTATAGCACTGTAGGTGACAATTTGGATCGTGTGGCCGGCCCACAGTGAGCGCTGGTCCAACTGCAGCCCATCCCTGCCTTTGTATAAGCTGCCCTGGCTCACCGTAGCACCTGGCCAATCACCGTGAAGCTGTGCTGGTCACTGTAACACAGTATCGGTCACCACATCCCTCCAGGCACCCGTGCACCATGATGAACCCCCAACCGACATGCACTGGAGCAAGGCCCCAGCCCCCAGCTGCACGGCTCCCCATTCAGGATTAGGCTGGGCAGTTTGCTTTGCTGGGCCACTTTTTGGTTTCCTCCCCTGGGCCCTAGTTCGGGCAGCAGTGCCGGCTCAGGGGCAGTACCGGAAATGATGCTCTGACCGTCCCTCATAAAGTCAAGCGCGTGGCAGATCATGTTCGGCACCGTGATCCGCAAGAGTTCCCGGCCGCTTGGGGTGTGCCACACTCGGATGTCATTCTTGGAACAGGTAGCAAACAAGTCACAGGTACCCCTGCAAAGAAAGATGCCCGATGGCCTCATGACCGGCCTCGGATCCAGACCTCCACTGCCCAATTGCAATCTTGCTTTGTGTGAGGGCGGAGGGTGGAAGTAAAGAGCCCTCATATCCAGCTTTCAAAAAACCATTCTCGTCCTCATCCTGCTCAATTCCTCGCTCATCCCTCTGTGTCTCCCCTCCAGCCTATCTCCCCCATAGTCTGCCTCCCCTAAAAGGACGTGGGGATGTTGGACAGAGCCTAGGTCATTCCCAGGCTTGAGGCTATTGCAGCTTCCTCTGCTCAGTTTTGGGGCACAGAAGGAGCTGTTCCCTCTTTACTCTGGGAAAACGATGTCCCGGACACCCTCGTTGTGGCACGTAGAGATGAGTTCCTCCCGGAAGTCCGTGTAGTTGAGTCGATAAATGTGCGATTCCTCGGTCCCCACAAAGAACTGGTGGCCCTGCCCTCGGAGGCTGATGGACGTGATCCCACCTTGGAGCTGGACTTTCCTAGGGGAGGGAAGGAGGGAGGGAGGGAGGGAGTGCTTAATACAGTCCTTACCATATAGGGAAGTGCATTATTATTATTATTATTATTATTATTATTATTTGGCAGCCCGACACTCACTTGATTGGTTTGTAACTTGGGCCCTGACACAGAGCCAGGACTCCTGCTCCCGAGCCCACCAACACTCCGCCCATCTTAAGGACCTTGATAGATGTAATTCCCTGGGAACAGACCAGAAAGAATGAGCCTCGTTTGGCCAAGGGGGTCAAGGGATTTGTGAGGTGGTGTTGGGAATATCCAGAGCTATGGGTGGGAAAGGGGAGGATATAGGGTTCCTTGGCATGACCCCCGCCACCACCCTTGGCTGCTTTGTCTAGGAAAGAGAAGAACTCATTCTCTGACAGATGGCAGTCCCCTGCCTTACACTTCTGACTCCGAGCCTTTCCCAAGCTCCTGTTGGAGACTCCAGCAGGTGCAGGAGGGTCCAGTGGACTTGGGGAGTCTTAGAGGAGCCAGATGCCTCTAGGTTCTAGGAGCCCCCAACAAGGAGCTGTCATAGTCACCCCCAAAGACCCCTAAGAACCTGTGACTTGAAGCGGTAAAAATACCCTGAAGTGGGGCCCCTGATGCCATCCTAAACTCTTGGTGGGCTGACCTATTGATTGATTGATTGTGTGGTGGCTGCCCTTCCACACTCAATCTCATGGTTGGGGATGGGCCATCCAACACTACTGACATCCCCTCTGTAGCCCTAATTTCTCCTCCAGTGTCTCACTCTGGCCCTCTCATCCATGAATCTGCCTCAATCCCTCTTGAACGGAGTGCTACTTCCGGCCCCCGGTGACACGGTCCTTACACTTTCCACCCACTGGGTGGTTGTACCCTTTCCCCTCCCACCCCCCCGGCCCCACAGCACTTTCGCACGGATCCGAAATTTATTTATAATAGTGCCTGTCTCCCCCTCTAGATTGGAAGCTTACTGTGGGCAAGGATACGTCTACCAACTCTGTTATATTGTACTCTCCCAAGCGTTTAGTTCACTGCTCCGCACACCGTCAGTACTCAGTAAATACAATCGATTGATTGATTGTCCTGGCTAGGTTTATACGGTGCCTGACACATCATAAGCGCTTAAATACTATTAAAAAAAAAAGGGTGGTATCGCTGTCGTGGGGTTTCTCCCCGCACTCCTCCTGGATGTTGTTCCACAATGACTGTCCACTGGACTGTACAAAAGAGGGACTCTGGGAGAACGGGGATGATGACAAGGTGCTGTAGAGCGAGGTCGAGTCCAACCTGCCTACGTGGCCATAGGGAAGCAGTGAGCGGCACCTCTTGGCGATAACTTTTACCGGGCAAACGTCAAGACTGGGCGTGGCTAGCTGATGCCGTTGGAGGAAGGGAAAACTGCACACCTCATCCTCCCCCTTAAACCTCAGGCAAGTCACTGCACTTCTCTGTGCCTCAGTTACCCGATCTTTAAAATGAAGATTAAGACTGCGAGTTCCATGTACGACATGGACCGTGTTCAATCTGATTTGCTTGTATTCAACCCATTGCCTTGCACATAGTAAGCACTTAACAAATACCATTATTATTACTGTTATCATTGTTATTATTTTTATTATTAGTTTGTATTTACCTCGACACTTAGCTCAGTGCCTGAACCACAGTAAGTGCTTAACAGATACCATTTAAAAAACACAAAGAAAAAAATCTCTTCACTTCCAATAATGCCCCCATTCTCTCTGAGTCAGAAGCTCATAGTCCGGTGTCATGTTCAACTCTTCTCTGGGCATCGAACCTTGCACATTCAGCCCCTCTCAAAGCCCTCCCTCGTTCCTGGATCCATCCCTTCCTCTCCACACCTCCTCCCCGTCCCCACCCAACATGGCCTCTTGGACAGTGCTGCGGTCGGGTGGAGAGACGGAGCTCCTTCAACTGAAGAACCGAAGTCCTTAGTTCGGGGGTGGGCCTTACACCCCTGACTCTGGGCAGCTTTGGCGTCCCACTGCTGATGTCTGCTTGGGGAACTTGACGCTTACCTGGCTGAACCTGTCCTTCAGGGGGCCGGTATCGCTTAGCAGCTTGGTCTGGGGGCTCACTTTCAGGAGATCACCAGTCGTCGTGCCAATGTAGAAACAGCTGTCATCTTCCGCCATCTGGAGAAAGGGGCAGGAGTGAGGTTCAGGCTGACCTCTGCGAGACTATCGGTCTCCGCAGTAGGGATGGGGGGAGGCATCCGGGCCTGCTCAGCACTCTCACTGCCCCTGGTCTGGCCAGCCTATGGCGGAGGATGGCTGGTCGGGAAAGGTCAAACTTAGCTCCTGTCCAGAGGGGTGAAGGCTGGGGGCAACTGGAATGGGCATCCATTCCTGGTGGGAAGAGTCCGCCCTCTTCTTCCTGTCTGAGATAGGTGGGAAGCTGTGGCCTATTAGCTGTTGGCTGGGGCTGTGCCCACAGAGAAATCTTGGGTTTTGAAGTGGTGCATTTCAGGAAGGATCCGTGTCCCTGTGGGGCAGGCATTATCCCAGGGTAATGGGGATGCGTGGAGACGAGGGGCAGAGGAGGGATGGAGTTTGTGGAAACTGTCTCAGGCCCTGTTATAGGCTCTGGCTGGGAAGAACTCCCATTGAGAGTGCTTACTGTGATGCTCAGGACGATTCTTTTCAGCTGTCTTGTCTGACACTCTGTCGGCCGAATTTTTCGATTTGGTAAGTCCAGTTCCCATACCCGAATCGTGCCACTGAAGCAAGAGAAATTGTAGATGGATGGCTCTCAGCCAGAGACCCGGCTGCACCTTCTCGCTGCGGTGGAGAGTGCTCTTAGTAATGGAGATGGGGGAGGGATCTCAAGGCCAAATCCATGCAGGCTCCTCCAGCCCTTCACAGCAGCATTACTCCAGCCTCCTCACAGCAGTTTCCTCGTCCAACCCCCTCACAGCTGCTCACTCCTCCCATCCCCTCACAGCTGGCTCTCTCCTCCCGTCCCCTCACAGCAGCTTACACCTCCAGTCTCCTCATAGAAGTTCACTCCTCCAGCCACCTCACAGCTACTCGCTCCTCCTGTCCCCTCACAGCTTCTCACTCCTCCCATCCCCTCACAGAGGCTTCATCCTCCAGCCACCTCAGAGCAGCTCACACCTCCCATCCCTTCACAGCTGCTCGCTCCTTCTGTCCCCTCACAGCTGTTCACTCCTCTTGTCCCCTCACATCTGCTCACACCTCCAGTCCCCTCACATCTGCTCACACCTCCAGTCCCCTCACAGCTACTCACACCTCCAGTTCCCTCACAGCTACTTGCTCCTTTAGCTCCCTCACAGCTGCTGTACTTCCTGTCCCCTCACAGTTGCTCACTTCCCCTGTCCCTTCCCAGTTGTTTGCTCTTCCCATCCCTTCAGAGCTGCTCACTCGTCCCCTCACAGCCGTTCACTCCTCCAGCTCCTTTAAACCCTGAAGGAGACATTTTGAATGACTATTTCTGCCTCTTGAAGAAGAATGGTTTCAAGGGGAGACACTCTGTGTTGTGGCGGGTATTAATCTTGCTTTAAGCTAATGTGAATCCCACTGCCTGTGCTCTCAAGCAGTTTTGGGGGCATGAAAGAGCTCCCTCCCTCTCAGCTGTCGCCAGGATTTCAGGGGCAGACGGCACCAGCAGAATCACTTACTTTCCAGCTGTGATGAACATCTCATCCCTGCAGTTGGAGTAGACGAGTGTCGTGGCGTTTCCCACGTTGAGCCCGGCTGCTGGGCTTCCACAGATGGCATCTCTCTGGGCAACGCTCCAGAGTACCACACTGCAACACAGGGAGGCCCTCACTTACCCCAGTGGGAGGTTGGTGGGACTGGGGCAGAAGAAAGCAGCATGGACTAACTGAAAGAGCCCATGCCTGGGAATCAGAGGACATGGGTTTTAATCCAGCTCTGCCACTTATCTGCTGTGTGACCTTAGGCATGTCACTTTTTTTTAAAAAAATGGCATTTGTTAAGTACTTACTATGTGCCAGGCACTGTACTAAGCGCTGGGGTGGATAGGTTAGTCACAGTTCCTGTCCCTCATAGGGCTCACAATCGTAATCCCCATTTTACAGATGAAGTAATTGTGAGACACAGAGAAGTTAAGTGACTTGTCCAAGATCACAGAGCAAACAAGTGGTAGATCTGGGATCAGAACCCAAGTCCCCTGACTCCCAGATCCATGCTCCATTTACTAGGCCACTTCACTTCTCTATCCCTCAGGTCCCTCATCTGTAAAAGGGAGATTCAATACCTGTTCTCCCACTCACTTGAATTGAGAACCCCATTTGGGACAGGAATACATCGACTTTGATTATCCTGTATCTATCCCAGTGCTTAGAACGGGGGCTTGACACCTAGTAAATGCTTAACAAATACCACAGCTATTATCATTATTATTATTGTTATTTCCTTGCCCTAGTCCTCACCCTGTCCCCAGATGCTTTCTATTCACTCCCATCTCTGCTGTTCCCTTGGGCCTCCATTCCAGAACCTCTAACCACCCCTCTGCCTTGTTCTTTATTCAAACTCTTCTGGCTGTGGCCACCCCAGTCTTTTTCCCTGCCACCCATCCTCCTCCAGAGCCACAGCGTGGGAGAGGAAGAGCAATGGCAGCTTCCTCCTTTTCCCCTCTGCCAACCCCAGCCTTGGCCCAACGGGTCATGCCCCTGAGAGATTTGAAGGGGCTCAGAAGAGTTCATCCAGCAGCCCAGGTTTACCCTAGCCTCGTCCAAGATCTCAGAAGGCTGGCCTGGCTCAGGCAGAGAAGGGAGGGAAAAAGATGAAAGCGTGTGCCTGGTTGGTTAGGCACGCCTTTCCCAACCAGAGGGGGCAAAGGCCTCTGGGAAGGTTGAACTTCTTGCTCTTCAAGACGCCTCCAAGGAAAAAGCGATTTGCATAACCTGCTAATAACTCACCTGATGATCTTAACCCAATCAATTCCCAAGGAAGAAATGGGCAAGGAGGTGGGAGCTATAAAAGGAATTAAAAGCCTTTGGAAGGATCAACAGGGGCAGAGTCTGTCCTGTTGTGGTATGGATAGAAGCCAGCCCTTTGGGTGGTGGAACTACAGAGGCAACTAAAGAAAGAACAACTGGATCTCGGAGGTTGGGAGTTAAAATTATGGAAGGCTGAAGACTAGGGATAGTCAGTGTTTAGTCCAGATTCTAGTTTAAGAGTCCAGAGGCCCAAGTTACTGTTACAAAAGATATGAATCAATCTATGAATCATATGAATATCTATGAATATGAATCAAGTCACAGCAGATATGAATCAAATAATCAACACTATGTACTGAATGTCTACTGAGTGCACAGCACTGGGCCAAGTGCTTGAAAAATACTTCTTACCCAACAGCTCTTTTAGCCCCCTATTTCTTACCTGGCACTCTTTACTCTGCTCAAGCTCCCCTTCAAACTGTAGCTTGCTCTCCACCCTCCTATAATCCTATAAACCTATAATCCCACTTGCACGCAGTTCCCCTGCTCTGGAGCTCCCTCCTGGCAACTCACCATCATCCAGATCATAGCTCTCCTTGCCTTCCAAGACCCAAGACCTCACTTTAAATCAATCATTCAATCAAAGGAATTTACTGAGTGCTTACTGAGTGCAGAGCACTCAACTAAGTGCTTGAGAGAGTGCAATACACCAGAGTTGTAGACACAGTCTCTGCCCAAAGGAAGTCTTTGGTGAATTCACAACACCCAAGTCACACAGCCCACCAGTCTCCTTTAGGGCTTAACTATTTGTAAGGAACTGATATCGGTTTGATCTGTTTCCCCCTTAGATTACAAACTTCTTGAGGGCACAGAACTCGGGTCTCGCTTCTACTATATTCTCCCAAGCACCTAGAACTAGGCTCAGCAGTCTATCTGTCACCAGTGCTTTTTTACCTGCCATCATCCGGTCCTCCAAGCGACACCAAGTACTTGTCATTTGGAGAAAATGCCAGTGCTTCCACTTTGCCTTTGTGCAGGGACAGGCGAGCCAACAGCTCCCTCTTCTCGTAGTCCCATAAGATGATGTCTGCCTACGGGGAGAAGATGTGAGCCTCCAGAGCCCGAGTAGCATTGGAGCAGAGCTTCAGAAGGCAGAAGAAACACTGTTTACCACCAGGAGACCTCTGCCACCCCCAGCCCGCCCGGCTCCAAAAGTCAGAAAACCTGGGAAAGAAGGAGGGAAGGGAAAGGGGACATAAAGCAATTGCGATGAAGGTAAACTGTAGCAAACCCCTAACCCTTACGGTGCCATCCCCGGGGAGGAAACTGCCAGACAACTGACTCAGAGAACCAAGATCCAGAGCTCTGGGGAGGAGGCCGTTAACCAGATTCAGCGACAGTCCTGGACTCCATTGAGGTGACCCACCTTGAAGCCCATGAAAGTGACCTGCCCAGAAGCGATGAAGCATCCGCTTGGGGAGACAGCGACACAGGAAATGTTGTTGGTGTGCCCTTGGAGGAAATGCTGTTTTTTGTGGTTTATGGACTGAATGAGGACTGTGCACCCCAGAGGGTAGATGTAGTGCTCCTGATCAGGGTGGCATATCAGACCGGTGGGTACGTGCCCTGGAAAAAGTGGGAAAAGGCGGGTGGCAATGTGGTCTAGTGGATAGACCAGGAAGCTGCAGGGTCGAAGATCCGGTTAGATTCTCAGCTCTGCACTGATCTAATGTGTGACTTTGGGCAAATCATTTAATCTCTCTGGGCCTCAGTTTCCTCGTCTGGAAAACGGTGACGAGATAGAGTGGGAAGTCAGTGTGGGACAGAGACCGTGTCTGAGCTCGTAATCTCGTATCTAACCTCGCATTCGACTCCTGGTAAGTCCTTAATAAATGCCACAACAAAAAGAGAGAAAGGAACTCTATCACCCAAGAAGGCAGTCCATCAGGAGGTGGTATTGATTAAGTATTCCTGAGTGGATGGAGAGCATTAGATTCTCAGAGTTTTTTGTTTTTCCTGTCCCCAAACTTTTGCCTGGAAAGAGGCCGAGGCACCCAGAAGAGAGGACGGAGAAGTCACCGAAGTCAGATTGGAAGATGGAAACTTCCAAACCCAGGGGGTGGTTACTGAAATATTAATGTTGGAATTTCTAACAGCAAGCCATGCCCTACAGTTAGAGTGGGGGTAATGATGTTTGAGGGACCCTAAGCCTACTCTGCCGCACACCTCCCCCGGCCCCCCTGAGGTTTCAGGGATTTTCCCATTCCCTCCCTCCCCATCTCGAATCCCCAGTTCTCCCCCCTCCCTCCCTTCGCTCCTAATGAGAACGAGAGAATTCGTTCCTAGAGAAGCAGCGTGGCTCAGTGGAAGAAGCCAGGGCTGGGGAGTCAGAGGTGATGGGTTCGAATCCCGCTCTGCCACTTGCCAGCTGTGTGACTGGGAGCAAGTCACTTCACTTCTCCGCGCCTCAGTGACCTCATCTGTAAAATGGGGATGAAGATTGTGAGCCTCACGTGGGGCAACCTGATGACCCTGTATCTCCCCCAGCGCTCAGCCCAAGGTAAGCGCTTAGCAAATACCGACATTATACTATTATTATTAATTCCCCTTTCATCCTCCTGTACGTACCCCAGCGCTTAGAACAGTGCTCTGCACATAGCAAGCGCTTAACAGATACCAACATTATCCGTGGCTCAGTGGAAAGAGCCTGGGCTTCGGAGTCGGAGGTCATGGGTTCGAATCCTAAGTCTGCCACTTAGCTGTGTGACTGTGGGCAAGTCACTTAACTTCTCTGCGCCTCCGTTCCCTCATCTGTAAAATGGGGATTAACTGTGAGCCTCACGTGGGACAACCTGATCACCCTGAATCTCCCCCAGCGCTTAGAGCAGTGCTCTGCACATAGCAAGCGCTTAACAGATACCAACATTATGATTATCCTCCTCCGTCCCAGCCCGCATCTTCCCTTACCCACGTCCTCCTCCCCCTCACTCACCATTGAAGCCGATCACCGCCTCGAGTTCCAAGTGGCGTAGGTGGGCGTCCCGCGGGCTCTCCGCTTCGGCCATGGGGCTCCGCTTCGGGCGGGTCCGCTCCCACCCGCCTTCCCGACGCTGCGACTCGGGGAATAGCGTCCCCGGTCGCTATGGCAACCGCCGGCGCCTTGGCGCCTGCGCACCGGCCTCCCCTCCGAACGCTGGGGCGGCCCGGAGCTTCGACGCCTGCGCAGAAGCGCTGAACGCGGGGCTCCCGGGGGGCCTCACTGCGCAGCCGTCGACGGCGCCAGTCAATCACCACCCGGCTCTTTCGGCCCGGAGCCCGCCGGGCCTCAGCGGAAAAAAAATCTAGGGAGGAGGCGGTCACCCCACTGTGTTTCCCCAATTTACATCCCCGTCACATCAGCTCCACGTGAGCCCTTGAGACTCACAGTCTCCCTTAGCTCTTCTCTCCAACGAGCGCATACCCTATTCAAAATAATAATAATGATAACAGTCTCTTTCTCAAACTCTATGTGCCAAGCGTCGTGCTAAGCCCTGGGCTAGACCGAGGATAACAATAATAACGGTGGCATTTGTTAAGCGCTTACTATGTGCAAAGCGCTGTTCTCAGCGCTGGAGAGGATTACAAGGTGATCGGGTTGTCCCACATGGGGCTCACAGTCTTAATCCCCATTTTACAGATAACTGAGGCACAGAGAAATTAAGTGACTTGCCCAAAGTCACACAGCTGACAAGCGGCTGAGTCATAATTTGAACTCATGACCTCTGACTCCCAAGCCCGTGCTTTTTCCATTGAGCCACGCTGCTTCTCTACAGTCAGATCACGCACAGTCCCCGTCCAACATAGGGCTTAAAATGTTTGAAGAACAGGGATTTAATCCCCATTTTACAGATGAGGAAACTGAGGGACGGGGAAGTCAGGTGTCTTGCCCAAGCAGGCAAGCGGCAGATCGAGAATTAGAACCCAGTTCTCTGGACTCCCAGGCCTGTGCTGCTTCCACCAGGCTACACTTAATCACCCAAGACCCTTTTCCTCAGTCCCTCTGTTTGAAATTCAGTTTAGTGTCTAATAATAATAATACCGATGATGGTATTTGTTAATACCGTGGCTCAGTGGAAAAAGCACTTGGGAGTCAGAGGTCACAGGTTCGAATCCCAGCTCTGCTGCTTGTCAGCTGTGTGACTGTGGGCAAGTCACTTAACCTCTCTGTGCCTCAGTTACCTCATCTGTAAAATGGGGATCAAGACTGCGAGCCCCACGCGGGACAACCTGATTACCCTGTATTCATTCATTCAATAGTATTTATTGAGCGTTTACTATGTGCAGAGCAGTGTACTAAGCGCTTGGAATGAACAAATCGGTAGCAGATAGAGACAGTCCCTGCCCGTTGACAGGCTTACAGTCTAACCCCAGCGTTTAGAACACTGCTCTGCACATAGTAAGCGCTTAATAATAACGATAATGTTCTGTTCTAAACGCTGGGGTAGATACAAGGTGATCAGGTGGGGCTCCCAGTTTTAATCCCCATTTTACAGAGGAGGTCACTGAGGCCCAGAGAAGTGAAGTGTCTGGCCCAAAGTCACCCAGCGGGCAAGCGGGGGAGCTGGGATTAGAACCCATAATAATAGTAATGATAATGTTGGTACTTGTTAAGCGCTTACTATGTGCAGAGCACTGTTCTAAGCGCTGGGGTAAACACAGGGGAATCAGGTCGTCCCACGTGGGGCTCACAGTCTTAATCCCCATTTTACAGATGAGGGAACTGAGGCACAGAGAAGTTAAGTGACTTGCCCACAGTCACACAGCTGACAAGTGGCAGAGCTGGGATTCGAACCCATGACCTCTGACTCCCAACCCCGGGCTCTTGCCACTGAGCCACGCCGCTTCTCTGCCCCCGATCCCCATCCGCCCAATCCCCGCCCCGATTCGGCCAGGCCCCCGCCCCCCGAGCCGTCCAATCCCCGCCCCCGATCACTTTAAGACCCGCCCCCATCCGCCCAATCCGCCCCCGATCCGACCAGGCCCCGCCCCCTGATCAGCAGGCCCCGCCCCCGATCCGTCCAATCCCCGCCCCGATCCACCAGGCCCCGCCCCCGATTCGTCCAATCCCCGCCCCAGACTCCGCCCCAGACTCCGCCCCCGCTCCGGCCGAGCCCCGCGGCGCGCACTTGTCAGCTGACACAAGCAGGAAGTGGCGGGCCTGGAGCCGGTGTCCGGGCCGGACCGGACCGGACCCGACGGAGCGGGATAGCAGCGCAATGGCGCCGGACCCCTGGTGAGACCCGGCCCGGCCTTCCCGCCCCCGCTCAGAGACTACCGCCCCGGCCCCATCGCCCCCCCCCAGCCTCGGAGGCTGCTCCCCTAACCCGCCCACCCCACCTCGCCCGCCCCCCCTACGAAATAATAATAATGATGGCATTTGTTAAGCGCCTACTAGGGGCCAAGCACCGTTCTAAGCGCTGGGGTAGAGACAGGGTCGTCAGGTGGTCCCAGTCTTCATCCCCATTTTCCAGATGAGGGCACTGAGGCCCAGAGAAGTGACTTACCCAAAGTCACACAGCTGGCAAGTGGTGGAGCCGGGATTAGAACCCGCGACCTCCGACTCATTCATTCAATAGTATTTATTGAGCGCTTACTATGTGCAGAGCACGGGGCTAAGCGCTTAAAGAAGCAGCGTGGCTCAGTGGAAAGGGCCCGGGCTTGGGAGTCAGGGGTGATGGGTTCGAATCCCAGCTCTGCCACTGGTCAGCTGTGTGACTGTGGGCAAGTCACTTCACTTCTCTGTGCCTCAGTTAACTCATCTGTAATATGGAGATGAAGACTGTGAGCCCCACGTGGGACCACCTGATTCCCCTGTATCTACCCCAGCGCTTAGAACAGTGCTCTGCACATAGTAAGCGCTTAACAAATACCAACATTATTATTATTAAAGCTCCCAAGCCCGGGCTCTTTCCACTACACTACCCGACCGTCCCCGGCCTCAGAGACTACTCCCCTAGGCCGACCGCCCCCTCCATCCTCAGAGACTACTCCCCCAGTCCGACCACCCCACCCCCTCAGAGCCCGACCTCTCTCAGTTCCCCAAACCCAACCACCGTCTCAGCCCCTCAAGTCTAACTGCCCACTCTGCAGACCGACCGGCCCCTGCAGCCCGACTGCCCCACCCTGCCCGACCACCCCCCAGTTCTCCCGGCTCTTTCCCGAGGACTGGAAAAGCGAGTGTGGGGAGGCGGCTCAGGGACAGGCCGGACCGCTGCCGCTCGAGGAAGAGCAGCGATGGGGGTACAGGGCAGCGGGCCACACGACTCCCTCTTTCCCGCGCCCCAACAGGTGCCGGGCTGCAAGGGGCTCTGAGGCTTAGGATTGCCCCTCCTTAGTCAACTGGACTTCCTCATCGTGTGGCCACGGCCTAGCCCTCCCCCAAAGCGATTGGGCCGCCGGGCAGCGAGGCCTGGAGGTAGTAGCAAGCCCTCCCTCCTCTCCCCGGCAGGTGATTCAAGACTTAGAAACCACCCCAGCCCAGAGGAAGAGGGAGAACGGAAATGGGATAACACGAAAAGTTATTTTACAAGTTTAACGTGGCCCCTCCCCTGTTTCGATCCAGGCTGTCCACATATGATTCCACCTGTTACATCGCCCAAGAGATCGCCGAGAAAATCCAGCAACGAAACCAGTGGGAAAGAAGAGGGGAAAGCACAGCCAAGGTATCTTTGGGAAGGGCCTGATCTCTGGGGCTGGCCTGCCGTCCCTGGCCCCGAAACTGGTCTCAAGTATGAGTCCCGGCTGGGGAGAGGAGACAGGAGCCCGGTGGTCCCCAGATCCAGGGGATGCTAGGGGTTGCTTGGTGGTCCGGGCGGAGAGTACTGGCGGTCACCCTGCCCAGCAGCAGTGACTCTGCCCACCAGGAGAGCTGAGGACCTTGAAAACTGTCCCATCCAGCAATGATTTATAGCAGCTAGAGTTGTCTTTATGGTTTTTTATTGTTTTGTGTGTCTTTCACCAGTTTCTCCCCTTTGTACATGCTTTTAGATCAAGAGCCCTCTGTGGACCAGGACAAAGTCTGATTTGGTTCCTGCAATGTCAGTGTGCTTTTCCCAATATTCGGTACCAAAGAAGCTGCTTAACTAATATAATAAAGAAGAATTAAAGGATTACTTCCAAATCTACCTCTCACTCCCTCTATAATCCTGCCTTCCAATTTTTTTACCTCCAGGTCATCACTAGAAATCATCCTGCCTACCTCTCAAACTTATCGTGTTCAAAATTTCACTTCTCATCAGCACTCCTAAACTCACTCCTCTACCTCCTACCTTTCCAATCTCTGATAGCACCACCACCACTACCCTCCCAGTCCACGAAGCCTGCAACATTGTGGTCATTCTCAACACCTCTCTGTCTTTCAGCACTCACATTGATTGGCTGCTAAATCCTGCTGGTTCTTCCTCTACAATAATTCCACATCCTCCCCTCTTCTCTAACAACCTACTATCCTGATTCAGGCTCTCATCATGTCATGATTAGATTGTTATTTCTGCCTCCTCATGGATCTCCCAGTCCTCAGTCTCTCCACCCTTCAGTCTGTTCTACTCGCTTTTGCCCTAAAAAAATCTTAGCACATTTTGATTGCTCACTGTGTGCAAAGCACCGTACTGAATGCTTGGGAGAGTACAGTGCAATGAAGTTGGTGGATACGTTCCTTGCCCTGAAGGAGTTTTCAATCTCCCAGTGGCTTCAAGGCTCCCTCCCAGCTCTTTTCATTTTACATCGATCAATAATATTTGTTGTGCACTATCTGCAGAGCACCATACTAAGCTCTTGGGAGAGTAAATAGAACTGAATTAACCGACAAGCTCCCTGCCCATATCGAGCTTACAGTTACATATGACCTCTCTCCTGCCGCTGACCCTGTGAGCATGCTCTTCCCCCAAACTGGAGGTCCTTCCCCTTTAAAATCTCCACGTGTTCAAAGCTCGGGAGCGACTGTCCTTCTGCCCTCAGCTTTCCCTCCTGGCCACACTCTGGGCCCCAGCAGCAGCTGGGAGGATGCTTGCCTTGGCCGTGGCATGTTCCTGGGGACATCTGGCCTGGGCTGTTGCCTGGGCCCACCCTAGGCGGTCCAGTGTCCCACCAGGTCCATCCTCCTATGGCTCCTCTGCTCCAGGGTAGGGTGTCGGATCCATTTCACTGGACCCCTTCCCATTGCTGGAGGCTGGGAGTTTCTCGGCTGACAGTCGCACCACTGCCAATCTTCTGGTAATGGTGTTGACACGCAACCATTGCTGAAGCCCCCAGGTTGTTGGTGCTTAGGGGTCCTACGACAGGGTCTCATCAGCCCAAGCGAGATCCAGGTAGCACAGAGGTGGAAAGCAGGGTCAGCCATTTCTGTCTCTTGTGGGTCCTTCCACTGGCCTGTCCCAGAAAAAGGGAGGCTTTCCTGCCTCTGGCTTCCTGGCTGGGGGCGGGTGGGGAGGGAGTCGGGCGGGGGCTCAGCTCTTCTAGAATTTTTATTATAGTATTCGTTAAGCACTTACTATATGTCAAGGATTGTTTTAAGTGCTGGGGTAGATACAAGTAATGCAAGGAGTTCAGGGCTCTAATGGAGGTTGAGCTCTAGGAGCACCTGGATGAAATTCTTCCTCAGACAGAACCCTCTCCTGAAAACTCCTTCCATTAAAACTCCCCATTCTGGGCCGCGGACTCGCCAGGGTTGCCTCTTGAGAGAGCGGTGTGAGGACCTTGGTTTGGGAGCATTTGAATGACTTTGGCTCTTATCTAGTCATGGAACCACACAAACTGGAAAAACAGTTTCTCTTCTTTACAGCTCAACGTGGCAATCAGAGCCTCACTGCAGAATCTGAAGGAGAAGATTGCCCTGCTGAGGGACTTGTTGCTGAGAGCCAGCTCCTCACACCAGATGTATCCTTGCCAATGATATTTCTGTCATGTCTCTCCTGGGTTCAAGGAGTCAAAAGCCGAGCAGGGTAATTGGAGGGAGAGGTGGGCCACCCCGACAGTCCCCAGCTTGGGATAGCACCGGTTTCCCGGTGGGCAGTGGGTGTGTGAGGAGCTGCAGATGTTCTGGCCTAACTAACACTAAGCTGCTCGAGGAAAGAAATCTTTCTGCGCTGTCCCCGGCCCCAGTTCAGAAGACCCAGATTTGTCCAGCATCCATCCCGCACACTACTGGACTTTGGAAGACTTGATCTTCAAAGCCACATTTAAAGTGAACTCACAGCGAGGTTAATTTGTGAGAAAAGGCCCAGGTACCGCCAATGAAAGAACCAGCCCTCTCTCAGCAAGGGCCTTAGGGTGTTATTGTTAAAGAACTGGGGCTGTGAAGGGCAGGCTTGAGGGTCTGCCTGTTGAGAGAAAAAGTGAAGGGAGGTGAGGTGCAGGTAAGGGGAGAACTGCTGGAGGGCATGCTGTGTACTGATCGGCGTGGTGTTGGTGGGGCTCCTAGCCCGGAGCCCAAACGCCACAGTCCAGGCCCAAGATCCCACTCTCGCTCCTTGGCCTTCCAAGAGCTAAGGATCTCAGAGTGATCGCCAGTTCTGTTCTCTGAAATGGGGCACGGAGAAGAGGCATTCTTCCACTCTTTTCTCATACACCCAACCACGTGCTGGGTTTGGGTCCAGTTTACCTTCATGTTTCTATGAAAAATGCCTTACCCAAACAGGCCCAGCCACTGAAAGTGAGGTGAGCAAGTAGGTTCCCGGTGGCTCGGAACTCAGGTTAGGGGTAAAGCCTCTTGGCTTCTTTCTCCTGTTTCCCAACTGGCAACCTGGCCCTTGATGGCTCTTGACCCTTTGAGTCTGTTTTGTCAACAGCATATGATGCTCAGTTTTGGACCCCGCTAAAACCCTCCTTCCAGGGAAAGGGAGGCTTCCTTGGGAAAAAGTGGGATGGGACAATGATGGGGGAGGTCAGGTACCCTCTTAGGATGGCTGAGCAACGTATCAGGAGGAGAAGTAGAAGTGAGGTTCTGAGCTAGGGTAAAGGACTTTTCTGCCCCACAAAGCAAGGTATTTGGATTGGATTCTGAGTAGTTGACAGGACCTTCCACAGAATAAGTATGTGGGAAGGCCACTCTGTGGTGCAGATAATAACAACTCCATCAAGTTTAATGGTCATGCTAAGGAGGGAAGATCAAAAAACCCAAAATGTGGGAATGCAGAATCGTAGAAGAGGAACAGAAAGGAGAAGCTAACAAAACAAGTGATTTACTAGAAGTTGGGCAGACCGATAAAAAAAAAATCTCTTCGAGGCCCAACTGAAACAAAAACAAAACAAGCAATCAAGTAGAAGCCCTGTTTGGCTAAATGATAGGGTGAAGGAGATCAGCAGAGGGAAAGTGTCATCTATTCGAAAAGGGGAATCTCCCTTGAGTGAAGAGAATAGGAAAAGTGGTCAGGAGTTTCAGTTCACGGGCCAGGAATACCCAGGAGTTGGAAGAAAACCTTGCAAGGGCTGGCTAGGTATTGAGTAAACATTCTTCAAGTGCATCTGAAGGGGATATCTAGTGAGGAATCAGGGAAGCCACTTAGCGATCTTGAAGTAAAAGTTGCATTCAGTGGTGGAAAGCAGGCAGTCAAATGTTTCAGCAAAATCTTTAGTTCATTTTTTCCTGAGGAAGATGTTAGAGATTGTTAGACACTGAGATTGTTTGTGTAGCAGATGGGCGGGGGACCCGTATCTACCTGGCATGAACTCTCTGGGATACCACATTGATTACCTAGATCAATCAGTCCATCAATCAGTGAATGGTATTTATTGAGCACTTATGCAATCAGCAAACGGATGGCATTCCCCCTTCTTCCCCGCCCCCCTGCAAGAGTACTGAAGGACCTTGGAGAGGAAGTCAAAGAATTCGTGACCTATTGTTTTAAATGGCCACTGAGCAGGAACTGATAGGTCGATTGCTGATGTAGCTTCTGTCCGAGAGAGGGGTTCCAAAGGTGATCCTGGAAATTAGAGTCTGTTGAATGAGAATGATGAATCAAGCTTAGGGTCAGTAAACAGTTCCACTTGCCAGGGACAGACAACTGAGCTGAAAGAAACCACCATGCTCCGGTGACTTGCTGGAGTTCTTTGAAGGGTCAGTAAGCATGTTGATAGAGGAGAGCCAGTGGGAAGGCGTCAAAGTTCCACCTCACAGACTTTTAAAAACACTGATTTTTAAGGGATTGGGGAGAATGGGCTGATAGAAACCAGGCCACAAAGAGTAGGGATGAACAGCCACTTCTCAGGATAGAGCAATATATGTGGTCTGGCCTCCCAAGGACCTAGGAGAGATTGCTTTTTTTTAATCTCTTCATAAATCATCTGGCAGCGGAGTGCACAGTGAGAGCTCTGGTTGGCCGATGACAGTAAACTCTCTGTGTGGAGGTATAAGGCTGGGCAGGTGGGGAGAAGGACGACCTCATAAAGTAGAGTTGAGTAGATGGGCTCTGGTGGGGGCAAAGTCACCAGTTCAATTTGTGAGATGGTGAGAAAGGCCGTCTGAACCTTGGGTATCATCAGGAGGAGATTGAAAGGACAGCCAAGATCCAGTGCAGCTCACGTAGAGACCCTGCAGGAGCCACATGCTCCTGGAACACCGTGGACAATGAGATGGAGGAAGGACAGAATCCCCCTGGACTCTAAGCTCCTTATGGGTGGGGAACATGTCTAACGGCTCTGTTGTATTGTACTCTCCCAAGTGCTTAGTACAGTGCTCTGCATACCATAAGTGCTCAATGAATATGATTGATTCTGGGGAAGGGCTAAAAGAGCTGTGGGATGACCAGTAGAATATAGAAACTTCAGTTTGTCTATCTGGACTGAGAGGCTTACCCTCTTCACCCAATCCCCAAAGTCTCACCAGGAACATTATGAAGGTCCACAAATCCAAGAGGAGTTGGATGGTCAGACTTACCATCTGCTTGCTGATGGCATAAGCTCTCAGTAAATTGCAAAAGCATGAAGGAGATGGGCAGGTAAACCAGTAGTTATTGTTTACCCAATCCCTCACCAACTTGAGGGGGCATCCACTAAAGCTCAAAGGGAACAGGATTATTTATTTATGTATATTAATGTTTGTCTCCCCCTCTAGACTTTGAGCTCATTCTGGGCAGGGAATGTGTCTGTTCGTTGTTATATTGTACTCTCCCAAACGCTTAGTACGGTGCTCTGCACACAGTAAGTGCTCAATAAATGCGATTGAATGAATGAGTGAAGAGTTTAACACAAACCAAAGGAAGTATTTTTTTCCCATCCAAGTGTTTTTTTAAAGAAGTGGCCTGCATTCCTATGGGAAGTTGTGCAGTTGGACAATATCAGTAGGTTCCAGAGGGGTTTGAATAAATTAATTGACAAGTGGTCGGTTCTGGGTCACTAGGTGGAAAGTTGGAGGCGGAGAGGGGAGGAAGATGGAGAGTCAGGGAGGGAAGGAGGTTGTCCAGGAGGGTGACCGTGAACAGGACCCTCCAAGCACCCGAGTGCCCCTGTCGGAGCACGAGACCTAGATGGGTGGACGTTTGACTTTGGACACTCCCCTTTTCCCCCAGTAGAAACCCATCCTGAGGTTCAAGATCAGAGATCTGCTGTCCTGTTCTTGACTCAGGAGCAGGTACACAGTTTTTCTTCTTTGGCATCTTCGCCCATAAACCTTCCCCCCAGCCCCCCGCTTGCTGCCGGGTTTCCAGTGTGGATGGCTGGGTTTCTACCGCTTTCAGATTCATTTTGATGGTGACTTCTCCTCCTGAGATTGCACAGCCACACACCCCCGTCCAGAGGCAAGCCAGTTTTCAAAAAGAGCAGGAAAAACATCCCAGTTTCTAAACAGTAATAAGTGGTCTTAAATAATTGTTTTGTCAACCACTTCAAATGCAACAAGGTCATTTCCACAGCAGAGCAATTTCGGCTATCATTGGCGAAGAGGCCCTGCTTCTCTTCGGGCTCTGGGCCTCCTCAAAGGGACTGAGTCAGTCAGCCGTATTTATTGAGTGCTTCCTGTGTGCAGAGCACTGTACTAAACCCTTGGGAGAGTACAGTATAACAACACAACTGACACATTCCCTGCCCACAGTGAGCTTACAAGCTTATAAATTTCAGATGTGTACATGTGAGAGCCTGTCTCCTGATGCCCAGTCCTGTGGGTGGTTTTCCTGTTGGGCCACACTGCCTCTAGATTGTTAAATGAGATGGAGTTAGAAGGCCCAGCAGCTGAAACGAGTACTTGCCCCTGGAGTAGATTCCGCATGTCTGCCCAGAATGGAGAGCTCAAAGAGCTCGTGCTCGTCAGAGAACAGATATCTGCAGCAAAGGCAGTTGGGCCTTAGTTTCCTGCTGTGTGGATCCTTGTGTTTGGGTGTCGGGTAGTAATGTGCCCCTGTCCCCAGCCTTTTATATGACTGGTGGGCAAGGCATGGGAAGCTGGCTTGAGCCTTAGATCTGAAGGGGCCCACTGGTGACTAGTGACAGAGGCACTAACTGCAGAGCACTGGGATAGAAGCAGTATGCTTGGATCAGATACATTCTTTGTGGGGCTCTCAGTCTGCTGGGGGAAGGGAACAGGAATCAAATCCCCATTTTGCAGATGAGGAAGCTGATGCCCAGAGAAGTTAAGGAACTCACCCAAGCTCATACAGCAGGCAAGTGGTTGAGGCGGAATTAGATCGCGGGCGTCCCCACCCCCCAGCCCGGTACTCTTTCCGCTAGGCTACACTGCTTCTCAAGTGTTTAACACAGTGCTCAGCCCATAATAGGCACTTAATAAGTACCGTCATTGTTGCCGTCCCCCGCTGGGCCTTAACAAGATGCCGGCAGCACCCAACTCGAAGGAGACCGAAGACAGAACCTGCTCGATGACCTCCTTACCCGGGAGAGGCAGCTGCAGGCATCCTATAAGAGAGAGAGTGCAGAACCAGATATGATCAGGTAGGGCAGGCCCCTCTTGGGGCTCGGTGGATGCCAGTGTTTGTTCCCGTCCGGCAGATGGGCCGCTCTGAGATGGCAAAAGCGGGCTTCCTCACATGCAGCGGCATGTCCCTGGGGAAGCTTCTCGTTTCCATTCGAGCTGACAGACTCCTGCGAGGCAGCTCCAACCCTGTCGAACCACTGGCCCTCTGGCTAGCAGCTATTCTAATCGGCGCTGTTGTTGAGGGGGTCAAATGGAGAGTTCTGCAGGCCGGGGTGAAAATTGTTCTGGAGAACTCTGAGCTGGGGCTCATTGGCGGGGAAGCCACCTAAGTTGGATGGAACACATTGGGAAAATATCACATGCTCCGCTGGCAAAGGCCACAGCACTGGACCCGTAACTTCTTGGCTCCACTTCGGGCCATCTCTGCGAATGCTTCCGGAGTCCGCGTGGCAGGGCCGGACCTCTCCTGCTCCGAGACCCAGCATCTCGAGAAGCAATGACTTCCTGTCCCGGTTCTGCCCCAGTTCTGCCCCTCTGTGCTCCTAGCAGGACAGCTGACAGTCTCCCAGCCCGCCTGCCCCGTCGCATCCGACCAGCTAAGAGCGAATGATTTAATTCATGAACCTTTTTGCCCCAGTGATCACACGTTGGCTGTTCCCACAGCCGGGTTTGAAAGGTATTACCCAAATTGATTTCCGTTTGCATTTGGTCACCATTCAATGAGCTTACATCCTTTGAAAATGGCACTGCCCTGTTTTTTTCCAGAAGTTGAGTCCAGTGATTTTAATAGTTTTAATAATTTTTATTCCAATTAATGGCTCCGCTGGCCAGGCCAGACCACGGTGCACCAGCTCGCGTTCTGTCTTGTCGCCCCGAATTAGCTGCGGTTGGCCGAGCGAGGAAGGAAAGCGGTGGGGTATAGATGGTGTGTGTATGGGGGCGGTGGTCCTTTTTGACTCTCCCCCCTCGAGCAAACGCTTTTTACTTTCAACTCCTTTCGGCCACTCTCTTAGTATTTAGATTGCTTATCCTTCCTTCTTTACAGTTCGTGAAAAAAGCTGCGTGTTCCATTGTGGGTAAGGTGCAGGGGTTTGTGTAGAAAGAATATGAAGCAGGGGACTATAAGCAATAAGCAAGAATATAAGAATATAAGCAAGGGTGATCACTTTGTGGAAACTTTCAAATCAAGAGCCTCTTGGCATCCTCAAAAGATAGACAACTGGCAGCAGGATTCCGGTACCTAGGCGGGTGGGAATTATTGACTCCTGATGGGAGCCAGAGGACAGACATGGATAGGACCGGTAGTAGCAAGAGTGTAGCAAGTTGAAATTGATAAGTGAATAAATAAGCATATGTAGATTAAAGATTCCATGAGTCAATTATATTGATGTAAGTGGTCAGAATGGCTACATATGCAGGGTGTGGCTTGGGAGGGTGGAAATTAATTGAGGTATGTCCCTGGAAGAATTGGTATTTCAGGAGGGCTTTGAAGATGTGGAGGACTGAGGTGTGACAGGTTTGAAGTTGGGGAGGGAACTCTAGGCAGGGGCCAAGATGGAAGACTTGAGAGCAAAGTATAGTTAGATAGGCAGTTTGGGGGTGGCAGGGAGGCCCAAGAGGACAAGTTAGGGAGTAGCCAGGGAAGATTGCCAAGAAATAAATGAGAAGAGTTGGTGGAGAGCTTCGAAGCTAAGGGTCAGGAATATCTGCTTGACAGGGAGGGAAATGGGTTGCAATTGGAGAGTTTTGAGGAGTGGGGAGATGGGTGCCGAATTTCAAGAAGATGATCCAGGCAGCATTGTGGGATAGAGGGAGGGGAGAGACTGGAGGCTGGGTGTCCAGGAAGGAGGCTGAGACAATAATCCCAGTTGTGGGATGACAAGGTTTTGGACCAGGGAGGTGGTCGATTGGGTGGAGGGGAAGGGACGGATCTGGGAAATGTTGGGGAGGAAGAACCAGCAAGGTGTAGTGATAGGTGAATAATCAGTAGGTCAGTCAATCGTATTTTTTGAGCGCCTACCCTGTGCAGAGCACTGTATTAAGTGCTTGGGAGAGTACAATAAAGTAAACACATTGGCTGCTCACAACAAGCTTACGGTCTACAGGGGCCTCCCAGTGTCAGAAGTGAAACCGAGGTTTGGGCATCTGGAACGGGGATGTTGAAAAAGATGGGAAAGTTGGAAGGAAGGGAAGGTTGGGAAGTTGAGGTACTTAATCAGTCAAATGATAGTGTTTATCAAGCACTTCCAGAGCCCTGTGTGCCGAGCACCGGGAAGGTGAGGAGTTGAGTTTTTGGCATTTTGAGTTGGGGCCCTGCGGTAGCCAAGCAGAGACTCTTGGAGGCAAGAGGAAACGCAAACTCAAAGAATAGGAGAGGTTGATGTGGGAGCCATCACAGACAGGTGATTTTTACTGAGGCTGGACAAGCAGTGGCACTCCCCGGGACAGGGCCGAGAGGGGGAGAAGAGTGGGATGGAGGCGCCGATGGTCCAAACCTGGGTGATCGTCCAACCCGGAGGGTCCCCGGGCCCTTGAGAGGCTCATCCCTCCCCAGCACAAGGGAGGCAGAATTGTGCCATGTCCTGCCTTGTTAAGGTGGCAAGGGACTCCAGGGCCCAGGGCCTTGTCTTGTATTCAGACGAGGAGCCGCACGGAAAGCCCACCCACGTCTGACTTGTGGCTGCTGTGGGGGCATCCTGGAACACGAAGGGGGTCAGCAGACCCTCAAGGCCGCACTGATGGGATGGGTTCACTTAGTTGCCCAGGGTCACCTGATGGAATTTTTTTTTTTTTGCAGATTCAGGCGTGCAGCCCCCAATCTAGAGTTGGGAACCTAGGCGAGGGTCTGGGGCTAAAGTAAGCCTTGCTTGGTGAATCTAAGACGCTTGGGGGCCTGTAACGAATTATCAGTGAAACATTGTCTTCTGGGAGCTAAGCCCCTACTTGTTCAAGAAATGACACAGGCCTCCGATTTTAAGCCCATCATCTTTTCTATTTGGGGGCATGGCTAAGCCTTATAATTAGTGAAATCTCCTCTAATCAAAAGCTATCTTCACACTCCACTGAGTGTGACCGTTTCAAAGCTTGAAGCGATTAACTTGGCGGAGGTAGCGGGTGGCTAATTGGATAAGCTTTAATCTTCACACCCCCAGAGTGGAGTCTGTTGAGATCAGAGGGAGAAGGAAGCTAGGCCTGGTTCCGGGGAAGGTGGTCGCCAATCATGTCTGGAAGATTACCGTCACAAGGCAGGACGGCAGGAGCGCGAGGAGAGGGAGGAGAGGACGACCTTGGGAAAAGGACCCAGCCTCGACTGCTCCAGATTGGGCAGTGGTGGGCTCGCAGCCAATGGCAGACTGCGGGCGGGATCCAGGAGAGCTGCCACTGCTTGGAAGAAGCGTAGCCTCGACCCCAGTAAGTCCAGAGCTCGGGCTTCCTATGGTGCCCACTTGGGGGGGCTTGTGCTGCTCAGGTCACACAGGTCGTCCCTCTGCCGTTCCCTATTTTGGTCCCTTTCCCAAAGAAGCCATGGAGACTCTGGGAAGCCATTTTAGAGTAGTTCCACTGAAGCTCTTCCCACGACTTGGTCAAAGTCACGGGCCAGGGCCAACACCACCCTGGTCACCTCCTGGGCTTGGGCAACTTGCAAAGAATCAGGTTCGCAGGAGACGCAAGCCTCACTCTTAATAGCGACCCATTAGGGAAACGACTGGAGAAGAACCTCATTTGTCTTTAGCCTCTCCTGAAGGGCTCAAATGCAGTGGGCCTATGAGGTAGCCAGCAGGAGGCACAATTGGTGGTGACCCCTGCGGTCACAAGCGTGCCTTAGTAGAGGAGAGCCCCACAAGCTGGCAAAGCTTGAGTCGCCCAAGGATCTGGTGGCCGCCTTGTTAACAGTTCATTATCACTGCAAAGGGAGACCAACACGACCGACTAGAAACTGACATTAAGCAGTTGCAGATTGGTTCCCCGTAAGGGAAGTGTAGCCAAGAGAAGTGTAGCTGTTCTCACTTTAGCTTCAAGCTCTTTTGGCCTCCATAACCTTTGTGAATTTCACACTCCTCTTCCGTGCTGCCTTGTTGGCAGCAGGGATCCTGAAACACATCCTGAGTGTTCCCTAGGCAGCGCTCCGGAGCCGCCATGGGGTTCTGATAGAGTGTGATGTCGGCTTGGCCTGGAGGGTCTGGGTCCCCCTCCAGCCGTCGTGGTGGCAGCCTGCCCAATCGCGGCCTGCAGAGAGGGCTGGGCCTCGATGTCTGTGAGCGGTTGCGGTCACTGCGTCCCAGGAGGGGCAGAGAGGAGCTGAAAAGAGTGACTCCGGCGACCATGGAGATAGAGGTACTTCTGACTGAGGCAGAAGGGATGATTCAATTCCACCAGCCTGAAGAGGGGGTCACTGAGAGGGGATGCAGGTCTGTGGGGAGACTGTCTCAGAGGGATGGTGATTAATAATAATAATATTAGTGGCATTTTTTATGCCCTTTTTATGTGACAAGTGCTCTATTAAGCACTGGGGTAGATATACAATAATCAGATTAGACACAGTCCCTGTCCCACATAGGACTCACAGTCCAAGTAAGAGGGAGAACAGCTATGGAACCCCATTTTCCAAAGCACAGAGAAGTGAAGTGACTTGCTCGAGGTCACAAAGCAGGCAAGTGGCAGAGCTGGGATTATCTGGGATTAGAGCCCAGGTCCTCTGACTCCCAGGTCTGTGCTCTTTCCGTTAGGCAACGCTGCTTTCAGGTGACTGAGTGTGAAAAATCATAAAGGGTGTGGAGGACGAGGTGTGCAGGGAGGTGTGTATGCCACATCCCACCTGGTCGGGAGAGTGGGTGCAGAGCAAAAAGAAGGACCCATCTGAAGGAACAGTAGACAAGCTCTCCGATGGCATTTTCCTTCATGGGCTGTAATAATAGTAATAATAATTGTGATATCTGTTAAGGGCTTACTATGTACAAGGCATTGTATTAAGCGCTGGGGAAGGTACAAGATAATCAGGTTGGACCTGGTCCCCGTCCCACATGGGGCTCACAGTCTTAATCTCCAGTTTTACAGATGAGGTAACTGAGACTCAGAGAAGTGAAGTGTCTTGCCCAACATCACACAGCAGACAAGTGGCGGAGCCGGGATTAGAACCCAGTTCCTCTGACTCCTAGGCCCCTTCTCTTCCAACTAGGCCATGCTCCTTCTCCTGCCGTAGCTCAGACAGAGCCCCCTCTCGGAAAGTTGCACCCTCTTGCCCCACTTTGTCCGGCGGCGGTTGGAATCGAGGCTGCGAAGAGTTTGGCTCGGGGTCCCATCCTCCCCACGTTGAGACCAAATTATCGATTCCCCCAACTTTTACCTCTGAGACCCTATGGTTTCCAACCCTATTGTGGCTGCCGCTGTGTAGGGTGCTTGGACGTGTGTAGACACGAGGGAGAGGAGGGGGGTCCCTGCGAAGGAAAGTGTGAGACTGGAGGCCGGTGCCTTCGGAACTCATCCAACACGTCTGCCAGCTCTTGCGTTGCGCTCTCCCAAGCGCTTGGCACAGTGCACTGCACATAGGTAGTGCTCAATAAATACGATGGATCGGTCGATTGATTGATTCGGGTGGCTGGGATAAGGCTGCTTCCTTGCCACCGACCGGTGGGTTTTCAATCGGAAGGGCCGAAGCCCTCACATTTCCCATAGTGGTCGCAAGATGGCTCCAGTTCCTCATAAACTTTATGTCGAAACGTCGGAAGGGGCCAAAGTCCACCTGGCCTCAAGCTCTCTTCTGTTTGTACATTTCCCATTCTCCTCCTCTTTCTCCTCCTCCGCCTCCTCCCCTCCTTCTCCTCCTCCTCAGCTCCCCATTCTCTCCCCACTCCTCCCCGCCTCCCACCGTGCGCCCAGTGTAATGTGGCAGCTCGCTTCCCAGAAATGTGTTCCTTTTGATTTTAGGTCGCCGAACCATTTTGCGAACGGTGTTTGCGTTCCCAGCCCATAAATTGATGGAGACGTACAAGTCGTTCTTCGCTTCCATTTGGAAGCCGAGTTCTGGAGCCGGAGCGAAGGCGGGGGGCGGAGGGGAAAGCAAACTGGGCTGTTTTTCTCTCAGTTGGAGGAGCCAAAGGTCCTGCCCCTTGGCCTCAGGCTCCGCTGGGGAATGTTGGGCCAAGGCAGTGGATGGCTGGGGCGGATGGCCCCCTCCCGGCCCCATTTGCTGTGTTTGGTTCGCTCTTCGCGTACCCGCAAACTGTAAAGCTTCCAGGGGAAAAGACACTCACATCCTTAAGCAGAAGAGCAAACAGTTGGCAGTTTTAGGGTGCATAATGCAAAGTTTATTTTGGATGTTCAGACCACCGTATTACCCTTTGAAAATATACTTGGTTTCATTCTTCGGGCCCCTGGCATTCAAAAGTGCCTTGGTGGGAAACGTTAAATTAAGGGAATGGTTTTCCTGTAATCAGTTGGCGCCGTTCTGGATCCAGATAGGCTACGGAAAACAAGTCTGTGTTCCCCGGGCCGTACTCGGTGGAGCGGCGGCCTGGAAGAGGTGCTTCCCAGGAACGGAAAGTTCCATACGGCCGCTCCTGGCTCCCTCTTCATCCTCCTCTTCCTCCTCCTGATTCCTTCCACTGCCCTGTCTTCTCCCTGCCCTGGCAAATCTTGTTCCTCCTCTTCCCTCTGATCTCGCCTCCTGGTATGGCTGCTTTGCTCAGGGTTTCCCAGGGCTCTGCTTGGTTCCTTTTCCCTTCCACCCCCCGCCCCCCAGAGTCTAAGTGCACGTGCTGGGGAATCCTGCTGCCACCTACAACTCAACTTGGCAGAAAGCGACTCCTAGTGACCCTCCCCAAGTCTTCCCTGCCCCTCAGCTGCCCCTTGCTACCCTTCAGCTCCCTTAGCTGGCCCCAGCTGCCCCTCAGCTGCCTTTCAGATGGCCTTCTGCTGCCCTCAGTGACCACAGTGTTTTCACAATGTAAAGTGTGGGGTGACCTTTGCTATTATCTGTCCTTGGGTCCCCCAGACTCTCACTTGTCCAGCCTAGATACTTCCTTCCCCACCACCTTGTTTGAATCTACCCCTTCCTCTCCATCGTTTGTCCTAAAATGTGACCCCTTCAGTCCCGGACAGCTGAAACATCCTCCTTGGCTCCCTGCCACTAGCCTTCTCCTGCCTCAACCTTACACACCGAGACCAAGATTGGCCTCTCATATCTGCGGCTAGGCCATTCCAATTCCCAAAGCCTAATCAGTTCCCCGTTGCCCTCTACCCCACTAACCCAAGCCCTCAGCCCTCCCCCAGCTGGCTCTGCCTCCTCACCCTCTTTTCCCTCCCTCCTCCAGCTCTCACTTTGACCAGCAAGGTCATACTCCTCCCTTTTGGGCCCATCCCTCCCTCTTCGAAATCCCCATCAGGTGACTGCCTGTACCCCAACCTCTCCTTACCCGAGCTCGGGTATCTCTCCAGATTTAGGTCATCTTGGGGACCCCTTCCCTGCCCTCTCTCACTGGGCTTCCTCGTGCATCCAGACACACACATATGTGTGGGTGGTGCATTTGTCTCTTGGCTTCCCCAGGGAATTGTAAGTCCACCGCGGGCAAAGATCTTGGCCCGGCCATCACTGGTTCTGCGCCCTCCCCCCCCCCCCCCAGGTTTTTGCTCCGCGATCTGACAGGTCGTTGTTGCACTATGAGAGAGGATTCTTATGCCAGCAAGCGCTGGCCTGGATGGGGCAGGCATGAGGCGGCATTGGGAGTAGTTGTTCTTTGGTTATGGTATTGGTTAGGCGGTTGCTCTGTGCGAGGCACTAAGCCGAGCGCTGGGGAGGATGGTTTCGACACAGTCCCTGCTCCGCAGCCCAGGTCTGGAGGCCATACACCCAATGACAGACATGGCGTGAGAGCTGCCGTGCAGCTTTTCCTCAAAGTGAGGTCCTTCAAGCTGCGACCCTACATTGGGCCCTTACAGGAGCCGGGGTTAGTGCCGAGCTTCTCTCTGGGCTCCACAAGCTGCACTGGGAGTCTCCGGGAGAGGGGGTGGTGAGGGGAGGGCTGGGGAGCCTGGTGCTTCCTGGGGCGGGCGGGAGAGCCACTCGCTGGCCCCGGCTGAACGGGAGAGCAGGGTGGGTTCTGAGAGCCGGGTTGTGGTGTCTGTCTCCCTCAGGTCCAGCCTGATTCCTGGAGGGCCCAAGCGGGCAGTGACCAGCCCGTGGCTCGTGGAGGAGTCGGAGGAGACGCAAGGCCTGGGATTTGAGGATATCCGGCAGCAACAGCAGAAAATCCTCCAAGGTACCAGCAGGCCCGGGAACCCGTCGGTGCGCTGCCTCCCTGTGCCCGGACGTGTGCTTGCCACTCCCAGCCTCTACCTGGACAGTGGGAGTCTTCTGTGTGGAGACACTTCCCTTTCTCGGGGAGCACAGGGGAATCATCTTGAGTCATCGACCTGCTCTTGCAGGTCCTAAAGGTGTCCCCACCGGGCAGGTCCTTTCCGTGAAGCTGCGGAGGAAGAGAGGCCGTGGGGCCGTTGCATGTGGCACTCCGGCAGGCCAGAGATTGGGTCGGGGGGCTGCTGGCAGTGGGGCTAGGGCACCGTCGTCCCCCAGTCGGTTCCTGGGCAACACAGACTCACGCTGTCGGTGTGCCCGCCTGAATGGCGGGCCCAGACCCCAGGGCATCTGCTCACCGGGGCCTAGAGGGGCCCAAGTCGGGGTGGGGACCCCTCCAGCCATCTGCTGTGCTGCAGGGATGCCATGCTCTGGATCTGAGGGTGTCCGGAGAGAAAACTGCTAGCCGGGCAGAGGGCCCAGAGGACTCCGGGTGCTGTAGCCCAGGACATCCAGCAGCATCGGTAATCAGAGTAGTAATATAGAAGCAGTAATCACTTTATTTATTAGGTGTTTTCTGTGTGCAGGGCACTGTACTTGATGCTTGGGAGGGTACAATATAACAGACTTCCGTGTTCCCTGCCTACAGCGAGCAGGGAGCAGTGAGCTCTATACTGCAAGTATAGAGCGGGGAGGGACATTAAAAGAAATTGCGGATGTGAGCGGAAGTGCCTTGGGGCCGAGTGTGGGGTGAATATAGGGTGCGGATCCAAGTGCAAGGACAGCGCAGATGGGACAGGGAGAAGAGGAAATGAGGGCTTAGTTGGGAAATACCTCTTGGGAGAGATGTTATTTTAATAAGGCTTTGAAGGTGAGGACGGTGATCGTCATCTGTGAAAAGGGAGGGAGTTCCAGGCCGGAGGCAGGATGTGGAAGAGGGATCGGCGGTGAGCCAGATGAGTGGTAGTGGCGGTGGTGATGTCCGATGAGCCTTCCCAGGGTGCAGAGAGTGAACTATGTGCTGTGGGAAAGGAGAGCTGGGGGGACAGTTAGGCCCGGCCCCGGCCCCCCTGGGGCTCAAGGTCTATAGCAGGGGAAAGATGAAACAATAGAAACCCCAAAGCAATATAGAAGACAAAGGCATAGTTGTTTGTAGCAGGAGGCCCAGGGCAGCCGGGCAGGGTGACCCATCATCTGGGCCCCAGGCCGATGGGCACAGGATTATGGCCGGCCGGAGGATGACCAGGTTTGCGTCCGTTTCCTTGCAGAACAAGACGCTGGCCTCGATGCTCTCTCCTCGATCATCAGCCGACAGAAGCAAATGGGGCAGGAGATCGGGAACGAGCTGGATGAACAGAATGGTGAGAGCGGCCCGGTGGGCACCACTGGGTTCATTGGGGCTGAGTGGAGTCGAGCGAGGTTTGCACCAAGGAGGGGCAGTGAACGTGACGCCGGGTTGCTGCCCTACGTGGCTGGTCGGCCTCTGCCAGGGCTTCCTTCTCCCCCCGCTGAGGCTTTCCTTCTCGGTAGTCTGAGTCTCGGAGACCTGTGGCAGGGGTGCCGGGAAATGGGACTGAATCTCCAGGGTGTCTGGCCCAAGCAGAAGCGCCAGAGGGTCTTGCAGATGTCCAGCTTCCACAGAGGCCACCCTGAGGCCGGTGGCACCCTGGCCCAGCCTTCAGAGTCCCAGGGCTCCATAACCCCTCCGTGATCCCACCAGGAGCACCCACTCCTTTAGGGAGGACTAGAGGACTGATTCCCTGGAGAAGACACTAGTGCTAGGAAAGGTCCAGGGGACATGTAGAAGAGGCAGACCAGCAGCTAGATGGAGAGAGACCATAACAACAATAACGGAATCACCATTAAAAAGGTTGCGGATTATGGCAGAGGACAGAACGTTCCGGAGAGTATATCCATGGAAAGTATATCCATGGAGTCGCTATGAATCGGGAACGACTTGACTGCACGTAATAATAATAATAATAATAATAATGATAATAGAGGCCTGGGTCTTCTGTTCATTTGCGGGTGACATGATGTGTTGGACCGAGGCTGGGCCTGGATGCCACTGGCCTGCTGGGTTGGGCAAGCGTTGGATAAGCCCCTTAGCACTCTGAGCCTCAGTTCTAATTAAGATGGGAGCGTCGCAGTCGGAGATGTCGGGGACTCGAGAGATGTGATGTGTCCGAGCTTTAGAAATCGAAGTTCTGGAGTGTCTCATGGGAGCCTTGTGTTGGAGGAACAGGAGATGTCTGAATCGTAGTCAGGGTCACTTTCGGCCTGGATTAAATAGCTCCAGTGGCGGCTCGTGGGCCAGGCTCGGCCGGATCCCTTCAGGCCTGAGCCTCAGACTGTGACCGGCCTTGCAGGTGGGGGTCAAAGGCCAGTCACCAGGAAGGACTGCGGGTCAGAGGTCAGTCACTGAGAGGCTGAGAGACCTGTTCTGGCTGTGTTCTGATCTCAAAAGGGAATGAGGACTGTGGCACTTCGGCGTCTGGGAACTAATGGGTGAAGAGTTCCCCGAAGAGGTGGGGTTTCGGGAGGTTTTGCAGAAGAGGAGAGCTATGGTCTGGCAGGTCAGTGGGGGGAGCGGCAGGAGTGCGGAGATGGAGGCCGGAGAGCCGAGAGTGAGGCCCAGTGAGGAGGTGAGCTAGGAAATGGCAAGCTAGGAAATGGCAAGCTAGGAAATGGCAAGTGACGAATGCCGCTGTGGGTGATGGAGCGATCTGGTGGAAGGCCTCAGTGACAAAGGCTGGATGTCGGGGCTCACCATCAGCTACAAACTCAGCTCTGCCATCTGGCTGGGGTTTCTGGGAAATTCCTCAGGGAAGAGCAGGAGCCTCTCCCCTCCACCCCCCAACCCCTGGCGAGGAGCGGCCTATGGTCAGGATCAGGTGTCTACCGTGCCAGGATGTGGGGAGAATGAGCGTAGCGCGGGTGGCCCCCGGATCCCCCCGAGGCTCAGCTCCTATGCCGCTGATGTGGCCGTTAGCAGAGGGTCGGGCCGGGGACCCCACGGCCTTTTCCTGTTTGCTCTCAGAGATGGAATGTGTGCGATATGGGGGAGCCGGCCAGTGGTTTATGGCCCTGCAGGCCCAGCAACCCTTATTTATCAGCACTTGTGAAAGGTTGAGAATCGGACCAGTCGGGATCCACTTCCTCCCCAGGGCCCTGTCCGATCTGGCAGGAGCTGGCCTTCCCCGGGCGGGGTGACTGTCCAGGAGTCTCCCGCCAGCAGGAGGCCCTCGGCTCTGCTCAGTTCCTTTTCCCTCTTCGGCCCGGTTGGACTTGGGGGCCCTGGCTCTGTGGGATTGCGTTTTGGGGGGTTGCAGTTTCAGAATGGAGATGAAGTGCCCTCTGCTGCTCTGTGAGCGAGTTGGACCTGGAATGGCCAGAACTGCCCAGGTGGACGGCCTGAGGCGAAGCCGGGGTGAAAGGGGTGTCCACGGGGTCAAATACCCTTCCGCTCCCTCTTGGGGATGGGCAGAGGCGCCAGAGCACTGCAAGATGTGAACTGTGCTGCAGGGAGCATGTGCCTGTAGGAATCCACCTTCTCTCTGCCCTGGTTTCTGCCTTCCACTCTGCCTTCATCTCTGCCCAGGCCTCTGCCCTTGTCTCTGCCCCGGCCACTGCCGTCAACTCTGCCCAAGCCCTTGCCTTCATGTCCGCCCTGGTGTCTTCCCTGGCCTCTCTTCCCAGGGTCCTGCCGAGAAGAGGGGGCCTCCGCTGTGGCCTCTGCCCCGCTCTCTGCCCCGGCATTTGCCAGGCGGTTCTCTCCCCCTAGGAAGGCGTAAAAACATATCTTCCCAGCTTAAACCCAGCGAGCTATCTGGTGGTTGTCACCTCACCGTGGGGAGAGCTGGGAAGACTCTAGTCCGGGGGCTGCCTGGCTCTCCCCAGATCTGGGGGTCTGTCAGCGAGTCACTCTCTGCTGCTCAGTCTCTCAACATCTCTCTCCCTCCCTTTCTCTCTCCCACACTTTCTCCCTCCCCGTCTCTCTCACACCCGTTTTTCTCCCTCCCATTCCCTGCCTCCCCACCCCCACCCTCAGGTGCCCCCAGAATCACTTCAGTTTGTCAAACTTCGTGGCGGCGGCGTTCTGTGCTCACAGGGCAGGCATGTGGAATCCATCTGCCGCTCTGTGGAAATGAGGCCCTCGTGGCCTTGCTGGAGGGCCGCCCCTCCCTCTCTTCCCCCATTCCCTCACAACCCCTTCCTCCCTCCCCCCTCCGGCTGTCATCTTTCCCCTGGACTGGGGTTGGGGGGCTGGGGCGGCTGGGTGGAGCGGCCCAAAGCCTGGGAGGCGTTGGGCCGTGCTTGGACTGTGTTGGGGCCGGCTGCCGGCGGTCATTGCGTCGGTCTGTCTTACGGTTGGTTTTCTCAGGCAGCGCTGCACCGCGGCCGCGGTGCCGAACCAGACCGAGCGTTTCGTCTGGACCCCGATTCCTGTCCCAGCAGGCACGGTCTTGGACTCTGTCTCTGCTCCTCGGGCCGCCCCCCGCTCCCAGTCTCTCCCGTGGGCCCAAAACAGGGAGTTTGTGTAAGTCGCCGGGCAGGACCCACTGAGGAGACCCCTATCCCTGCAGCCAGTGGCCCTGGCTGGGCAGCAGGAAAAACCTCTCCCCATGTTGCTTCTTTTTGTTCCCGTTCAGCGCTCTGGCAGAGGAAACCACGCGGAACGGAGTGCTCCCGCCGGCCCTGCCGGCTCAAACAAGGGCCACCCTGCGTCGGGGCGTGAAGGAGTGTGCCGGCCGGCGGGGGGTGGGGGGCCGGCTGGCAGGCTGGCAGGCCGGCAGGATCAGCTGTGATTAGGAGCAGCGGGGCCTACAGAGTGTCTTCCCAGAAGGTCATTCTCTCTGCACCCCGGAAAGGGAAGCCAGGTTCAGTCCGGGAAGCCCACACCAACAGGAGCGCTGGGTGTCTGGGATGGAGGGAAGACAAGCAGGGAGGGGACTCTGGAGCCCCAGCTCGATGTTTGGGAGAATAGTACGGCAACCCTTTGGGGTCACGTTTAGGGTTGCCCAGGTTGGGTAGGGATAGGGCCAAGTTGGGGGAGAGGCTGGCCTGCACCCTTGCCCAAAGGCCCCAGGTACCTCCCGGACCAGACGGGATCCATGGCAGGAGGCCAGTCAGTCCGCTAGCTTCAGTCCCAGGTTACAAGCCAGTGGTCACGGGCCTCTCCCCCTCTCACTGCCGACATCTCCGCTTCAGCCAACTTCATCTCTCCCTTGGCCGGCTCCTGCCCCAGCTGTAGTCGCTTGCCCGGCCGCGTCCATGGCCGCTGTGGAAGGGGAAGGGACTGTTGTTTCCGAAGCCGGCAGCGGACCGTGTAGAGATACCCAGCTCAACTGAGGAGCTGAGCACGTGGCCATGTATCCCAGAATGGCCAACTGCTGGGCTGCTACTCCAGAGCCTTGGCTTTCAGGGACTGGCAGAGCCCAGGCCTGTTGACAGTGGGTCGAGGGGTACCATTGTGCCCCCTCCCCCACCCTGGGGCCTGTGTTCAGGGGTCCTGGCCATTGAGTTGGCCGGGCGGCTACTTAGGCTGCTCTTGGTGTTGGACCCCCAGTGGGGAGACTCGCCACCTTGAGTCCTCGACCGTGCAAGACGAGGGTACTAACGTGTCCCCAGAGTTTTGGGCCTGCTGGGTGGGTGGCCACCCTCTCTCCCGAGGACCTGCCTAGCATGGCCACGGGCTCCCTGAAATCCAGTGTCATCCCGGCCAGGGATGTGCAGAATGGCGAGGCTTTTCATCCCGACAGTCGGCTCTTCTGTCATCTTCCCTTGGAGTCGAGCCTGCGCCCCTGCCATTTCTCAGGGAGCTGGTGGCAAGGCTGGCCTGGGGTCCCGCCCGGTCCGTTCCCGGGGCCCTGAGCCCCGCTCTACTTACCTGCCTGGCCCTAACGCTCAGATGTCCACGAGACCGTCGGTGATTTGTACCTGCTGAGTGAATCTTTCCCCAGTCAGCGATGGGGATGGGACGGAGAACCCGAGGGCAGGAGCTCAACCCCGATGCACCTGAGCCAAGCTAGGACTCCGAGTCCGGGCTCCAGGGCTCAACGGGGCCGCCTTTGCTGCCTCCTTGGCGGCGATGCCAAATGGAGGAGTTGAAGGCTGGCCGGAGCCCCGGCCCTCTCTGGCCCAAGTACAAAGGCAGGACGTCTAGCAGTTTCCGTGAGCCCGAGATGGTTTCGGTGCAAAGGCTTATGCGAACACTTCCCAAGGAAATGCCAAAATCCACACTGAGAATGACTAAGGAGTAGCAATTTTTCCTTTTCCCACTGAGAGTGTGATCGGAGATTCACGGGGTTTAGGGTGACCTCAGAAATAACTTGTTCCGTCCCAGCACATGCAGGGAGAAGGTTTGTTGTACCACCTGCACTGCCCCGTTGGCCGGGGTCTGAATCGGCGATTAATCTTGATTTGGTAGGATTTCAGAGTTTTGTTTTTTGGCACATATGCTCAACCTATTATACCGTAAATCCCCCACATTTCAGCGCATGTCACCCTGATTGTTCCCTGCTGCATTGAGCACGGCCAGTGAAATATTCAAGGTCAGGAACTTGGATGCTTTATCCACTGGATTCAGGGAAACCGATTTATCGTTCTGTCTCAGCAGAAAGGGGTGGTTTCTTTTAGACCTATATCATATTGGCAGCCGATCCAGGAAAATAACCCCAAGCTTTACGCGGGCGGTTTTGAGGAGGCTTTGCTCCGTCCCTGTCGGGAAGGATGGCTGCGTCCCGCAGAGAGAACCACAGTGAGACTCAAGGTAGTGGAGCGCTATGATCCTTCAAAACACCAATGTTTTTCAAGTGTAAACTATGTACCAAGCACTGTATTAAACCCTGGGGTAGTTAGAGTACAAAATAATACAGGATGTGGCAGGCACTAGAGTGAAACTTTTAACTCACCCCTTCTCTCGCCAAGCTGCTAAGATGGCCCTCCAGCCCGTTGGCGGCTGAGATGCAGCTCATTGGGTTTGACCCAAGTGGCCTCCTGGCCAGTTCTCTGCCACTGATGTTTGGGTAGAAGGCGAAGGGCTTGGGCCCTCTCTCACCACCCCGTTCAGTTCTGGCCTCTCTCCCTCTTTGAGTCTCCTGATTGACTCTCCGCTTCCAGGCCAGAGCTGCACCGGGGTAGGGACTCTGACTTGGGAGGAGGGAGGAGGGCGGCCCCCTGCTTGGCTATCAGAAGACTTGGCGGAGCTGCAGAGCCGCCTTCAGGCATTGGAAGTGTTTGATGAGGTTGGTTGTGCCCGCTTATCTTTGCAGCCTGGGCAAAGAGAGTCATTGACCAGCTGTAGGAGATGGAAGGGAAGAAAGGAGGGAGAGGGAGAACACCCGAGGCAGAACCTGGAGTTGCGGGGGTGGCCTCCTTGACTCTTTACCTTAAATCTTGCCACTTTTTCCCACTCACCATCTCCCGATTCCACCCCTTGTCCTCCCACCCTTCCCCAAACTCTTGTCCTGTCGTAGCAAGGCTATCATATCAGCCTCCTCCCTGGTCTCCCTGGCTCCAGCATCTCTCCCCCCTCCCATCTATCTGCCACCTGGATCAATGACTCAGAGCGTCGCCCAGCTCACGTCAAGGCTCCTTCCTAGCCTCCGATGGCTTCCCATGGTGGGTTTCGAGACTGTCCACCGTTCTCCCCATGGATCTTATCTGCTCTCTTCAACTACTGTTCCCAAGCTCACTCTCTTTATTCTTCCCAAACTAACATTCTAACTGCACCTCACCTTCGATCAACCAGTATCATTTTTTGGGTGCCGGCTGCAGGCCAAACCCCGAGCTAAACATCTGGAAGAGTGCAACAGAATCAGTCGGTCACATCTTTGCCTTCACGGAGCTTGCGATCTAGCCAGGGGGACATGCTTAACTCATTTGCAGATCTGAGCAAGAAAGAAAAGGTATGTGAGTTAGCTCTTGACCCTCTCACCTTCATCCCCTGGCTCACACTGTTCCCCTGGCCTGGAGCTTCCTCCTTCACAAATCTGCCAGAAATCAAGTTCCTTGACCCTGACCTGACCTGACCTCCTTCTGAGCCCTCCCCAAATCCTGCCTCTTCCAATGGGCACCGCCCCCCCCCCCCAGTTAATTCCCACACCCGAGCCATACCCACCCCACAGTCACCTCTAATTCTCACGTATGCATTTATACCCATCCTCAGCACTGGTGTGTGCGAATACACACAATTATTTATTCTGAGTAGCCTCTTGGTAGCTCTCCTAAAAATATTTCTCTGCCCTGATAGGCAGCATAAGTCCCTGTAGGCTGGGATGGGCTTTCTCCTCCTTCTTCTCTCCTTTTCTAAACTCTTAGTATTTAGTGCATAGCCCTCTGTGAGCACTCAACAAAGACTATGACTAGGTAAGCCTGGGTGGGAAGGAAAGGTGCGTATTGGGAGTCAGCGAGGGACAGGGAGGGTGTCACTGAAGCCAAGGACCTTTGGGGACGGAGATGGGGAAAAAGGTCTGAGGTCTGGGGCCGCCAGGCCTGCCGGGCTGAGCTCCGCCTCCCCCCATCCAGAGAACCAGGCTTCCCACGCTTGGCACCTCAAAATCAGGGAGGACAGGTCCACAGTGGCCCATTGGAGAAAAATGTCTGGACTCCAGTGGATCGAAAGCTCCCTGAAGGCCAGAGCTGCCCCTCTACTTGCCTAATTCAGACGTGCCCAGTGCCGTGCTGTACATCCAGTGGGTGCTCATGATGATCCCCCATTGAAGATACCCATCTCCCTGGGCACTCAGACGACCAGGCCCTGTCACCCTCAGAGAGTGAACAAGAGACTCTGACTTCTGGGTCACCCATATGTCCAGTTTGGCGGACTGGGCAGCAGGCCACACCCAGCACTGGGGTTGCAAGGAGGGGCACGGAAGCCATGGCACGCTCGCTCTCTGGCCGCCGAGTGGGAACTGCCCCGCATCCCAGGTGAGGTCACGGGGTCACCGAGCAGCTGTCGGCAGGAACAGCTGTGACTCCTCTCGGTGTTATCGGCTGTGAACCGGGAATGCGGAGGTGAAAATCTTGGACTCCCGTCGGTTCCCGCCCCCCGCCCGCCGCGGTGCGGCTCCCACGCCAGGAAAGCGCTGACTCTGGCCCTCGTTCCCAGATTGGGTTGGAGCGTCCTGGGAGGCTGGACGTCTGGACGCGTTCGGTCACAACAGGAAATGAGTCTGGCACTCTGTACCTGCACCTGCTGGGGCCTGCGGCCATCCCGGCCCCCAGGCCGTCTCTCCATCCGCCCCCTCCCATCCATCGGTCCGTGTGTTCCTGCCGCCCCGGATCAGGAGCGGGGTCCCAGGAGATGAGGAGGTGATCTAGTGGGGCCGACGTAGGCCTCCCTGAAATGGGACTACCCCGCACTGGGCCAAGAGGGCTGGCAAGACCTAGCGCGGGGTAGAGACGGTCAGGAAAGGACAGACAAGGTTGGCCAGGGATGGGACCCTCCTGGGGCCGCTACGCTTCCTCGCCGACCGTGACCTTTGTCACAGCCAGCCTGGACTGTTTGCGGAGGACCAAAACGGGCCTCGGGGCATCCCGAAGTTTAACCGGACGACGGCCGGGGACAACCCCGATGTCAGGCCGGGGACCGGGGCCCCAGAACCTCCAGCTGCACCCGTGGAGTCGGAGTTGGTTTGGCCCACTGGGACAGGTGTGGGGCGTCGAGAGAGTGTGGTGCTGCATGGCCGGGTTTCAGGCTTGGGTCAGATCAGATGGGGGGTTGGGATGGGGGGACGCTCACAGCGGGGAGGGGGCCATCCCTGCAGCTCTAGCTCTCAGCTCTCAGCCCTGTTCCAGTGAACAGGCTGCAGCTGCTGCAGGCGGCTAACTTCAGTCGCCCTCGTGTGGGCTGGTTAAAGGGGGATGTTCTTCCCAGCACCTCCCTTCCTCCCCCCGCCCCGGCACATCCCCCCCCCCCCCCCCCCCCGTTCATGTGATCCTGATGGATGGATGCAGGCTCACAGCAGGATCTCGCAGCTGGTATATCATTTCAGGTGCGGAAGAGAGAATCCTTCTTGTTGATGGCTCCTTGAAGCTGCGCCCTAAACAAGCCCCGAGCCCCAGCTGCTCACAATAGCCAGAGAAAGCTGGAAGCTGCAAAGCCTTTAGACGGCCGAGGGGTCTTGGCCGTTGTAATAATCCTGCCGGGAAGGCGTGCCGTCGTGCGTTTCCAATCCTGCACGATGATTTCGTCAGCAGTCAGGCCTCCGGTCCGGAGCCAGGCAGAGAGGGCCCCGGAATGGGTCAGGGGCCCAGCTCCCTGTGTTTCCAGTGGCGTCCCTGAGCCCAAGCGAGCTCCCGGGATCCCTGGGTCCACCTCTCTGATCTGCCCTGGCCCCGGCGCCTGGCCTGGCACAGAAGATTCCCCCGGCCAGAGAGAGTGCAGGCTCCTGGGGCACCCACGGGATGGTGGGAGTTACAGGCTCTCCGACCCAGATCACCTCAGCACTGCCCTTGTCCCACCCCCTGGTGTCATCCAGCCACCACTGCTGCCCTCCACTTCCCTGCAGAACTAACTAAGCCAGTGTCCAGGCAAGAGCCAGCTCTGCTAGACGTGTGAGCCTCAGTCTTCACTCATCTCCAGTGGGGCCTAGGCGGACAAGGCACTGGGGCCCGATGGGCCCAGGCTCTGTCGGTGGTAGGGATAGGAGCAAATGGAACCACTGAGGCCATCTCCTTTGGGGCCAAGGGGCTGTGAGGCCCAGATGGGACAGGACCTGTCTGACCTACTTTTCTTATAGTTACCCCAGCACTTAGTACAGTGCTCTGCTCGTAGTAAGTGCTTAACAGCTTATCCTTATCATGGACTCTAGTTGGTCCTTGCTTTCTTCCCTCAGAATCTGGACTCCAGTCGGTGATGGCTCCCTTTTCTTTCCACCTGCCCAGCAAACTGTGCGGGCGCCGACCCGAGCCGGACGTACGGCGAGCACACTTCAGCGCCTTGTTCGCTGGCCGCTCACGTGGTCCTCGTCCGTTCCCCTCCTGAGAACTGAGGCCCCACCTTCTGACGCTGTCGTGACTCTCCCACCTCGGACGTGGCTTTGCCTGATGTCTGTCGCTGCTCGGAGCCCACCAAGGGACTTGTTCCTTGCAAGAGAGAGGGATTGGGCTGGGCTTTGGGGACGGGCCTGACTGAGTCGGGGGAGGGACCAGAATAGCTGCTGTCTTGGGGTTCCCTGGGTGAAGCTCCCCATTTGGGGTTCTCAATTGTCAGTTCTGTGGCTGGTTTTGCAAAGCACAATGTACTGTTCTGGGACAGACCCTGGGCCTCCCAACCCAGGGTGGTACACTGGGAGGACCACTGGAATGCCGGCAGGGTATTGGGGAAGGCTTCCTCCTGACCCCATCCTTGTGGTTCAGAATCTAAGGACAGGGAGGACTTGCCAAAGGAAAAGGGAGTTTTGTGTACTTCATCAGGTTGCCTCTCGCTCCTCTCAGGTCCAGCCCCAGAGGCTGCAAACGCTGCGATCCCATCCGGGAAATCGTCCCTAGTTGAGACGTCTCTCGGCTTGAGGGCACCAGATGCAGGAGAGGACACCAGCTGTGCCCTTCCGCGGCCCTGTGGCTGACTCCAGGGCGTCATTCAGCCTGGCCTCGGGTTGCGCCATCTGGACCCGGCTGGACGGCTGGAACATTACTGTGATGTGAGCGACTGTCGTGTGCAGTCAGGACTGGGTCAGGATTTGACTGCAGACTGCCAGGCTTTCACCATACATGCTCAGGAGGTCATATGCCTGGTCCCCAGCCTGCACGGTGCCCCGTCTGTTGGGGAAGAAGGGAGGAAATCAGTGGGCGCTTGCAGCAATGGAACCGCAGAAATGGCCTTGGGTGTTTCTCCAATGAACCTTTGCCCAAGAAGGCAGGGAATCAACAGGTCTACTTCTCTGTATGGGTGTTAGGCTCTCTCTTCTCCTAGTAATACTGACTGGGTGCTTCCTATGCACCAAGCACTGTGCCGAGCCCTGGGGCAGATGCAAGGTCATCAAACCCGACACAGTCGCTGTCCCATATGGTGCTCACAGTCTGGGCGGGATCGAGAACAGGAACCTTATTCCAGTTTCACAGCTGAGAAAACTTGGGCCCAGAGATCCGCCAGGTGACTCGCCCGATATCACAGAGTAGACAAGTGGCGGAGTGTTGACCGGAACCCAGGTATCTTGACTCCCGTTCCCATCCTCTTCCCAACTGGCTCAGAAAGAGGAACTCGTGAGGAATGAGTGAACTCCCGGTCCGTTCCTCTCCCCGTCCCCCACCCAGGCCCCCTCCCAATCCCCCGCCCGAGCCCCCCCGGCCGCAGCTGACCCCCGGAATGCAGGGCTGTCCTCTGCTTGTTTTTTGCTCTGCCTTTTGAAGTCCTGCAGAGAATCTGGAAAGGCCACTGGCTTCCTGTTTGAATTGGGTTCTGCTATTTATCTTTCCTTAGAGCAAAGCCCCCCCAAGCCCAAGGGTGGCCCCTCGGGGACAGGGGGCACTGGCCCCGTAACCCGCAGCTTAAATCTCCCCCCGCTGGAACTAATGTCTCCGCAGACGGAGGCAGAGCTGGAGAAACGAGACTCTCCTCGCAAGGTGCTTGGGAAATGCCCCCCTCCAATCCCCAGAGCCTCCAAGCCATCAGGCCTTTGTCCTGGCGGAAGGGGCGGGCCTGCAGGGGTTAACCCCCGGGACCCGGGCACATCAGTCACTGCTGGGCCAGGCGGGAGGGGCAGGTTCCCATCTGCCTGGGGCTGACCTCCGATGGGCTCCTCGGACTCAGGCCAGGGTAGTCGGTCGTTTCCCTCTCGCTGGCTCTGAGATTCCTCGACCCGTGACCGGGTCCATTCCTCTCAGATGGACCCTCCAGGCTCGAGCCCGTCCACTGGCATTCTGGGGATGCCTAGTCAGGAACTGACCGAGGCAGGGGTGGGGTTGCACAGGTAGAGGGGCTGCCTCGGTCCAGGTTTCCTCGCTCTGCTGGGCTGACAGAGCTGCAGCAGTAAAGTATTCAAGACCCTTGCCCACCAGGCTGGGCTGGTGTTGTTCCAGCTGCCTCTCCATTGGACCAGGAGGGTATTTCCTTGTCAACAGAGAATTTAGGAATTCTCTTCCTCTTAACACACCCCAGGAATTTTCTAGCTGGGAACAGCTGTGTCCTCCTTCACGGCTTTCCAAATGACTGCTTTGTGGCAGTTGGGAAAATAGATGGCCGAGCCCATCTTCAGAGTCAACAGCTGAGTAGTGGGTCCTCCACTTGGAAAGTGATGCCGCCCATGGGGGGGCCATGTCCACAAGTTTGCCTATGGCTGCGGGAAAAGCTCTCGCCCACTGTCCCACCGGGCCTGTGAAAATAAGGTGGGGCCCCTTTACTGGCCTCAGGCCGCCCAGGCAGCCCCCTCTAGACTGTAAGCTTGTGGGCTGGGAATGTGTCTACCAACTCAGTTACATTTTACTCTTCAAAGTGCTTAGTACAGTGCTTTGCACACAGTAAGCACTCAATAAATACGATTGATCGATTGCTCAGGTACCGGCATGAAGAGGGCAGAGGATTGTCGAGCCGCCAGCAGGACCGGCGCTTGAAGGGATTTTGCAGGGCAGTGGTGGGGACCACTGAGCCATCCATATCTTTCCCTCCATCCGTCTTCCCCGTTACCCTGCCCGGCTGCTCTCGCTGCGAGACGGCACAGTGGGGAGAAAGGGGCGCAACCTGTGGCTGGGGTACCGGGCATCGTTGAGATCTCAGCAGTCACAGCAGACACTGATGGGCCCTCTCCCATTTCATAAGCCGTCGGGGAAGGTGAGGGTGGAGGTGGTGGGGGGACTCTTTTCCACTCTCTGAGGAAAAGCAAAAATAACCAAAGACCCCGGTGACCAGTACCTAGGCAAGGGCACAGATTTCAGGGAGAAGGTGGCCAGTCTCCAGGCAGTAACTTGCTTGGCTAAGCCGCTGGAAGACAAGGAGGGCAAAGAAAAACTCACTGGAGAGTGAGTGGCCAGACAGGGAATGAGGTGGCCTGGCCGGGAGGCGAGTAGTCAAGTGTGGGGAAGTGCCTGTTTTGCTGTCCTCCGGCTTTCCGGACTGACAACCCCGCAGTTGGGCACCTTTGGCACGGACCCCGGTCTCAAAAACTGAGTCCCGGCTGGGGAGCAGGGACGCGGAGCTTCCGAGCTGAGCTCCTGGTTTCTGGCCCCCAGGGCATTCCAGAAGGAAGTGGGTGGGTAGGAGGGCTTGGAGCTGAGCGTCAAAGCCTCTCTACCAGCCTGATGCCTTCTCGCCCCCACTGAGCAGTGCTTTCCAGCTGCCCTGGGGCCCACGAGGTTCTTAAGGAAGGAAGCCGCATGGCCTAGTGGATAAACATGGTTCTGGGAGTCAGAAGGTCCTGGGTTCTAATTCTGTCTCCTCCCCTTGTCTGCTCTGTGACCTTGGGCAAGTCACTTTTCTACTGTGACCTTGGGCAAGTCAGTTCCCACATCTCTAAAATCAGAATTAAAACTGTGAGGTTGGACTGTGTCCAACCTGATTAGCTTGTATCTATCCCAGTGTTTAGAACAGTGCTTGGCACATAGCATTTAATAAATACCATTGTTATCATTATTATTATTATTATGAGGCTGGGAAGCTCCCTGGACAACAGCCCCCTTTCCAGCTATCTAGAAGGTGGTTTCCCAGTTTGCAAACTTTCTCGTAATTAGCAGTAGAAAAAAATAGATCGCTTTATTCCTCAACCTACTTCAGTTTCTTTTGCTTCTAGTTTAAACCGTCACTTGGGAGAACCCACTGATCTTTCAGAACTTTCAATTAAGGGGCCCATTATCTCACTCCAGATAGAGGGAGGAGGCTATTGGAAATCCCACTTCATGTAAATATCCGTATTGCCTGCTTTCTATCACTTGGAGTTCTGAACGCATCTGGAATGAAAGTAGTTCAAATAACATTCACGAGAACTATTTTGGTTGGCGCTGTGACATTGTGGGATATGCCAATTTGTAATGGCTCTTGGAAACAGCCAGTTTGACAATCTCCCTGAACTATCCCCCTGAGAAATAATTCAATTAAAGACAACCAAAATGAATGCTTAGGGCTTTTGTCTCAATAAAACAAAATAGCCAGCAAGCACGACGTATCTGGGTTCTGTGGCTCCGTCAAACTCTCCGATCCCTTGCTTCGATTTCCCGTGGAGGGGGACATATTGATTCTTTCCAAGGGTTGGAATTCCTCGCCCTTCTGAGATGATTCCCTGTCCTACAGGTGCCCGGTCCTCACATTCTTAGAAGGCTCTGTCCACGACATGGCTACCATCCGTTCCCCAACCCTTGGGACCCTGTGATTGGAGTGGGTGGAAGCCTTGTTCTTTGGGATAAAGGGGAAAGTATGTGCCCCATGCGATAAATCTGAAGTTGAAGAATTTTTACTCCTGTTCCGGGTGTGTGTGTGTGAGTGAGTGTCATAAACCTTGGCTTAGTTTCCCGCTGCTGCCACCTTCTTGGTGGGACTTGGCTCCTCTTGGGTCCAAATGCTGCCTGACTGACATCTCTTTTCCTTGTGCCCTAGGGAATCCATCCCAGAGCTAGAGGGGACAGGGCTGCCCTCCTGGCAGACAGCTTCCTGCTCCCTGTGATTCGGATGCCTTGAGAGCCGGCTCAGTCCAGCAGGAAGGGGAAAGTGAGGGAGAAACCCTCCCACCCTCTCCTTGCAGGGAGCCAGCCTGGAGTGTGCAGTGTGTGAGTTGAGAGAGGCTCCAGGAAAGGCAGGGCCACTCCATATTTTCTCTGGATTGCCCTGTAGCTTTTTTCCCCTTCCCTGTTCCGGCCACCACCGAGAGTTTGGAATCCCTTTTGCACAGGCAACCCCAGGTCCTGGATGGCATGGGACAGTCCCAGACTTATGGTTTCTGGACCCCCACCTAGGGCTGAGGTCAGGATCTCAGATTTCCTCCCACAGCAGATGTTTCTGGGAGATGTGGCCCCGAATGGGCTCCGTGCATGCTAGGTTCATTCATTCGATCGTATTTATTGCGCACATACTGTGTGCAGAGCACTGAACTAAGCTCTTGGAAAGTAGAATTCAGCAGTAGAGAGAGACAGTCCCTGCCCACACTGGGCTTACGGTCTAGAAGCTGGGACACAGACATCAAAACAAGTAAACAGGCATTAGTAAAAATAAATAGAATTATAGATATATACATATCGAAACAAGTAAAGAGGCATCAATATGAATAGAATTATAGGTATGTACCTACGTACGCAATTGCTGTGGGGAGCAGGGGGGTAGAGCAAAGGGAGCGAGTTGGGGCGGCGTCGGGGGGAAGCTGAGGAAAAAGGGAGCTTAGCTTGGGAAGGCCTCTTGGAGGAGGTGAGCCTTCAGTAGGGCTTTGAAGTGGGGGAGTGTGATTGTTTGGCAGATTTGAGGATTTGACTGGGTTGCTGTCTTGGTTTTCCACAAGTGTTTCTGGGAATTGTAGAGCCAGAATGAGCCCCTGGGCCTGCGGGCCCTAGAAATATTTGTGCCACCCTCCCATCTTCGCCTTGAAAAGAATATTAGAGATCATTGGATTTTAATGAATTCAAAATATTCTGAATGAATCTGTGGATACCTGGCTTATAAAAAAATCCCTGCCTCTTTTGAGCCTTCTTCCTGCATCCTCTCGTCCTCATTGACCCATTCCCTTCTTCCCTCCTCCTTTCAATTCCTCCTCCTTTCACTGTTTCCCATCTCCCCACTTCCTCTCCTCCCCATTTTCCTCCATCCAAAGCCTTCGGGGAGGATTCCCTGGTTTAGGCTGCCAATTTTCAGATGTGCTATTTTTCACAGGGTCTGGCAGAGGTAGGGTTTAACTCTCTGACCAAGTGAACGTGAACCCGAGGCTGAGCTCGAAGCCATACCCCCTTGAATCCAGCAGTTTCGTGTTGCCCACGCTGCTGTTTTTAAAAGTTTGAAGGCGTGTGTCTCCTCCTGCCCAGCCACGGCACTTATAAAAATAATAATTAATAACTTGGGTATTTGTTAAGCGCTTACTAGGTGCCAAGCACCATACTAAGCACTTAAACGTTTTCCCCCTCCCTTGACTGACCTATCATTCCCTCACCTATCGTACCCTTCAGCATGCTCTCCCACCCACTTGAATGCTCACACTCACATACGCTTAGATGGAGTGATGGGAAATCTAGTTTCTAGCTGTAGAGTCTTGATGAAGTCATTTGGGAAAACATAGCCATGAACGGAGGAACGGAAATCCTCACATCCAACCCTTTCTTGGCCTTTAAACAGTCCCTTTTACAAGTCTGTTTTTGGGGTCGTGATCCCGGCAGAGTTAATATGGAATCGGGGTCTGACAGCTGGCCGGCTCCTCACTTGCGTGGACAGACCATTCCTTGAACCAGACTCTGATTTCTGGATCTTTTGCTGGAGGTTGATGTGCAGTCATTCTGGGGGATGATCAAAACAAGTTCCAGAGCTCTGTGTAACCACCACTTGTGTGGCACGTGAAAGTGCTCCGGGGAATCGCCATTTGGCCCTCTCAGTCACCTCGTCAGTTGGACCGGGTGTGGCAGTGCCCCAGCCTCCTCAAGGGCAGCGTCAGCAACGCGACACTCTGGACGGCCTGCCGCAGCCCAGGCCGGGGCTGGGTCTGGGGCCGGAGCCAGGGCCAGGGTAGGGATTGGGCTAGATTGGGGCTGGGATGGGCCTGGCCTGGGACTGAGGCTGGACTAGGAAGAGTGCTTCAGCCTGCCACATTTATCAGCTTCGTCTTCCCGTTGCTGTGCCGGCACTTCCCTCCAGCGGCACCCCAACGGTTTCGGGAGTGGGTCTGGCCTCGGGGGCCTAAACGTCCTCCACCAGGGTCAGCCCACGTCTCCAGCCTCAGGGGCCGGGGGAGGGGAGGGGAGGGTGCCGGCACAGGCCCTCACAAACCCATCTTCCCTGCAGGGGGGAGCAGTGCGGGGGGTGGGCACCCCAGTCCCGGCCTGGGTCCTGATGAGGCGTTCTGCTCCTCTTCTAGAGATCATCGATGACCTCGCCAACCTAGTGGAGAACACAGATGAGAAACTGCGCAATCAGGCCAGGCGGGTGAAGATGGTGGACAAGAAGTCGACCTCGTGTGGTAAGAGATGGCGGCATGACCAAGAAGGCCTTTCGAGTTCACCAGGCAGTTGGTATTTTTGCAAGAATTTTTCAGGGGGAGCCCCGAAGAATGCCCTATCCCAGTGTCTGTAGCCGGGCCAACAGGTTTCCACACCTTCGACTACCTCGGCCTCTCAGGGTCGCTGTGCCCAACAGCCTGTCAGCTTGGCCTGATCCCAGCCCTAGCCCCTTAGGGGAGCGGTTGCGCCTTTCTGGCCTTGGGTTCACAATACTCGCCATCATCAGGAGCCACCTGACTGCAGGGACCTGTGACCTATTGCCCTGTCTCCGGCCTTCAGCTGCCAGAGGGGATCTCGACAGGTGTGTGTGAATGGGCAGGTAGACAGAGATATGATTTTCTGGAGTGGTTGTGGGCACGTGCATCTGTACGCTGGGTGTGTGAGTGTGTGGGTGTGGTGGCGGGGGGGGCGTTCAGTCACCAGCCCAGGCGAGAGTGAGCGGGAAGGCCAGGCCCGGGAATGGTGGATCTTGGCCACTCTCAGCTGGGAATGTACAGCGGTCCGAGGAGGCACCCAGTGGCATGGGGGGGACACGGAGAGGGGTGCCGAGCGGTGGCCCACAGGACTCGGCACTGCCGCCAGTCTGTCCATCTCATTTTCATGAGAACGTGCTCATGAAACTTTCTTGCACTGGGCATTTGTTTCTGGAGGGGTCAGCCCAGTGGGAAAAAGGAAGCAAATTGATTCAGGTCTGGCCAGGCTGATCATCAGAAAATCCTTCGGGGATGCTGTGCCCGAAACTTGTCCACCACTCTCTCTGAATGACTCTGCCTCCCTCGGGGCCCCGGGCAGGTGACGCAACCAGCCCAGTGGGGCAGGAAAAGTTTTGCGAAATGAGTCAGTCGTATAGAGCCGTTGTGAAGAAGCTAATCCTGGGATCGAGGCACACAGGAAGCAGTAACTTTCCCTCCCCATAGGGCGGACTGTTTATGTCCAGCTTTGGCCAGATGAAGGAGGTGTGGAGCTCCTGGTAAAGGTCCAGAGAAGACTGTCTGGAGCAGTGGGAAATGGGGTCCATCCAGGAGGGAAGATGGGGGCGGGGTTAGTGGAGGGTGTTTACCCTGGAGAAGAGAAAGCTGAGGGGGGCCCTGAATTCATGCCTTCTAGCCTGGAAGGATGCCCATCAGCAGTTCTCCTCATCCACTGAGGTCTGACCATGCAGTGGGCTGACTTTACGGCGGGTGGGGGGAGGGAGGGGATTGTGGTTGGACTAAAGGAGAAACTTAGCCCTCAGGGTGGCCAAACTCGTCCGTGGGGCAGGGGGCTCCTGGGGCATCTGGCCAACCCTCCATCCCTGGGGAAGCTTTACAAAAACCATCTATCCTAGAGGCAGGGGTCTGAACCAGAAGACCCCTCTAAACCCTGAGGGTTTGGGGCCTGGTGGTCCTCGAGAGCCCTTTCTAGAGGAGTTGGGCCAATATTTTCACTTTTTACTTGACTTGAACTCTTGATCTCAGAATATTTTAACAAGTCAAAATACTTAAGCTGCGAGCCCCATGTGGGACAGGACAGGACAGTGATCCGACTTGATTGTATCTAGATTGTATCCATCTCAGCGCTTAGAGAAACGGCGTGGCCTAGTGAATAGAGCATGGACCTCGGAGTCAGAGGACCTGGGTTTTTATCCCAGCTCTGCCACTTGTCTGCAGGGTGACCCTGGGCAAGGCACTTCACTTCTCTGTGCTTCAATTACCTCTTCTGTAAAGCGGGGGTTAAGACTGTGATCCCCATGTGGGACATGGACTGTGTTCATCCGCATTAGCTTGTATCTACCACAACACTTAGTACCGTTCCTGGCACGTAGTAAGCACTTAACAAATGTCATTTAAAAAACAGTGCCTGACACGTAGGAAATTTCATAATTAATGAATACGTCTTCACTCTTTAGGGTCAGTTGGTCAGTGATATTTTCAGGAAGAAGGGAAATGGGTTAAACGCAGAAATCCAGGCAACCAATCATCCCTTCCTCATTTCCCGACTGCCAGACTGGCCATCGAAGGTTTAACCCTAGGACCCAGGACACCTACGTGCCTGTCTGGGGAGTAATGATTTCTAGCAGCTCACTCCCTTCTCGTTAGCAGACTCTATGTCGTGTAGCTCTCAGTTGCGGCTATTTTGGCTGTGGTCCTTGATAAATTATGGATAGCGTTTTTCATTTATCTTCTCTGACGTCTGCGAGGCATTTAGAGGTGGAGTGGGTCTCCGTTTGGGGGTGAGGCTGTTGGACCTGGACATGGTGTCCCAGGGTGACATTCAGCTCACCTCTCTCTTCTCCCTCTCCCTCTCTTTCTCTCCCTCCCCAACACCCCCATTCTGGCTATTTCTCAGGAAAAGGTGGAGGGGGGTTCACAGGGATTCCTGGAGGGATCGCTACCTCTGGGCCCTGAGAAGTTCTGCTTCTCTCTAGGTTCAACTGGTGTGTCCCCTCAGCCACGTCTATGGGTCTGTGGTGCATAGGTCTGTAGCTCAGTCAGTCAGTCGATGGTATTTATTGGGCACATCCTGAGTTCCGAGCAATGTCCTAAGTACTTGGGAGAGAACAATTCAGTGAAGTCGGTAAACATGTTCCCTGCCCACAAGGAGCAAACCGTCAAGGGGGGGTGACAGACACTAAAACCAAGTACTAACAGCAGTGGTGGGAAAGAACGGGGATATGTACGGAAGGGTTGTGGAGAATAACAGATGTTTAAAGGGGTCGGATTCAAGGGCATAGGTGGTACGCGAGGGAGGGCAAATAAGAGAAATGAGGGCTGGTACGGGAGGGAGGGCAAATAAGAGAAATGAGGGCCTGGTGAGGGAAGCTCCCTTCCCCCAGCCCCGGAGCCTCCCCGGGAGCCTGCCTCCCTGACCCCTCGTTGCAGCTGGTAGACACGAAGCCCTCATGAGCTTAACATGTCCCCGGGCCCAGCGCAGCCAGGTGAGCCGTGGGTGGCAAGAGCAGATGTGGTTGCCTTGGGTTGATCCGGTTGCACCAGGAGCCTCCTTCCCCCCCCAGGCCTAACGTTCCGGCCTGCTAAACATGCTCCATCTGATCCCTGGCTACCAGGGTCGTTGTCTAGAAAGCCCCTGCAACCCAATCATCAGCCTGGGCTTGGACCCCTTCGGCATCCCCAAGATGCTCGTCAGCCCCCAGTGTGACTTTGCATAATGGAGCTAGCTGGTTTGGAGCCGGGAGGCCTTGGTCCATTCTGTTCCCTATTGCCAAGGGGAAGAGTTGGGGCCCCGATACTGGTCCATCCTGGGTCCAAGGCACTGACCCAGCAGTGATCCCCAAGGACCCTACAAGAAAGCTGGAAATCAGGAAGAGCGAATGACTCCGTGTCCAGATGCCTGGGGGTATCATCTGCAGCCCTCCACACTGCCGCTCTGGAGCTGCTCTACACTGGGTCTGCCCCGGAGTCATTGAAACTGTCGTCATCCCAGTGCTGGAACCCTTGAAACTGGCACACTTGAAGCCGTCATCCCGGAGCCGGAGTCCTTGAAACCTTTGTCCTGAAACAGCTCTGTGCTCGGTCTGCTCTGGAGCTGTTTGCATGAGACATGCAGATGGCCATGAACCACTTAGCAGATTCCTCGCTGTGCAGTGCCTGAAGGATTAACCTAGAGAAGACTGGAACTGCTCTGGGAGCCAGGCAGGCAGCCTGTGGAGGGTCTGGGGCCTGTAGCCATAGGGAAAGGTGGACTCTTCCTAGACCTGCAGTGTAGTCTGAAGCTTGAAGCTTGGCAGCCCACCCTGTCCCAATCCTGCAAGTCTCTTTGACTTGGTTTTCTACTCCTGCTCCTGATCAAGAATCAAGGCAGCAGCGTGCTTTCTAGAAAGCAACATTTGGACTGCTTTCAGCTGATGAAAAAACCAGACGTGGTTACAGTCTCTCCAACAGTGAGGTCATTTTCAAGCCCAAATATCAGCCCTGTGTCTTGGGCACCCGCAGAGGACAAAGCAGCACCTCATGCCTGGGTTGGGTGGGGCCTCTAGGGAGGAGGAGGAGGTATGGGCCCTTTGGGCCCCTCCTGCACACCACTCAGGACCGTGTGGAGTCCTGGGTTTAAAGCCGTGGCGTGGCCCGGTCCAGGGGGTCAGCGAGACGCAGCCTGGCCTGGGGGAAGGAAGCTGGTGTGGGAAGGAGCGCCTGCAACCTTGGGCATTAGAAAATGGCAAAGGGCCGGTCTGGGAGTCAGGCCAGAGGGCTGCCCTTGGCCGAGGGATCTCCGGTGAGTGAGGGCCAAGAGGGTAGCTCTGGGCTGGCTCCCTACTCTCCCCGATGCCCCCTACAGCAGACAGAGGCTGCAGACCCCAACTCTCCCTCCTGAGCCACTTCTGGCTTGCGTTTCTCCTTCTCTTTGCCCTCCGCTGGGGCTGGCGGAGACTGGGACACCGGTGTCACCGCAAGTCCCAGGGTGATGGGCGAAGGGTTTGGGGCGCCAGGAGCCCCAGGTGGGGCTCCGGATTTGCCATAAGAACTCGTAAATACTACTCTCCCAAAATGTGCCCTGGGATCTTCAGCCCCACAGGCCTGATGGGCCTCTGCAGCAACTTCCAACATTCCCGATTGCAGCAGAATCAGGGCCCAGACCTTGGGCCAGACCAGATGAGAGCACTCTCTCGAGTATCTTCCTGGTCTGTATCCGCCCCGCCTGCTCAGGCTGTGTCTCTGGCCCCTTGAGGGCTAAGGCCGACGGTGGGGTGGGGGAGGGGGTCCGGGCCCAGCCCCGGGCTTGGTGCTGGCACAGGAAGAGCCCAAGATGGGCCCAGCCTGTGCCACCTAGCATCCCCAGCCACTCCCTGACAAGGTTGTGGGAGGGGAGTGGGCAGCAGCCAACCGTAGGGGTAAAGAACAATGACTGGACGCCTGGAGCTCGGCATGGGGCAGCGGGAGGAGGGCTGCAGTTCGTTAATTACATTTGCATATGCAGCTGTGCAAACAGACCCAGCTTCTCCCAGGCCCTTCTGCAGTGAGCAGTGCCCGCCCTGAGCAGCTGTTGCCAGCCCTGGCCCGATTGTGCCAGGCAGGGGGAAGCCACCAGTCGCAACGAGGCCCCAGCAGTTGGTTATGTTGGAGTGAAGGGAAAGAGAAACCCTTGGAATTGTGCTGCATTTCCACGACAACAGCTTCCAGTCTGGTTTCCATGGTTACATCCCACAGCTGTCAGTCTCCCTGGTTCAAGCCATGGCGCAGCATCCTCCGAAGGAAGTCAGAGCTACCGTACGCTCGCCCTTGTGGCTCCAAGCATATGAGCCCGGATCCATTTTCTGAATCGGAGCTTGGGGATCTCATTTGTGTCATAATGTCCACACCTGAGCCCCTGCTTCAGACCTCACCTCGTGCCTTGACAGCTAGGGTAGGGGTAGGGGGCGGCTTGCAGGCAGCAGAGTAGATCTTTTGGTGCATGTGCAGTATTTGAGGTGGTGTGGCAAACCCACAGCAGACCTAGCTGTGCCTGGAGGAACTAAGGAAGGAGGAGAGCGGGATCTGGAGCCTTTAACACAACGGCCCAGGTCGGGTGGCAGTGTGGACTAGTGGGGAGAGCAGGGGATGGGCAGTCAAGGACCCAGGTTCTGACCCCGACTCCCCCACTTACATGCTGGGTGGCCATAGGCGAATCCCCTATTCTCTCTGAGTCTCAGTTTCCTCATCCGTAAATTGGCGATCTGCTTTTCCTACCACTTAGACCGGAGGCTTATGTTGTTGGGGATCGGTGCCGTGAGTGGTAGATTATCTCGGATGCCCTGCGGTGCCCGGCATTCAGCGCTCAGCACTATACTTGGCACCTAATAAGCATGCAGACATTTCCACGGTGGTCAGGTGATAGGCATCTAGGCCCGGAGGGACAGAGGCAGGAGGCTCCTGGCCCGTCGGCCCAGTGTCAGAGGACAGAGAGCAGCTGCTTCAGGCCACCCCAGCCCCGTGGCGATGTAAGAGGTCGCCTGTGTCCCCTTCCCACTCTGAGCCTGGTGCGAGGCAGGTGGAGGGGCCGGGGGTCTGAGAACGCCCCCCAGCGTGGGCTTACCCTACCCACTGGGGCCCCCTTCTCTAAGCAGGCATGCAATCCATCTGGCCCTACTGGTGGTCCCCTTCCCTGCAGGCCCTGCTCCGTTAGAGCCTCCAAAGGACCCGGCAGACACCGTTGAACCCCATTTGTTCGGTTTCCTTACAGGGGACTTTGAAATGACACTTTTTAAACACTCTTGGTTCAGATGGGATTTTGCAGTCAGAACAGGAGAAGGGAAGAGAGGTGGGGTGTCAGGAAGAAGGAACTGGGAGAACGGGATGGCGGCAACGAACCGAGTGACGAGCAGTGGGGGGCTGGGGGATCCAAGCTGAGCCATGCCATCGCTCCCCGAGTGGCTGGGAGCGGCACCCACACCAGGTAGAGGACTGATTGGCCAAGTTTCAGAGGGTGGAGGAGCAAGAGGTGAGGGGTCTCTGCTCCACCTACATCTGCTCTCCTGGAGCTGGGCCTCGGACAGAGAGTCCTGAACTGGACCATCTGCAGACCTGGGAGTTCCTCACCCTCAGAAGTGTAGGCTTCAGAGACCCAACCTCCCCTTCCAGGCCACCGATGCCAAATAGGCCCTCTTTCTGACTGTCAGGAAGCGGAGGCAGCAAGAGATGCCCCCACTGCTGTTCGACCAGCCCATAGGCCAAGTCTCCTGCTCCCCCACCCTCCACCCCATGGTGGTCTGCCTCCCTGCCCCCCACCTTCCTGTTCCTCTGCTGTCCTGTCCCTCATCCCCCCCACCCCCACCCCCCGGCCCCCTGTCTCCCTGCCCCCTCACTCCCAGACCTTCCCAATCTCATTATGAAGCAGAGAGGATTGCTGAAGGCCTGGCTTATTTACCTAATCAACTGGCTCTTGTCTGGCCGAGGAAGCGCTGCATTTTTTAGCCAGAAATCCTAGTAACAGGCAAACAGAGGTCCAGCCACCAAGTCTGAAGAGACGGGCGAAAGAAGGTCGGCTAATATCGCTGTGGGCCTCGGGCCCGGTGGCCATGACAGCCAGGGGAGCGTTTATTTGAAGATCCCAGACTCAGAGTCACTACCGGCATTGTCGGCCCCCCGCGTGCCCAGCCCGGCCCGGCGGCTTTGGCCGTTAATGGATTCTAGAGCTCAGGGAATGAGGCCTTCCCCGGCCGGCGCGCTCTCCTTGTTCTCTAGTTTTTCTCTTTTTCGTGCACTTTGTTTCCAGGGTCTTTGTCTGCCCGGCGTTGCTGGGGACTCCTAATGAGAAGGGGAGGAATGGCGGAAAGGCCGGTCGTGGTGGGAGGAGGGGCGGGGGAGAGTGGGGGGCGGGGGCCGGGGGGGGCGGGCACGGGACAGCCATGGCAGGTGATGCTTTTACAGGCAGGTCAGGTAAGGTGTGTGGGCCTCGTCCTCCGAGCGGCTCCGGTGGTGGTATCGCCGTAGGGAAGGCGACGCTCTGTGCTGGCCTCTTGTCCCCGGGTCTCCCGATGGCCTCACCTGACAAGCGTGGGCTGCCGCTGTCCGCTGGGCACCGACTCACCTGTCCACCCAGTGTCTCTCTTGCAGCCCCCTCTGGCCCGGGCTGCTCAGACCACTGCCCTCGGGTCAGATTCAAACCAGACAGATAATCTGCTGACCTGAGGCCTGGGACCCTGGGCTCCTTCCCAGTCCCCACCCGTCACTTTTGGCTCAGCACCTGCCGTGGGCACGGTAAGGGATCCAGCCCCGGGGACGGTTCGATGGAGGGAAGATTAGCCCTGGCCCGTGGCCCACCCAGGGGCTCACAGTCTAAGAATGGTGGACGGGGACCGGGCAGCGGACACACAAGCAGAGACTGAAACGATAAAATAGCGTAGGAGCACAGCACAGAGAAGGAACAATAAGAGCCCGTGGCAGTTCCGCATCAGGGAGTCGCTTTCTTTCTTCTGTTCGCCGCCCAGCCGGCATCCCACAGTCCCGGTGGGCCCGCCCGGCCGACGTTCTCGATGACCTCGGCGAGCAGCAGCCTCTCTGGTTCCTGGTAGTCAGGGTCTGCACCTTCCCAGCCAGGGCCAGTAAGAGCAGGCTTCTGATGCCCAAGGCCTGCTTTAGGCGCTCAAAACTGACTTCTGGGGGTCAGGGTCGCCTTCTGGTGTCTTGAGACCGGCTTCTGGTGGACCGGGGCCGGTTCGTTCGTTCGTTCGTTCATTCATTCATTCATTCATTCGTATTTTTTGAGCGTTTACCGTGTGCAGAGCACTGTTCTAAGCACTTGGAAAGTACAGTTCAGCCATACAGAGAGACAGTCCCTGCCCACACTGAGCTTACAGTCTAGAAGTGGGGAGACAGACATCAAAACAAGTAAACAAGCAACAGTATAAATTAGTAGAATTATAGATATGTACATATATACACAAGTGCTGTGGGGCAGGCAAAGGGGGTAGAGCAAAGGGAGCCAGTCAGGGCGATGCAGAGGGGAGGGGAAGCTGAGGAAAAGGGGGTCCTGGTCTGGGAAGGCCTCTTGGAGGAGTTGAGCCTTCAGTAGAGCTTTGAAGGAGGGAAGAGTGATTGGCGGATTTGAGGATGGAGGGCTCTCCAGGCCAGAGGTGGGACGTGGGGCAGGGGTCGACGGGGGGACGGGTGAGAATGAGGTCCAGGGAGAAGGTTAGCACCAGAGTTGCGGAGTGTGCGGGCTGGGATGTAGGAGAGAAGGGACAAGTCAGCACCAGCTCCCGGCAGTCAGGCTGCCTCCCAAGGGTCCAAGGTGGGAATGAAACCTCTGCTGATTTCGGGCCTCTGTCCATTACAGTGCTCTGCCAGGGAGAGTTTTCCCAGCAAAGCCCCAGCTCAGGAAAGGCCAGCAGAGGGAGACCTGAGAGAGGCCCGGAAAATGGTTAGAGTTTTCTCAGGGCCTCGAGAGGGGACACCCTGGTCCTCCGAGAGGGTGTGGGGCGTGCTCTGAATCCAGCATTTGACTCCCCCATACCAGCCCCGATTTGGATATTTTTCAATATGTCCTCTGATCCACCCTCCTGGAAATGTTAATGAGGCCAAACCTGCGAAAGACCTCTCCAGACACCGGCCTGCTTTGGAGAAGGGAGAATGCAGGGCCAACCTGCTGAAGAGCTTCTCTGACACACAACAAGTCCCTTTGTTTCCCTTCTTCTAAATCGGAGGCCTGCCCGGCACCACGGGGGCCGGGCCGGTGCAGTGAGAGGGGCCGGGCGGGGGCCGGGAGGGTGCTCTGTTTAGAAAGGGACAGACCGCCAGTGGGCTCTGGGGCACTTGGAGGGCAGTGCCGAGCGTTTGAAGTTGCGAGGGAAGGTACTCGGGAGATGTGAACGGGATCCGTCTTTCACTTGGGCTTAATTAAGAAACCTGCCGCTTTGTCCCCGGGCCTAGCCTGTGCAGAGCCCCAGCCCTGCTGAATAGCAGCTCGGGCCCAAGAGCATCTATACGCCACGCCGCCTTTGTGTCGTGTTGCCAAACTGGCGACAGAGTATGTACAAGTTGGGCCCGGCTGGGGGCTGTCGATGTTGTTCCCGGGGTGCCCGTGCTGCGGACAGCACCCTTACCTTGCCGTGATGGTGCTCCGAGTTTCTCGTAGACCAGGGGCTGGGAATGCGAGTGCCTGGCGGCTGATGGAGGCGGAGGAGCCTACCGGGTTCTCCTGCCTTGGGGGGGGGGTCTTGGAATAGGTAGGTGGTCAGACACCTAGGGCAGACGGGGTTTCTACCTATTCTTTCATGGGTGTTCGGTGCCTGGCTTCCAGCCTTGTCCCCCTCCCCAACTTCCACACTACTTCCTTCTCTTGGGCCCACCCCCATCTCCTGGGCCCACCCTCTTTGGGCCCACACCCGTAAGGCCCAGTGGCCTGGTAATTTCCAAGGGAGACTACGAGGCGATCCCTTGTTCTGCCCAGAGGAGCGCAGAGGGCTCGCGAGCGGGAGCTGGGGGAGCATCTCCTGTCGGCAGACTGCGCTCCGGGACCTGGTGGGACGTTTTCCGCAATCCCCGTCCTCCTGTCTGCCATTTGACAGACATCAAAGTTACCTTCTTCCTGGCCAACCTGAACACCTTGGGTTTGAGTTTGAGTTTCCTGCTTCCACACTTTTTTCCATCCTTCTGTCCTTCTCATCCTCTCTTTCCCTCCTTCCCACCCTGCTTCACATCTGGCCCAAGGTAGGTTGGGGCCAGGCTTGGGTTAGTGGCTGGGGTCGTGATCAGTCTCAGTTTTCAGCCCTACAAGCCAGGAAAGTGACCAGTCTGCCTCATCCTACATATATGTATGTGCGATTGTTTTGGTCTGCAGTCTCCGGACGACATCACCCACAGGGTCTGGTTTTTCCCTGCTGGTTGTCTCCAGGCTGATGGATGGCCACCCCATCATTTGTTGTTCTTTGTATCGTTTGTTAAATACTCAATCTGGGCAAAGCCCTGCTGAAACTTCAGACCGGCCCGTGGCCCTCAGGGGTTCCCGGTTCCAAGGGAGAGACTGGTGACCAACACCCATTGGATAAGCAGGGGCAGGGTTCCTTCAACAGAGAATCTGGTTCCTCGACAACGAGTCTGCTGTCCGTTCCCTCTGGAGGGAAGAGCCCGGCTCCTGTCTGCTTACGGCAGGCTGACCTTCCTCACGATCTCAATGTTCCCACAAGCCCCCATTCCCGGGGCTCCCTGGGAGCCTGGGTCTTCATCCCAGAGACGGCAGTGGGGGTGGGGGGATGGTGAAGACTCCATAGTCCCCCTGCCCTGGCCTCAGTAGAAGGGAAGGTTCGTAACCAGGGCCGGACAGACCGTGTACGCAGCGGTTAACGAAGGGCAGCCGGAGAGGCCACGTTTTCCTGCTAGAAATACGTCTCAGTTTTTGTGAGGCAGCAGGAGTGCGTGTGTGTGGGAGCCTCAGGCGATGGCACAACCAGATTCTGGAATGAAGAATCAAGCAGCTTGCCCTTCCTCCTTCCACTGCCCCACTGCATTGGGGCGGGTGGGGGTGGGGGAGGGAGGCTTCTCTCATCAAAGCTGAAGTAGCTTCTCTTTGAATGGGGAAATGAAAATTCACTGGAAGAGGGGTATCTATTGCTCCAAAGAAGCGTCTAGATTGCAGATTATCCCGAAGCCGGTCATGAATGTGCACCACCGGGCCTGAGGATTTGCAGTATGAATTTCCCAGGGTTTAATCATCTCTCGAGGCATCTGAGAGTGTGACTCCTTCCCCAATAATCTACTTATCTCCGCCATCCCCTCGGTATCTCCAGGAAATTGAGCCAGGCTCCCAGGTTGTCCGCACGATAAGTAGCGGGGATTGAGCGGGCTCCGGCTTCAAGACGAGAGGCCCAGGGTGAGTTGCCGCAGCCCGTGCTGCCGACTCCCACGCTCGTTGGCAAGTACGGTAGGAGAGAGGGTTGGAGGTGGCCTTTCTTCCAAGTTCAAATCACACACTTGGAACTTTGGGCAACTGAAATGAGCAAGAGCGCTTCTCACCCTCTGGCTATTCCCCGGAGTAAAGATTGTCAATCAATAAGAGATATTTATTGAGCACCATACTGTGAGCGTAACACTGAACTAAGCACTTGGGAGAAAACCGTACAAGAGATGGTAGGCATGATCCCTGCCCATAAGGATCTTATGGTCCAGTGGACTGTTGTCCCTTCGGCCCGAGGCTCTGGCTACCCTCGCCAGCCCCCTACTTGTGGCCGCTGTGTCCCTGCTAAACGGTAGTTTCAGAAGGTCTTTATCAATAAATCAATCAGTGGTATTTACTGAGTGCTTACTGTTTGCAGTGCACTGTAGTAAGCACTTGGGAGAGTACAGTACAACGGAGTTGGTAGACAAGTTCTCCACCCACAGTGTGCCATCTTCAACCGCTCACTCTCGGGTCGCTCCTTTCCCCGACTCATCTCCTAAAGCATCTGAGAGTGACACTCCTTCCCAGAAAGTCTACTTATTTCCCCTGTCCCCTCAGCATCTCCAGGAAATTGAGTCAGGCTCCCTCTGACTTTGAGGCCCGTGCTCTTTCTATTAGGCCACACTGCTTCCTTGCAGTACTGCACGCAGAGGGGGGTGATTCCGGTGGCGAGATCCATCCCGGGCACGTGAGTGAGGCCGACGCAGGGGAACGCGTGGCCGGTGGGGTCGGGTTCCGCTCTCAGGCCCAGCTGGGGACCGGACCCCCCTTCCTCCACCGAGCCCGGGCACCACTGCCGCATCCCCTTTGCAGTCGGGCCCCGGCAGCTGCCCAGGAGGATTATCATTGCTGAGGGCCCTGGCCGGGGGCCAGCCCAAAGCCGGCTGTAAATCGCAGCCCCCACGGCTGTTGCTCCCAGCTTGCTCTTGCTTGCGTCTTTCTGTCGAATGTGGAGGGAGAAAGAGCCCGTTGAAATGCCTGCCGTGCAGTCTTCTTTCACTCGAGGCAGTAATGGAAAAGGGCTTTAAAAGCACTACCCACCCGCCACTCTCTATCCTTCATCCCACCGCCCTCCATCTTTCCATCACTTTGTCCTGACACCCTGCAACCAGCAGACTGTGCTGCCTTCCAACAAAACCAGAATTGCTGTATGCTGGGCTCTGTGCCTTGGGTTCCAAATATTGTCCTCTTACATACATCTTTCTTTCTCTCTCTTCTGGAGAAGGAACCTCTGTTAGTGGTCAAGTAGCCATGTCTCCACCAACCTTAGGGTGTTGCACATTTCAGCTGTGGTAGCTCACGACCGGTCATCAGCAGGAAGGAACTATCGTTGATTCTGATTGGTGGTGAGGTCAGCACAGCGATGGGATTTGGTCTTGGAGAGAAATCGTCATTCCTGTTTCTGGGCTTGTGACACCGCCGCTCCCTCCATCCACCCTCCCCGTGGGTCTCGCTGCCCATTCAAGGTTCCTGGTCGCCACCCACAGCTGTGAAGTGAATCCACAGTGGCATTACCAAAATCCTTGGCAGTCGCCCTCCCCTGCTGGGGTTGGTGAGGGTGTTTCCAGAGGAGTGGTTTATCTGTGGTTTATCTTGGCATTCACAACTAACCTTTTCTGAACGCTAAAGTGGAGATGGGGGAAGTGGGATTGGTTTCAGGCAGCAGGGTTGAACACCAGTCAGTCCAAAGAGAGCTGCCATCTGATTTGGGGGTTCTGGGATTAGTATCTCCAGGGAGAGAGGGAGGGAAGGAGGGAAGGGAGGAGGGAGGGCACAAGCACATACAAGCGTGAGCGACAGCCCCAGCACTTTCTGCGTTGAGCGCTCGGTCTTTTGGGGCTCACCGCCGTTCTCTACCTTTCTGAATCGATCAGGTTTCTGAGAATTGATTTTAGAGGCTTAGTGTGATTATTCCTCTCCCAAGCTCCATTCAGATGGAGTTTGCCTGCGCTGATTCTTCCCTCCAGTTCAGAGTTAGCGTTTCCATCGTGTGGAGGATTTCACAGAGCGATTGAATTTCACGGCAGGAGACCCGGGAAGCATTTTCACATTGCCCGAAAATCTGCGTACAGGTGTTCCTGGACCATTCAGGGGCAAAAAGGCAGTAAAATATGAATTAAAATATTTTCCTCTCCTGAAAACGAGTTTAACTCCCCCTAGCCTAAGCCATTCTTCAGGGGTTTGAGCAGCGGGGTGTGGGTTTGGCGGGGAGAATCAGCCCACCTATCAGCCACAGTCAGTTGCTGGCTTAAATTGAGAGTTTGCAAATGGCCGAGGGTGGGTGCTGGGGAGTTGTTGTGCCAGCTGCACTAGCCACTGCGGGCCAGGATGGCTGTGGGCAGGCTTGTCCCTAGAGCCAGGAAGGGAAGGAGGAGGCTCTGAGGCTGGGGATCGGTAGGAGGTTGGGGTGGTTCGGGTAGGGGCCGACGGCTGGCGGGACAAGCCCTCCCGGTGGGAGCAGTTGCCCCAAACCATGGGGGTCAGGTCACGCCCCATGAGCCCTCTGCTGTGGAATGATGGCGTACAGCCATTTCTTCCATTCTTCTTCCACTCTAGACTGTAATCTTCCCCCTCTAGACTGTAAGCTTGTTATGGACAGGGAATTTGTCTGTTATATTGCACTCTCTCAAGCACTTAGTTCAGTGTTCTGCACACAGTAAGCCCTCAGTAAATATGACTGGCTGACTGACTGACTGGCCATTGTGTCCTGTTGGACAGCCCATGAGGTTGGGACCTCCCACTGCCCCATTCATTCATTTATTCATTCAGTCATATTTACTGAGCACTTACTGTGTGCAGAGCACTGTGTCAAGCGCTAGGAAAGTACTGTTCAGCAATAAAGAGAGATAATCCCTGCCTACAATGGGCTTACAGTCTAGAAGGGGGGAGACAGGCATCAAAACAAGTAAACAGGTATCAAAAGCATCAATAAATAAATAGAATTATAGATGAATACACATCAAAACTAGTAAATAGCCATTACTATAAATAGAATTATAGATATGTACATATATACACAAGTGCTGTGGGGTGGGGAGGGCAGGTAGAGCAAAGGGGTGACGAGGAGGGGAGGGGGAGATGCCCCCCGGCATCCCATTGGCTCGCGGTCCACCCCCTGCAACTCAGCTGGGAGGACCTGCCCCCTCCCTGCTCGCAAGACATCTTTCTGAGCTGGATCTGGCCCTGGAGCTGCTGTTCCTTGTGGGCTGATGACCCAGGCCCACCCAGCCTGTCCCTGGCCAAGTAGGTCATGGAAGTGCCTCTCACCTGACTCCTATTTGATCCCAAGTCCGGCCACTGGGGGAGGGCAGCATGGAGCGACTGTGAATGGTAAATCAATAGCCTTTCGAAGGAGCCAACCAGAGATCTCTTGACACTTATTCAAGAGGGAGCTGTCTAACGGGACTTATTTATAGCCCAGTTCCCGACTGCCTTTGCAACGAGACTTGAATTCTTGCCAAATTCCAAATGTGCTCACATTCCCTGGAGTTCCATGTGGTCCAACAAGTTGATAGATCACAGCAACTATTGGCTTGTCAGAGGGTGGGCAGTAAACATCAGGCGCTTTGTGTCAGGGAGGACAGGGAGGAGTGCTGTTGGTCTGCTGTCACCCCACATCTCAACGGAGGAGGAGGAGGAGGAGGAGAAGGAGAAGGAGAAGGAAGAGGAGGGGGAGAATTGGTAAAAGTGCCTAGGAAGTACAAAACAAGAAGGCCACACATTTCCTGCCCACGAAGAGCTTACACTCCCACAAGGGAGACAGGCAGGAAAATGTGTTTAACCTGAGGAATTAATCAGTCGATTGACTCCAACCTGTGGAGTCAGTCAATCAGTGATATTTACAGAGTACAAGTCATCAAACGGATGCTTATGTACGTTATGCTTGTATGCAGTATGTCTGTGTTGAGGTCAGCCTAGTGTTGTTCCTGGGACACTGACTTGGTCCAGGGACTTTGTGTTTATCCCCCCTTGCCTGGGCCCTTAGGCCAAGAGGCCAGTAACTGGCCTCTGCCCCATTGCCATGTGGTCAGGGTGTTTCCTTGTCAAGGAGGTCCCCTCCAGGTTACGATGGGACAGATTTGGGACTGGGGTCAAATTCTGGGTTCTTGCCAGTCCATGTTGGATAAGCCCAGTCTTAATCACCAGCAGTGGGTACTGCTGTTGGGACGACCCCGACCTGATGCTGGAAGCATTGAGCGTTTGCCCTGGCTCTGGCCAGTTGCTCCTGGGAGCCCCGAGGCCATGCCCCTCCGAGGGCAGGCTAGAGACTCCGGGGCCCGGAGCCCTCAAATCAGACCCAGAAACTCCTGGCTTCCCAGCTCCTTAGGTCTCCCCAGGCTCCGGACTCTGCTTCACCCCTTCCATGTGTTATTAATGGTTGTTAAAGGAATTTGTTACGTGCTTATTATGTGTCAGGCACTGTACTAAGCCCTGGGGTAGATACAAGTTAATTAGGTTGGATACAGTCCATGTCCCACATGGGGCTCATAATCTTAATCCCAATTTTACAGTTGACAGAACTAAGGCACAAAGAAGTGAAGTGACTTGCCCAAGGTCACACAGAAGACAAGTGACCGAGCAGGGACTAGAACTCAGGTTCTCATTCATTCATTCACTCGATCATATTTATTGAGCGCTGTGTGCAGAACCCTGTACTAAGTGCTTGGGAATGTACAGTGCAATAACAAACAAATGCATTCCCTCCCCGCAATGAGCTAACAGTCCAGAGGGGGAGAGACATACATCAATACAAATACATAAATTACAGACACGTACCTAAGTGCAGTGGGGCCGGGAGGGTGGGAGAACAAAGAGAGCGAGTCAGGGCGACACAGAAGGGAGTGGGAGAAGAGGAAAGGGCGGCGAAGTCTGGGAAGGCCTCTTGAAGGAGATGTGCTTTCACTGAGGCTTTGAAAGGAGGGAGGCTAATTATCTGTCGGATTTGAGGAGGGAGGGAGTTCCAGGCCAGAGACAGGACGTGGGCCAGGGGTCAGCGGCAAGACAGGTGAGACCGAGGCACAGTGAGAAGGTCAGCGCCAGAAGAGCTAACTGTGCGGGATGGGTTGTAGAAGGAGGGAAGCGAGGTGTGGTAGGAGGGCCTGTGATCCATCCATTAGGCCAGATTGCCGAGTCCCCAACACCTGCCACGGATAGGAGTGTGGATGATAACTGTTTGTGAGACAAGCTGTGCGCTGTGTGACACTGAATATACCCATGTAGTTGTCACCTTGTGACGGTCCATGTACTCATTTCTGGGACACTGTATGTTCTCGGGACACTGAAAGATCCTGGGACAGCATGTAGCTCTTCATCACCGTGTGTGTCAGCTGGCCCCAAACTGAGTCGTCCCCGCTGCCTGACGCTGCCGGTCCGGGGAGATGCGGGCTCAGCCTCACCTGGTTCATCTGCTCTCGAGCTCAACGTTCCGATGTGACTAGCCTCGGCCCCCCAGCCCCACCCCCAACCCGTGCCCCTCCAGCCTGGGGATTAGACGGGACATTTACATGAACTTTCCAAACCAAACACCGGGCTCCTGCCCCTTCCCACTGGCCCCCGGCTCCGTCAGCAGAAAGCGGCTGCTGAGTCCTGAGCAAATGTCACCCGCTGAGAAGCAGCAAGCATTTCTGCCTCCCACGGGGGTCTCCGAAGGGCAGTCGGGCACGGGCGAGGGGGCTGGGGAGGGAGGAGTGGGAGGGAGCTGCCTGTGTTAATGGGCTCAGCTGCAGAAGGGCCCGGCCAGGTCACTTCTCTGGTCAGCGTCCGGCCCGGGTCAGTGATGGTCGGGGATCAGGGACCGAAGCGGTCAGGGTCCAGCCCAGACCCAGGTGCCTACTTGGTGCCTCAGCCATTTCCCCACCGAAGGGGAGTCCCCAGAGTCCCCACCTGACCGGGCCTCTGCCCAGGGCCATCCCCTGACCCCAGGCAGTGAAGCATGCTGGCTAGGGCAGGCGGGGGAAGCCAGTCCTAGCCCAGGCACAGCCCTTCTCCCCCCAACCCCCTGCAGACTAGGACCCCACTCTCAGGACCCTGGGGGCCACCCAGACCCTCACCCTGACATGAGGGCTGGACCCGCAACACCCCCAACTCTCCCTCTGGTAGCTCCCAGGGGCGGCTGTTGGAGTTTGTGCAATCTGGATGTGGTCAACAGTCGTCTGCCCCGTTAGGCTCTCCTAGGGTCTGGGCGCTCCCTCTGACCAAGCATCCCCGTCATCTCCACACCACTGCCCCGGTCAATGCCCCGGCTGGAGGCTGAGCGGGGATCTCCGTTTGTGTCTTGCAGGGATGCTGGCGGTAATCGTGCTACTGCTCATCGCGATCGTGGTCGTCGCTGTCTGGCCGAACAGCTGACGCGTGGCAGGAGTGGTGCCGGCTCCAGTGGGGGGCAGCTGAGGGATCCCGGCCCCTTGTGCATCCGGAAAGACGTCTGGAGCCTGACGCAGCCCGCCCCCACGGCCGGCTTCCAGCCCCACCCCCGGCCCTCCGTCCCTCCATCTCCCGCCCCCCCCCCCATTCAGCCTACCCCGTTCTTTTTGCTGCCCTCAAAGCCGTCCCCGAAGCAGAAGCTTGGTTCTCGGCCCCCATCAGCAGCCAGTACCATGTGTGACCCGGATGGCCACGGGGTGCGGGCCTCGGGGTGCGGGCGGGGCTCTTCAGGGCTCTTGGTGGCTAAGGGCTGGAACCGGCGACAAGGCCCAGAGGAGCGGCTGTGGTTAAGATTCAGCTGGGCAGCTGCTGTTTGGTTCCTCGAGGGCCTTGGCCAAACTGCCCTACCAGAAAAGGGAGCCCACAGAGCGACCCCTTGCAGTGGTGCGCTGTTGTTCGCCCTGGCCAGCTCCCCTGTCTCCAGACCCCCTATGGTGGAACACTGTCGTTCAACCCAGCATCCCAGGGCACGGTGTCACCCAATAAAGGAGCTCTTTCTTTAGGATCCTTCCCGTCTCGGTGGCTTCACCCTCCCTGCTCTCCTGAATGGACTCCAGCCTGGGGGCCTGCTCGGGACCAGAGTGGGAGGGAACAGATGTCAGGTGAGCAGCACCCTTCCAGCACCCAACCCTGCTCCCCCAGACAGTGACATCCCCCCACCATTTCTGGGAGTCACACGGGCCAAGGGCTGGTTTAGGGTTCCCCCATTCCTGGGCCTAGGGCCAGCCGGCCCAGCCACTGGGGTTGCCAAGGGGCCAACTGGCTCTGGGAAAGGGGAGTCCCGCCCGTTAGATCTCGGCTCGTCCGGGGCCAGTCGGACCGGAGCCTGACGCGGTGACCAAAGTTTGGGTCCGGGGGCTCCTGCCCAGCCCCTTTCTGGGGAGTGGAGATGATGTTGAGTCAGCCCAGGCCACCCCCTGGGACAGAACGGTTTGGAACAAGAGCTCGTGGAAATCAAGCACACAGAGGCCCTGCCTGGATCGGGAAGAGGTAAGTGTTTACTTAGACAAAGCAAGGTAGTTACCATGTCGACATTCGCTCTCAAAGCCGCTGGGAGCAGTTACAGTAGTTACATACAAGGTGGCAGCCATACAGGGTCAAAGGGCACAGGGGTAAATCCAGACACGCCAACCCTATTCCCTCCACTCGAGCCAGGGGCCAAGCCCCTCTGAGGGTTGCCCCGAACCCAGGCAGAGCCGCCGACCACATCGCTCTCACACCTCCACCGTTCAGTCCTCCGTCCAGCTTCTTCATCGGCCCCCAGCGAGGCCCAGTGGCCACCGCCTCCTGTGCCAGTGAAGTCGGACCATCAAGTCCCCGGCCCCATCTCCCGGGCTTTCGGTTCTTCTTCCGAGGCCCCTTCTCCGCTTCTGGCCATGGCGGCGCTTCAGCACCCAGGGTTCCAGCCGAGGGGGAGGTGTCCGAAAATTGTCCTAGGCCAGCCCAGCGGTGACTGCAGGAAAAAGGCTCCCAGCCAGGTTCCAGGGCCAGAGAGAGACACCTTGACCCTGGGCCTCAGTCGGGCCCAAGTGCCACATTCTCCGCCCCCACCGCTCGGCGGGGTCAAGGACTCCCCTGTGCTGCGATGGGACAGCAGCCCTGGGACAGAAGCCATGATGTCGGGCCCTTTGCCAGCTCCCTGCGGGGACTGGGACAGCCGAGGGGCAGGGAGAGGGGTCAGAGGCCCACCGTACTCTGGAGGTCAGAACTATAGATCCCAGAACGCTGTGAGGCCAAAACTGAGAAGACCAAGTGTCTTCCACCCTTGAGGCAGCAGTCAACCCAGGCTGCTAGGCAGGGGGATCAGCTAGCTGGGCCTGGGGCAGGCTTCAGGTGTCCCCAGACTCTGAAGACCAGTCCCAACCCCTGGATGGGGTGGTAGGGAATGGGGAGGGGAGGAGCTCATTCTTTCTTGCCTGCAGTCTATGTCCCTTTTCCTTCCAATGGGCCCAGCCAGATGGGATTGGGCATAGACCCAGCTTGACCAGGGCAGTGCTGTCCCATGGCCCCCAGGCCACTCTGCAGTACCGCTTCCCAACTCAGGTTTAGGTGCAGAGACTCAAGTGGCCTCTTGGAGGGCAAAACAGGGCAGGTTTGGCTCCGACTTCCACCCCTCCTTGGGTTAACGGGGAAGGAGGCTGTATGTTGTGTCTCCGCTGCAGCAGGACTCAGTTGGGGCCAGGGCTGAAGGCAGTGGCCTTGCACCCGGGATCCCTTCCATTTTCCAACGTGGCAGTGCCATCGGCCGGGGGTGTCACGGTGGGTGTGGTAACCCGAGGCTCTTGGGGCCGGCTCCGGGGCTGGGCTCCCCGACTGGGGCGGTGGCTCAGACCTGATCCAGGCAATCACCCTGTGGGGCCTGGAAGTGGGGAAGTATGATGCCACCACCCAGAAGGGTGAGAGGGGGACAGGAGGAGCGTGACCACGTTCTAGGCTAGGGAGCCCCTGAGGGGCAGCGGAGAAACATCTCTCAGGCCTACGCGAGGGTTCTGTAGTCGCCCCAGCCGAGAGAGCCATCAGTCCCCTAAGCCCCTTGAGATTGCATTTCAGGAGCCAGTGGTCCCTTAGTCTCTCTGCGGGATCTGGAGGTCGGCCCAGCCCGGCCCCTGACAGCTGGTCAGTTCTGGCCACACCCCCTCCCCATCCAGGAGCCACTCAGGGCCAGGGAGGACAGTGCTGCTTAGACCTACTCCCCTGAGGTGGGCAAAGGTGCGTGGGAACAGCCCAATCTCTCCCCTAAAAGCCCCCCTCCCCAACACAGACCTCTGCCACCCTGCCCTCCCAGGGAGACCCGTGGCCCAGATGTGTGAGGAAGAGGGGGAGCAGGAGGCCGGTCTGGTGAGATTGTTCTCGGGGGGCAATCGAAACCACTCTCGGCCCTGCTTCCCCACCACGGGGAGGAGATGGGGGGCAGGGTGCCAACCTGGGGACAGTGACCAGCCCTGGTTGGACGGTGAACTGCATTTATTCGGCGGGGCTGGTTGGTTTATCTCTACCGTGCTGTCCCTGCGGGCGGGGCTCCCGGGCAGCAACAGCTTTAACGAAAACAACTTCAGTAATAAAACTCACAACTTTCCCTGTGCCTTTAAAGAGATGTAAATGGAGTCCCCACCGAGATGGTCTCAATTTGGGGGATGAGGGACGGGGTGGCCTTGGTCAGCCTCAAGGCCCTAGTTACACCCCAAAACCCCAGCAGGTGGGGCCATGGGAAGGGTGGGGTCGGAGGGCTGGCACCAAGTGGACATCTCAGCTATCCTTAGCCAGGCTGGTGTGGTTCTCCAGGCCTTTCCCTGCCCCTGGACCCAAGACTCCTCGAACTAGAACCAAAGCTCCCAGTGGCCTCACTCCAGAGCAAGAACTAGGGACTTCTCTGGTGTCTCCCTGCCAGTCTGCACCCACCTATGCCTTAATCCTAACCCCGTCCCCTTGGTTCGGCCTGACCCCCAAGGAGACTAAGCCTCTGGGGGCTCGTTTCCACGTCAAGCCTGGCTTATGCCTGGGAGTTTGCCCCTAGACCCCAGGAACTTCCAGTCCTAGCCCCATGGACAAGGATTGGGCATGTGGGCTGTGGGAGTGAGGCCCTGGGATCAGGCACGGGCTGAAATGGCAAAAAAGAACCCAGCCCCGCATGGGCAGGGCTACTGAGGCACAGGTTGACCAGGGATCACCGTGTTGGTTTACTTGGTCAGCAACGGGCAGGGGCGTGGGGTTGGGGGCGGGGCCGGGCGGGAGAAGGTAACAGTCCGGGCTCAGTGGGGAAATCTCTGGGCCAGGAAGTCACAGTCAGGGGCCAGTGGCAGCTTCCTGCCCCTCCAGTGGACTCAGCCCTCACTGGCGCAGCCTGGAGTCGGGAGCACAGACCTGGAGTTGGGTTCCTGCCCCAGCCCTCAGCAGAGTGCACCCTGCTGCAAGTGCTGGCCCCGTCACGGCTCGGTCTGACCGTGACCGACCGGTGTGGCACATCTCCTCCCACCGTGATCCGGGACAGCAGCCGCAGGTCTCCCGGACCCTGGGGGAGGCAGGCCCAAGGAAGCCATCTGAGGCTCTGGGCCTGGCCTGGCCAGGGAGGAAGAACAAGAGCAATGCTGTGGGCGGAGAGCCCCCGCCCCCCGCCCCCCAGCCCAGGATTCCCAGGAACATGAGCTTCTGAGGATGCAGAAGGTACCCACTCCGAGGGTTAGCCTCGCTCCTCCAGGCTGAGGTCCTAGATGGCAGGGGTTTGGGGGAATCGGCTGGGAGGCCAGGCAAGCCCTGTGCCTCCGCCCCATCCTCAAGTCCCCAGGCAGGGTGATGGCCAGAGGGCTAAGGAGTCCCAGCATCTGTTCCACCCACCGGCTGCCCACACAACCCCACTGACTTTTGGGAGTGCCGAGGTTTGGGCTCCCGGGAGGGAGGACCTCCAGAGAAGGTGGACGAGCAACCTCCTGGCAGGAGGCTCTCGGGAGGGCAAATGCAGGCAGTGGTGGGCCTGTGACCCTCATCAGAGGCCTGTGTGGGTGATCTGCCCTGAGCGGCTTGAGGTCAAAGCAGGGAGGGATTTGGGCTGGGCTGCCTGTCCCGATGGAGCTGGCCCCACTGCCCCCTCAGCCTGGCCAGGAAGTAGGTGCCCTGCCCCAGCCCCTCACCCGGCAATGGGAGCAGGGGCAGGGGCTGGGGCAGAGAATGGCGCTTTTGCTCTGGTAGGTGGAGAATTCTGGCCAGCCCCAACAACAAAGCCTGAAGGCTCAGCCTCCAGGCTAGGATTTGGGAAAGGGGTTGGGTGGGCCCCCAGCTTCCTTCCCCAGGGGCTTGGAGTTAGGCTGAGTTGGCCTGCCTGGGGCCAGAGTCCAGCTGCTGGGTAGTGGAGCCAAGGGCCTCTCTGGTACATGACCCATCTCCAAGTGCCCCTGACATAAAGGGAAGTATCATTCTGGCCAAGTCCCCAGGATCCCCTGCAGCCCAAACAGTCCTGGGCAATTCAGCTCTGTTTGAGCCTGGCCTCCAGACCCGAGGACAGTGGGGCTGGGGGGCCGGGGGCCATCCCATGCCCGGAGAAAGGGTCTCGAGCCCCGGGGCCCTTCCCCGCTTCCCCCCGCCCTCCCCCGTGCCCCATGTTGAATCCCACAGCCCCAGCGTCTACTCGAAGCGTTGTGCGCTCCCGGTGCTCCCGCGCTCCGCTCGCTTGCTCACTCACTCTCGCACGCACGCGCACTGTCCCGCTCGCACGCTCGCGCTAGGCCTTCTTACACTTCCCCTTCTTCTCCCGCTGCTGAAACTTGCGCAGCCTCCGGGCCCACGTGTCCCGCCACTGGATCACCAAGCTGGTCTTGCCGGCCACGAGGCCGCTCTGGTCCGGAGAGTCCTCCCCCGCCCCCAGCAGCAGGTACTTCTTCAGGGGCTTCACCTTGGGGCACTTGCAGGCCACATCCCGGGAGCGGACCCACAGGGTCTGGTCGCCGCGCCGGATGCGGTTGGCTCCTTGCTTGTACACGGAGATGACGCTGGCTGTGAACTTCCACCAGTCTCCTGCCTTGTCCGCCTTCAGGATGTGGATCTGGACGGCTGGAAAAGCGCCCCACTCCCGTCAGCCCTGAGACTGCTGGCTGGGAACTTCTCTCTGCCTGACATCCCACCTATCCTCTACCTTCCCCCTACTCACCCTCTACCCTCCCCCTGCTCACCTTCCGCCATTCCACCCAGCCTCTGCCCTCCCGCCTGCCCTCTGCCCTCCCCGCACTCACCCTCTGTCATCCCATTCGTTCCTATCCACGTTGCCTACTTTGTGTCATCTGCGCTCCATTCTCACCTGGGCCCGGTTTCTGGGGGAGGGGGGGACAGCCGAGGGCTCCCCAACCAGGACCCACCAGTGAGCCTGGGTGTTCGACTAGCCCCCCCAACCCTGAGCCTGTTCCAAGTCCCTTGAAGAAGAAGACCCGCTGTGAACCTTCCCCGAGGTCTTGCTCTGCATAGGGCGAAGCTGACCAGCACCCATCCTCCACATATCACACTTCTGGCCCATGTCACTGATGCAGAGAGCAGGCACACGTGTGCATATCACACCTGAGTCTGCCATAGGCACACACACACAGACGCGTGCACCCACCCTCTCTACTTGGGGTGGAGGGTTTATCTTATTTCTGTTCAGCAGTTTCTGCATTTTCCCCGACTCCCAGTAAGGGAGCTGAATATGGTCTCCGGGAGCAGGACATATGGCAGAGGTTGGGGAGACCAGCAGCCTAATAATAATAACAATAATAATAATAATGATAGTACTTGTTAAGCGGTTACTATGTACCACCACTACTCTAAGTGCTGAGATAGATTCCAGCACTTAGTGTACAGTGCCTGGTGTATAGTAAGCAGCATGGCATAGTGGATAGAGCATGGGCCTGGGAGTCAGAAAGTCATAGGTTCTAATCCCGCTCCCTCCACTTGTCTGCTGGGTGTCCTTGGTCAAGTAACTTCACTTCTCTGGTCCTCAATTACCTCATCTGTAAAATGGGGATTAAGACTGTGAGCCCCACATGGGACAACCTGACTACCTTGTATCTACCCCAGTGCTTAGAACAGTGCTTGGCACATAGTGAGTGCTTAACAAATACCATTATTATTATTAATAATAATAATAAAAATACCATTATTATCATTATATAAGTTAATCAGGGGAAAAGAAAAAAACAAGGGGGTAGATTCTGGGGGAGAGTGAAGCTCTGGGGTAGGGTGGGGGGAGGACTGTGCAAGCCCCTGCGGGGAGAACAGAAGTTGTTAAGAAACCCAAATTTAAGGAGCCAACTTCTTAGAGGATGAATAGGTGTTTCTGCTGTGGTGCAGGGTGAGGTACTCAGTGGCTTTCTGAAGGTCTGTGTGTGTTCTAGGAACTGGGCCCTGCAGAGATGGGGAGTTCAATGGCAGAAACTGAGGCAGCGAAAGCCTGGTGACTCAGGAAAGCCCACCCCCCCAACAAACCCCTGGCCTCTGTTCTGCCCCTTCCCCTACCTCCCCCACAACCCACACACCCACACACAGCACTGCACTGCACTGCACTGCTGTTTAGATCTGTGAGCTGGCAGTTGAGCAGGTTACCAGGGGAAGTGGGGGTCAGCCCTCTCCCCAAACCCCAGCCATGTCCAAGCACAAGCTGTGTAGCCTCCATGTCTCAGGACAAGTGACCCCACGGTCTGGGCCACTTGGCATGGAGGGGGTGACTGCTCAGGCCTTAGAGGAGCCCACCCTGCTGCTCTGGCTGCCGTGGGTCTCGCCCCATCCTCCATTTCACTCTGCTATTGTTTTAATGATATGTTCTTCTCCTTGATTCTATTTATTGCCATTGTTCTTGTCTGTCTGTCTCCCCCGATTAGACCGTAAGCCCATCAAAGGGCAGGGACTGTCTCTATCTGTTACCGATTTGTACATTCCAAGCGCTTAGTACAGTGCTCTGCACATAGTAAGTGCTCAATAAATACTATTGAATGAATGAATGTGATAGGCAGCTGGACCCCGGGCCTCCCCACTGTCACATCCCATGAAAGTAGGGAGAGATCACTGCCCAACCTGTTCTTGGGGAACCCGTCCCGGCTCTGAGCCGAGAGAAGCTCTGGGCAAGCCAGCTGCCAGCCCCTGGCAGCAGGGCAGGGAGGGCCTGCAGGGACAGGTGGCCGCGGAAACCACAAAGCCCACCCAGTGACCACAGACGAAGTGGATTAGGGGGGCTGGCCAGCACAGTGGATGTGGTGGTGGTAATCTGTAATTAAGCCAGCAGCTAAAGGGAGCTGCCGGGGGCAGGGGATGGTGCGGGGAGAGTTCTCAACACCAGTCATGCACCCCCTGAAAGGAGAAGAAAATCCCATGAGTAACTCTCTCTCTGAGATCCTTCGGCAGCCAGCCTGGCAGTGGCCAAAGTTTCAGAGTCGCAGAGCAATAGCTGCTGCCCAGATCCACCCAGAGCCCAGAGCCACCGGGTGCTCGGAGTCTGCACGGCCTGGAGCCGCTGGGAGCCCAGATCCCAGACCCAGAGCCTCTGGGTGCTTGGATCCCAAAGCCCGGAGCCACTGGGACCCCCAAGCACAGAGCCCCTGGGTGCTTGAGGCCCGGTGCCTGAGCCACTGGGAGCTGGAGCCCAGAGCCCAGAGCCACCAAATGCTCGAAGCCTGCAGCCTGGAGCTGCTGAGAACTTGGAGCTCAGAGCCACCAAGTGCCCAGGAGCTCCGACTGCCCTCCCTCCAGCCTGGCTTTTCTGCCTGAGACGGGAAAGGTCCCAGGCCTTGGGCCCATCCTTGCAGGGCCAGAGCTGGGGCCAGGCGGAGGTACAAGGAGCCGGCGACGTGGACCTGGCCCAGGGGAGGAGAAGGTGGGCCAAGCCGACTCCACGCCTACCTGGAGCCAGCCATGATGCCTGTTGCAGCTGCCCTGCCACAGGGATACTCACGGGCCCCAGCTCTTCCTCTCAAAGACATCGGGGCCAGGACACTTTCAGTCGAGTCGCCGATCGGAACGTCTCCTTAATGGAAGAGGGGGCCAGGTACAAGACCTCCCACCTGGTCCACCGGTAAAATGTTGTAGCCAATGGCTGCCCTTCCGTGGCCAGGGAGGCCGGAGCAGGGAAACGCTCTCCGGTCCAGGTTGGGTGAGCCTGGGGCTGTGCCCTCCACTCCTCAGCCTCTCCAGCTGCTCCCCTGCTCCGTCCTTCCTGAGCCAGGCCTACCGGATCACCTGGGTCTCTGCTCAAGACTCTTGCTGCCCTATGGTCCCCACACAGGGCAGGCTCACTGTTGGCCCAGTGGCAGAGGCACAGATGGGTTTTGAGTGTGGGGATTGGAGTGTTCAGGCCTACTGGGACCTCTGATGGCCTATTGATGGCCTCTGAAGCCAGCAGGCCTGTACCCCCACCCCACTGCCCTGTCCTGTCCTGGGGCAGAATGATCGTTAGACTCCACTGCTGCCCCGGGGCCTCTTGGCCAACGTGTGTGCTGGGCAGGGTGAAGGGCTACACACACACACACATTCTCTTTCTCTCTCCATAGATGGACAAACACACCTACAGAGGTACACACGTGTACGAGTTTGGACTGAGGTGAAGCCCTGTTTGCATGCATACACATACACACACCTGTTCACACATTTAGCGGTGTATACATGTATATATACACACACCCATGGGCACTTATGTGGGCGTGCACACACACACCCCTTCACACTGGAGTAGGAGCAGAATATTCTCTTCCAGTTGAAACCCCAGAAGTTAAGAATGCTGGGTACATAGCAAGGGTTGTTGAAAACTGTCCTTTGGAAACAGTCTGACTTTCCATCTGGCAGTGCCAAAATGTCTCTCAACAAAGGGGTGACTAATACCCGTCTCTGCAAAGGAAGAATTTTCCGAATCCGGGCAGAAGGAAAGAAGTGACCTCACCTTCCAGCATGTGATCGTTGGGTCCGCCCGGCTGGTCTTGCCCCCCGCCCCCTCCCCACCAACCCCCAGGCCTGTTCCCCTCCGTGACGGGCCCAGCAGGGAGGGCTCTGGGGGAGTTGATGGATACACTCCCCATTGCTGGAAGGGGCATATGGGAATCACCTGTGAGTGTGTGTGTGTGTCAGGAGAGGCAGTGTGTGCATGTGTGTGCCTGGGTGCGAGAGGGTGGTGACAGTGCTGAATGAATGAATGAGTGAATGAGGCATGGGTGGGTCTGGCCTCCAGGCAGAGGTTGATGGCCATGAGCTCTGACCTAGCACGTGAAGCTAAGGGGGTCCCTGCAGAGCAACAGGGTTCCTGGCAGAAGACTGGGGTGGTAGTGGAGGGTTATCTCTTCACTCCCTGGCTCTCACCTTCCTCCCCAGCCTTTAAGATCTACTCAGAAAAGCACTGGAGGGAGAGGGCAGAGAAGCCCCACGGGTTCGGGTGGGTGGTGAAGGGGCCTGGGGGAGGAAAAAGGAGCTGAGCGGCCATAGGCACAGGAGGGGCTTCAGGCCTTCAGCTGCTCCCATCACGGGCCAAAGGGCTTTGGTGACCCTTCGCTGGACTCCCTGTGTTACTGTTGGGAGGGCCGGGGCAGGGGGCGTCCGGCCGCAGGGGGGCTGGGAGCCGGACAGGGGGTGAGGGGTCAGTGACCACAGGAAGCCCCTGCCCCAAGATTGGGGGCGGATCATCACCCGGAGCAGCACAGGCACACCTGGACCTGGGAGCAGGCATAACTGCAGAAGGAAGTTTGCTCCCCTGGGAGCTGGGGGCAGAGGGCCCTCCCCCTGCCCACCCCGGTGAGCAGAGTGACCCCACCACCCTGCCCGCAGCGGCCCACGTATTGGCACAGTGATCCGGACCTTGAAGCAGGTGAGCCAATCAGCCAGCCCACGAATTAATAATAATAATAGTATTTGTTTAGTGCTTACTATGTGCCAGGCACTGGAATACAGCCCGACAGCAGCGCTCAGCTTTTCGTCCAGTGAAACGGCCTCCTCCCTCCTCTTCCCTCCTCCTCTCCCTTCCCCCCTCCCCCCTCGCCTCCTCGCCGCCCCCGCCGCACTGGCCGGAGCCCAGGGAGGGCCGGTCCAGCCATTCAGCGAGGCGAGCTGAACGGTAGCCCCGGCGTTAGCTCAGCGCCGTAACGAAGTTAATCCTAATTAGGGCCCTTTTAGAACATTCCAGCAGCTCGTCCGACGAAGGGGAGGAAATCTGCCTCCTAATTGGCTCCCCGCGGGGCGATGTCAGTCAGGAGGCCTGGGCCCTCGGGGCCTCGGCCAGCTTTTCTCCTGCCCCCTGCCCCGCTCCATTCCCCCGAGCCCCCCAGCGCTTATTTAAGAGCTTCACAGCTCTGCGGGGCCAGCGTCTCCCCGGCGCTCCCACCCTCCTGACTGGGGGTGAGGGGTGGACATGCTGTGCTGCCCCCTCAGCCCGGGGTTCAATCTGCCTGTAGTTCACTAGCTGGGGGTGTGGAGACGGCAACCCTTTAGGAACCTCTCCAGCAGTGGGCTGGAGCCCCCGAGGGAGGGAGGAGCAGTCCAGTCTTCTTTCCGGGGTCCCCCAGCCCCCACTCCCTGGCAAGAATTTCTCTACCCCCAAGACCTGAGCCTCCCTCCCTTCCTTCGTCCCTCCCTCCCTCCCCGGGTACGCCCGGCCTCCTGCTCCTCGGGGGCACCCACGGGAGCTCCTGACGGCCCCGCACCACCTGGACCCCGCGTCCATGGCTGCGGGAGGCCAGGTGTCCTCTGCTCTCCTGGACTCCGGAAGCCTCGGGGAGACATTGGAGAGGCAAGAGGCAGCCTAAGGGTCCAGGAAGCACAGAAGCTGTCCAAAATGGAGACTGGCAACTTGTGTTGGGCATTCCCCCAGGCCCCGTGCCAAAGACGGAGCAGATGACTTTGTGGTGAGATGGGGTGGGGGTGGGGTGATGACCCCCCGACCAGTCCTGTGGGGGGTGGCCCTTTGGACACTGCCTGGCCTGGAAGCGGGCCAGGGGAAGACTCAGGGTTCCCCAAAATGCCACTCCTCCTCGGTTTGGCCACGGAAGGCCCGGGCCGGAGGAGATTAAGTAAATCGGGTCTCTGGCCCTCATACCTTGTCCCTCAGTGGCTGCCTTGGATACCGCCAAGGGCTGTAGTTCCCACAGCCCCTTGGACAGCAGGGCAAAGCCTCAGTCAGACCAGGATCTCGTGCTTGGCTCCTTAGGTGCCCCTCCTCTCTGCTCACCCCCACCCACTCCCAGGACATCCTGGCAGTTTGGGCAGCAGGAGAGCCCTAGTGGGAGCAGCGATCGGGATTTGGGGCAGGAAGGTGAGGATTTATTAACAATAATAATAATAATGGTATTTGTTAAGTGCTTACTATGTGTCAAGTACTATTCTAAGTGCTGGGGTAGATATAAAAAAGCAGGTTGGACACAATCACTATCCTACATGGGGTATTCAATCATAATCTCCATTTTACAGATGAGGTGACTGAGGCCCTGAGAAGTGAAGTGATTTGCCCAAGGTCACATAGAGAAGTGGCGGAGTCAGGACTAGAACCTCTGACTTCCAGGCCTGTGTTCTTTCCACTAGGTTATGCTGCTTTCATGCCACCAGCTGGGGCTGACTCTTTACCAGGCCACCACACCGTGTCCATCTCTTTGGTTGCCTCCCAGATTAGACGGGAAGCTCTTTGAGAACAGGGACCATACCTTACCCCCCTTGCAACTTCCCCCAGTGACACACAATCCTGGGACCCAAACTGCTGCAGAAGGGTGGGGTTGCAAAGGGGAGACTGGTGTGGAGGCCCGAAGGTTAGTGGTAGCCGGGGGGAGATGGAGGGTTGGGGGTGGTGGCAGCTGTCTTGGAGACAGGAAGCTTGGGGGGGGACAAGGGAGGAGAGGCTGGTGTCGAGGCAGAAAGTATGAGGAGATAGGGGAGGGGAGGCTAGTGGGGAGGTGGGAAGTTGTGGTAGGAGGTGGGGTGGGGCAGAGGAAGGTGGTTTGGGATCCTGCAAACCAGGGGAGACCCAGGAATGGAGTCGAGATCTGGTTCACCCGACAGGAGCCCTGGCTTTTCTGTAGTAAATGAGGCCAGCACCCAGTACTTGTGCGCTTTCTCTCTCTCTCTCTCTCACATACACACACACATACTCCTCTCTCTCTCTCTCTCTCTCTCACTCTCTCACTCATACACACACACACACACACACACACACACTTCTCTCTCGAGGAGGAAGCTTGGTGACTCACCATAGTCTTTCTTGCAATACTTTTTCATGTTAATCTTCAGCTTCCCTTTGGAGGCCTTGCAGTAGGAATCACAGTCTGCAGGGGAGGGGGAGGAGAGGGCACAGACAAAAACGAATTAGCCTCAGAATGAATGGGGGGGTAGGGGGAGGTGGAGCAGTTCTCTCTCTGAACAAGAGAGGCCCGAATCCTCCATCTGCCGGCTGGGAGGGGCGGAGGGAGGGAGAGCTTCCTCAGAGGCCCAACCATCCTGAGCCCACCCGCTTACCCACACCCTGCGGTCCTTGACAAAGGAGCCCTACCCACCCTCCGGCCCACCTGCCTCCCCTCCTTTCCCCGAGGTGGGGGAGCTCTGCCTCTGTAGGAAACTTCGAGCCCATTAGGTGCCCCCCAAGATTCCCCACTCCCCAGCAGGCCTGGGATCCCACAGCAGCTTCACCGTCACCTCGTGCCCAAGCTGCAGCAGGCAATCTCCGAGCCAAGCGAGTCCCCACCATCGAGACCTATGCCAGGCTTCAGCTGCTCTCTGCCCCACCTGGCCACGGGCCTGCGGCTCTCTAAGGTCTGGTCTGCCCACGGGCCATCTAAGCTGGGGGGGTGGAGGAGCCTGAGATGTTCTCTGCTGGCCAAGAAAAGAACTGCCAAGAGCACGTCCCAGTGGCAGGGCCCAAGGTCCAGGCCCAGAGTCAGGCCCAAGGCAGGGCTAAGGATGCGGTCGAGATGGAGAATCATGTCCCTGTGTCCCAGAGCTCAAGAGGGCGAGGTCAGCCCTGGGCTATAAGTCAGTCCAATAGCGGGTCATGACGAAAATGGGAATTTCTCCTGGAAAAAACTCTGTTTTTTTCCACCTGATCTCGGAGTTCCCTCTGGAACCGACTGCCATTCCAGAGACGGCAGAGTGGCCTAGTGGATAGAAGAGAAGGGAAGAGAAGCAGTGTGGCCTAGTGGATAGAGCACAGGCCTGAGAGTCAGAAGAACCTGGGTTCTAATCCCGGTTCTGCCACTTGTCTGCTGTGTCACCTTGAGCTAGTCACACTTCTTTCAGTTCACTCATCTGAAAAATGGGGAATAAGACCGTGAGCCCTAGGTGGGACAGGGACTACGTTCAACCTGATTATCTTAGATGTACCCCAGCACTTAGAACGGTGTCTGGCACATCATAAGAGCTTAACGTATACAGTTATCATCGTTATTATTATTATTCCCTGCTGCACAGCTTCCTGTGGGAACAGATTCCTTTGGTTTCCACCCACTGAGCAAAGAAGTGGGATTTTCTTTGGTTGTGTTGAAGTCACCGGCCCTCTTGTAGGATCTGGGGGAGCACACTTCAGCATCAGCCCTGACCACCCTGTCTGGCTGTGTCCCCACACAGCCCCCCGTGATTCCAGCAGAGGCACCCTGACCCTCCTGGTCGGAGCCCTGTGACTGCCAACCCTGGATGTGGGAGGCCCAGCAGCCTCTCCCGCATTGCAATCTTTATGGGAAGCAGCATGGCCTAGCGGAAAGTGTACGGGTCTAGGAGTCAGAGGGACTTGAGTTCTAATTCTGACTCTGCCACTTGTCTGCCGGGTGACCTTGGGCAACTGCCTCAACTGCCTCGTCTGTAAAATGAGGATTAAAACTGAGCCCTGTGTGGGACAGGGAGTGTCCAGACCGATTATTTTATATCTACTCCAGCACTAAGTAAGGTGCCTGGCACATAGCAAACACTTAACAAATGCCATTTTAAAAAAACAAAAACCCAACAACCTACCAACTCTTGCTACTACTTCTAAATGACTCAGCCTTCGAGGATCTCTCCCCCATGGCTGGCCATCCACACCCTCCCTCCCCCGGGCCTGTCCTATCCAGTCCCTTCCCCACAGCTGTCCACCCGGGGCCACCTCTCCATCTTCAACCAGGAACCCTCCTCCAAAGTGCCAAAAGTTGTCCAGAGACCCGCTGGCCGGATGTCAGCCTTCACTGAGCAGATGGCAGGCGGAGCTGCGGGTCCCCAGCGGCCGGCCTGGGCATCAGGTCTGAGGCCGGCGGCAGGCCCCAACCCCCTCGGTGCCCCGCCAAACCCAGTGGGTCCAGCCCCTTTAGGGAGGCCTCTGCTCCCGGCCATCGGAGGGTTTCACGAGCCACGGCCTCAGGTCTCCCTTCCTGTTTCTGAGCCCAAGTAGGCCCCGGGAGAAGGGGGCAGGCACCGAGGTCCTGCCACTTTCCGTGCTGGGAGCTGCCAGCCATCTGAGCAGGTGGCAGGCGGCTGGCAAGCATCACCCTGCTGGTGATTTGAGTCTGGAAGAACCAACAACTCCCCGATTCCATCTGGGCCCGGGGACCGGTGTAGCCTGAGACTGGCCGGGGCGGGGGCTTGGCTAAACCTGGGACGGCTGCTGGAACAGCTGGACTGCGACATCCTGGTCAGGGATTGGGTGTGAGGATGAGGCTGATGGTGGGGTCTGGGAAAGATGGAGGTGGATGTCCAGTGCATTGACTGTAAGCTGTAGACTGTATACTTGAGGTCAGGGAATGTGTCTACCAGGTCTGCTGTATTGTGCTCTCTCAAGCTCTTAATACAGTGCTCTGCACACGGTAAGTGCTCGATAAATACCATTGATTGATTGGTCCTCTCCCGTCTGGCACTCTGCTTTTCCTGGACGGGCTGTAGAGACAGGGATGCCTCATGGTGAACGTGTCTTCCCATTCCCACTTTCTCTCATTCCTCCAATTCCCCCATGCCATTTCACTGTCCCCCAGGAGCACCCACATTTCCATGTTCTGCAGTCTCTCCACCCAAGAATGGGTTAGCTTTGCCAGATGGCCCAAGAGGAGTTGGCAGAGCCAGTGCCAGTCTCCCAGTTAGCCCTTCAGTCCAGATAAGCTGAAGCTCCAGAGCCCTGAAGGTAAGTATCCGAGGTGGCTGGAGTCAGGTGAGGAGGTCAGAGGAGTAGCCTTTCTTCCTTAAGGCCAGCCACTTTGGTCTCCCCCAGTGTGGTGCCCTGATGAGGCAGCAAGTGCTGGCACCCATCGGGAGGGCACCGCACCCCAACACATGTCCATGCACATGCATGCACAGGCGTGTGCTTACACACACACACACACGCCCCCTCACATACACAACTGCTGAACTCACTCTCCCACTGAGAAAAGCCATGGGGAAACCTAGTGATTCAGCCCAGTTCTAGTTCTAGTTCTGCGGATTGTTGTGGAGGCTCGGGGGGAAGCAGGCCCGGGGCCTGGTGTGGGTCTGTGGGTTCTGCGTTCCCTTGCACCGTTCCCCAAGGGCCGCTGACAACACCTTCCAATGAGACCTTAGTATCCAGAGAGCCCCTTGGTGGCACCCTGGGGCAGGTGGATGAGGAACCTGAGATCTGGTAGGTGGTAGGTTGGAGGAAAACCAATGTTTAGGAGGTCTGGGCTCTCTGAGGGTGAGAGGCCCTGGGGAAGGCAGGGTGGATGGGGGCCCTGGAGTGGCTGGAGTGCGGGAGGCTGGTTTGGCTTGGATAAGGCCACGGCCTCCGCCCTGGAACAAGAGGGAAGTGAGTTCCTGGGAGCGGGCCTTTCTCCTGGCTGAACGAGATGGATTGAAACACAAATTGGCGCAAATAAAGCATGTAATTCGATTAAAGTCTCCTGCCCAGAGCGGCTGAGCCAGGGAGCAAAGTCCAGCGAACTCGGGCGCTGTTGGACACATGCCCCGGCCCCGCCTTCTGGGCGAGTCACGTGGCTCGGTGGGCTTTCCCTCTGCCTCCTCCCTCTCCCCCCAGCCATCCTGGGGCTAAGGACCCCACCAGGGTGATCCTTTCTGATCCTTCTCTGTCTGCTCTGACTGGCAGTGTGCCCCGCTGACGTCAAGGCTGACAGGATCCTGCCCAGCCTAGACCAAGAGCTCAAAGTCTTCCCTGGGCCAGGGCAGCCCTCCCTGGCCCGTCCAGCCCCTTGGGGACTTGGGCCCATCCAGTTATTATTGGGGTCGCTTCCGGCCGGACGGAACCAGGACTCAGATTCAGCTTCGTGGGCGTCCCAGGCCCTGGGACACATTCTTGGCAAAGGGTGAGTAAATGCACAGGCATGTGTGTGCACACACTCACACACACACACACACACGTGCACACACACATTCTCACACACACACACACACACTCCCCTAAACATTCATCCCTAGAAATCACCCACACCCTCTTACCCCGCAATTCCCTGGCAGGAACATGTTGACTAACACTGCTGAGACCTTGACACTAAGGACCTCCTGTGGAGCAGGTTGACACCACAAATGGAGATGCTGGGGGCTGTTCAGGGGGAGCATCTTGTGTGTCTGGGGGAGAGGATGTTGGGGTGGAGGGAAGGCCCTAAGGTGGCTGGCTGGAAAGACGACTGGGAGGCCTGAAGCAGGGGAGATGCCATTACAAGACAGTTTCCAAAGCTGCCCTCTCGCTGAGTGCCTCAGATGTCACAGGCTCAGGGTCTCTCATGATGGTGGCTGGCACACTGGGCTGGGAGCTGAGGGACTGCGAGCCTAGCTATCAATTGTGAGCACCGGCCACTTCCTTTTTTCCCCTCAAGCTGCAGGGCGGGGGTGGGGGTTACTGGGAGGCTGGGGGCTGTACCCCGCATGCTGGACTGTCCTGGCTCACCTCACTGTGGAGCTGTGGGACCAGCCTGCAGCCCCACCGTGTCCACCTGCAAGGGGACTGAAGAGCAGGACAATGCCCAGCCTCCCCCTCCCAAATGCTAATGCAGCTCTTTGTGTCAGCTGGGGGGCTGGAAACCCCTGGTGGTCTCTCTTGGCCTCCAGTCACCTCCTGCCCGACCTCTGGCCTGGCCCATTGTCCCAGGAGCCCATTGTGCTGGGCGCTCATTGTTCCCTTGGGGAAAGGAGAGGACCGTGACGCATGCTGAGCAGGGCCCAGGACCCAGGGCCCGGAGGGAAGAGCAGCCAGGTGGACCAGCCAGCCGCTGCCTCATGGGGTTGGGGGCCGGAGACCCCACTAGGCTCCTTCTTCTGGCAGGGCAGGTCACAGACCCAAAGGTGTCTTATGGTGGCAGCCGATGCACCAGCCTGGGAGACAGGGGCCTGGCAACCCCAGCTGTCATCCAGGCTCAGTGGTCCATTTGCTGGGAAGCCTTGGTCCTGCCACTCCCTGACCCTTGACCTGCCCCCTCACCCACTTGGTCCTTGTCTCTGGCCCCTGGCCCCATCTCCCCTCTGGCTCCTGGCTTCATCACTCCTTTACCCCTGGTTCCGCCAGCCCCAGCTCCCAGTCACGCCCCCAGAGGACTCCCAGCACAGACCACAGGATGGGGGCAAGGCCCTGGCCGTATCTCCAGGTTCACAAGCTACGTAGCCTCTGCAAGTGGAGACCCAGCACCAGGTGGAGCAGTCCATCCGCCTGCCTGCCTCAGAGGGAGCTGCACACAAAACTGCTGGCCAGTGCCCCCAAGGGGCATTCATTAGCCTGGGGAGAGGGGCTGGGGGGTTGGGTGGGGGGAAAAGGAAGGGGAGATTGCCAGATGGGTGGGCAGAGGAGTGCTCAGGCTCTCTTGGGAGTGATTGGAATGACTGTGTGGGGGGTAGATGTTTTTGGCCTGGCCCCTCTGGGGAAGGTGGAGCAGGTTGAAACCCCACTCTCAGGAGACCCTGAGCCCCCTCTAAGGGAGTAGGCAGCTAAAGCAGGTCTCCAGGGAGGTGAAGTGAGGCAGAAATACCGATTTCCCCAGGTAAGAGTCAGGGAGGGACAGCCGGGGGTGGTGCTCTGAGTGCCCACTCTCTCCCTACAAGCTGGGTCAACCAAGGAAACACACCTGTCACTTTCTGTTGACCTGCTGGCCTAACCCGCCCAGAAAAGTAAATGAGATGAGTCTGATAAGTCCAGGAGAAAGAGGAGGAGGGAGGAGAGGAGAAGGAGGTGGTCTCCCAACTGTTCCAGGAGCTTTCCTGACTCTAGCAGCATGGACTGGGCATCTGGGCCGGGTGCCTCCCTGGGTTGCTCTTACAGGTGGGACAGGTGCTGAGAGCATTGAGGAGGGAGGGGCGGGGGGATGGAGGCCTGACAGCAGAGTGTCGTTCTGGGCCCAAGGCCCTGGGGATGGCCCTGCAGCAGATGGGCTGAGAGGGCTGTCGGGGACCGTGGTTGGGGATTCAGTCCCATCTGGTGGCTGCTCCCTTGGGGGTAGCGGCCCTGGGACCCCCTCTGGGTGGATGAGAGCCCTGCACATCAGTTATCCTTCCCTCCCCTGACTTCTGCAGCTGGATGGAAGGCAGGCCAGTGGGCAGACTAGCAAGCATCACCACCTCAGGCTAGCTTCCAGGAGCCAGCGACCTGGGCCCCTGGGGAGCTATTGGAGGGCATCCCTGGGGTCTTTCACCCCTTCCCTCCCCTCATTCCCCAGTCCACTTGGGCTGGCCCAGTGCCATTCCTGAAAGACCGGGAGCCCAGCCTATCCACCAAGAATCAGTCTGGCCCCCCGCCCCAGGACAGCTCAGGGCAACCTGGGAAGAGCAGAAAGCATAGAGGATCTTTGGGGTGGCGGGGAACCTCTAGAACGTCCCTGAAATCTGGGGCCCCAAAGCACACACACCACCACAGACAGTTGTTCTTTTTTGGTGTCTACAACTTCACTGTACCTTTGTCCAGGTACCTCAGACCCCAAGCTGGCTGTTGGCTCTGCCCCTCAACCAATTCCTCCCACTATTACCAGGCCCGAATGGTCAAGAGGCAACATACCTTCGGGCTCCTCGGTGCTGCTGGCAGCTGTGGTGGGCGGAGGCGCCGGGATCTCTGGGGAAGGGGCACAGAGGGAAGCCAAAACACAAAACACAGGAACGTTATTTCACTCTTTGAGCCAAGACTGCAGCCCCATGATTCGGTCCCCCCGGCCAGGTGTGAGAGGGTGGACATCACCGGCCTACTCTCCAGAGATTCCAATAGAAGGCAAAATACCAGCCGGGCAGAGGGGCAGGCCTGGGGCAATCAGGTTGGTTACTGATTTGTGTGGGAGCGGTGAATGGGAAGTCATTAGAGGAGGCTGAGAACTGAGGAAGAGAAGTAGTTCTCCTTTCCTCTTCCCTTCTCCCCTTCCTCTCCCCTCCTCCCCCAAGGAAGGCAACAGGTGACTGAGACCCCCTCCAACTCAGAGATCTCTTTTGTTCTATTCAGGCCACTGCCAGGGTTTTGGCCATGGGGGATCTTTTAATGAAGGAAAAGTGAAGCAAAAGACAAACCCCACCCCAGTCACACAGAGCCCACAGTGTCATTTGGTAGTCAATGGGACTGGTAGACCGGGGACAGTTTGGCCACACCAGAACTCTGCTGGCCAGCATCAGGGAGGGCCAGGGGCTGGTACTGAACCCAGAAAAAAGAGCCAAAGTCAAAGCCCGAAAACACCTGCCCCAGGCACAAGAAACCACTGCACGTGGACCAGAGCAGCCTTGCTCACAGAAAGCTGGCCTGGGGCTTCCCGGTGCCCACCTATCTGGGTCGGCTCTCGCCACCGGATCCCAGGACAAAGCCAGGGCCGGAGAGCGGTTCCTCTGTAGCGATTAGGTCCCGAGTGGCTGCCCTGCCCCCTGGGTCCCCTGCACCGCTCCGATCTCACAGTGTGGGGGCTGTGACAGCTAAGCACCCAGGATCTCAGGACGCCACCGTGGGGGCTTCCGACCCAAGGTGTGTGATGAAGCCCCTGGCTCCCCACAGCTCAGTGCTCCCCGCCGCTTGGAGCTCCCCGCTGCTCGGTGCACGTACTGATGCATGGGGCGATGGGAGATCGACTCTGCTGGTAGCCTTTGGCACAGCGGTTGCACGTGATGCCGGTCACACCGTCCTTGCAGGGACATTGACCCGTGGTCTGGTTGCAGGTCTTGCCGGCCGCTCCCACCGGGTGGCAATCGCACGCTGTGGGGACAGATGACAGGGTCACGGGGGAAACGGATGCCTAAAGCAGCAGCCAGCAGTTCCATCTGCTGGGCACAGGAGGGGCAGGGAGGGGGCCATGTCCTCCCAGACCCATCCAGATAGCGGGGGGATGTGGTGAGGGACACTTCAGAGCACTTCCAGCAGTGGAGGGTCATGGTGCGTTGGCCCCCAAGGGATACGGTGAATGGCCTCAGCCTGAACAAAGTGGTCCAGAGGCAGTCGAGCCAAGGTGCTGGCGGGAGAGGGCAAGCATGCAGGGATAATGTGGCCCACTGTCTCCCACTGGGCAGGTTGGAACAGGTGGCCAGCAGGCATAAGAACTTGTGATGCCCCTGAGCTTATCGCTGCCCAATCTAGCAGCAGCTGAACAATACAGGCAGAGGGTGGGGCGGGGGCAAGGCCGGAAGAAGGCGGTGACCAGGATGGGGTCCTTGGGGCTCTGGGGATGTCTGGTAGAAAATCAACCTTTCAGGGGAGGGCATGTCTGAGGGCCCTCTCAAAGTCGCCCTCACCCCCACCCCGGTCAGCAGCTTCCCTTTAGCTTGCGGGACCTGCCAGGCGGAAGGGAGGGGCCCAGGCCCCGAGGCCGGAAGACTTGGTTTAGGGCTCCAGGCCAGCCTGCCCCAGTTCAGGGAGCCAGACAGGATCTGGGATGGTGCAGTGCAGTGCGGGCTGACTGGGGTGAGGTGCTAGGAGGAGCCGGGGTTCGGGCCAAGGCAGGGAACTTGCCCTGGAGCAGGCTAGTCAAGCAACTCCTGCAAGATGCTGTTTGCTTGTGCAGTTTGTGTCTAACACAAGCGAAATTAAAGTGCAAAGGGAAAAGCCCCTGACCCGGTGCCTACTCTGGCACCTGCTCCAGCACCCCTCTGGGATCCACTCTGGGGCCCCTCGGCACACCTCTTCCACCTGCTCCGGCTTCCCTCCGGAACCCCTCCGCCGCCTGCTCCGGCGCCTCTCTGGAAATCCCTCCGGTGCCCCTCCAGCACCTCTCCAAAACCCCCGTGACATCTGCTCCGGCACCCCTCCGGCATCCCTCCTGCACCCACTCTGACGCTCCTCTGGAACCCACTCTGGCACCTGCTCTGACACCAGTCCGGCACCCACTCGGCCAACCCTCCAGCATCCACTCCAGCCCCTCTCCGGCGCCCACTCTGACACAGCTCTGGCACCCCACTGCCAGGCAGGAGCGGCAGGGACAGCTGGGGGAGAGGAACATGGCCCCTGCCACTCGGCCTGGACACTGGGTTTTAAGTTAGGGGCAGGAAGGGAGAGGGGGAGGTGGAATGAGGAAAAGTGAAGAGAAAAAGAAAGTGGAGTGTGACTGCGCACAGGCTCATTCCTGCAGAGAGAGGTGGGGCTGGCTGCACTCCCTAGGGGTCACTAACTGAAACTACCAAAATGCCTATATGTTGGTCAGAGGCAGGCATTCCCAGCTGTTCTGCTCTCCCCTGCCCCCCACCTCCTTCCCAGGTGCCGAGTGACACTGAAGCAGCCAGAGCTGAGGGGATTACCTCCTGACAAGCATGAGCCCGGCGGAAGGCGCCCAGAAAGGCCTCGGCAAGTTGGAGGCTTGTGGCTGGGGGAGAGAGGGGGCACTGGGCCCTCGGCAGCAAAACCCCTCACCTCCTGGGCCCAAACTTGGAACTCAGGGTGGCATCACTACAGGGGGTCGGGAGAGCTGCCTCACGATGTGTTGAAAGGTAACTCTGCCAACCTGGCCTGCCCACAGCTCTTCATGCCACCTGTGGGGAGATGGACCCAGGGGCCTTGGAACGGTTAGCTTCCTCAGAGATGCCATTGAGGATTGGGGGGCCCGGGACTGGCCATTCCAGACTGGTGTGATTGATGGGTTTGAGTGGACTGGGCTGGGCCTTGGCTCACAAGTGTCCAGCGGCATGGGTTGGGGACATTTTGGTTCCCCAAACCCTAGGCCCTCTCTCCATCAGGACATCCTCCGGTCAGCCCGGGGAAGGGCAGGGGATGGGGCGAGCTGGAGCCCCAGGCCAGGTCCTCTTTGACTGAAGCTCTATTTGCAGCGTGTTTGCAGCGTGATTTGGGAGGGTGGCTGCAGGGGCAGGAAGGAGGATCTGGATCCTGAAAATTAAAGCAACAGTGGGGGGTCCACACTGCTCTCTTTCTTCATCCTGGGGTCCTCGCAAAGCCTGAGAGAAACCCGGGCAGCTTCCCGGGGTCTCTAGGTCCAATGTTTCCGTGCCTTCCTGCCGGCGCGGAACAGCTGACTGACTCCAATCTTTGGCTCTGCAAGGGCTTGGCCTCCTGAAGGGGTCTAGGATGGGTGGGATCAAGCTGCCCGAGGCTTGGCCATTGGACAGGCGTTTGGAGGGACAGGGTCGGGACTGGGGCTTCGGGTCTAGATGGTAAGCTTCTTGCGGGCTGGGAACCTGTCTACCAACTCTGTTATATTGTAGTCTCCCAAGCACTTAGTACAGTGCTCTGCACAAAATAAGTGCTCAATAAATATCAATGATTGATTCCTGTCAAGAAGGAGCCCTGAAGGAGCCCCTAAAGAGAGACAACGAGCGGGCTGATGTGTGACAATCAGACTCTGCGGGGAAAAGCCGGGCCCGAAGCTAATGAAAACAGCAAAGTATAATTAGGTTGTGGCTTTCAATGTGCGGTTCCTTCCCGGAGGGCCGCCTAGGACTCCTCTCACAGGGTGAAATTCCTTCCTTCCTCTGATGTGCTGAGCTGAGTCAGAGGGCTTGTGTGCGAGACCCCCCAGAGAGAGCTCCGAGGTGGGGGCTGGCAGGCGGGCAGCAGAGACCAGAGGCACGGGAGCCCAGGTCCGACGCCTGGACGCCTAGCTTTGGAGCAGAGCTCAGCCCTTCGGAGCTCTGTAGAGGAGGTGAGAATGGCCCCGGTGTGCACTGTGTGTTTTCCAGGGAAGACGAGCCGAGGATTAGCTCTGGGAAGGAACAAAGAGAATGCCGCAAGCTTCCGAAAGGCAGGGATTAAAACGTGAAACATGCGACTTGCTTAGGGGGAGCCCAGCTGGAACATCCAGCACACGTGGGCCCCCCAGAGTGTGCCGAGTGCCCCCAGGACACCAGCTGTGAGGCTTGGGCTCCCCTCTGTTCTTTCAGGGGTCCTAACAGGATCCAAAGAGCATTTGGGCCTAGGCCTGCGATGCTCTGCCCATTCCAGTCAGCAAAGCAAGCTGCCAGGCCAGAATGTATTGCTGAGAGCAAGGAGTGAAGGCTTAGTTCCGTGCCTAGCAGTTAGTCAGCACCCAGGACAGGCCACCGATTGGCTGATAGAGCTGTATGCTCTGCCCCTGCTCTCTTGGCCTCGAGCTTAGGCTGCCACTGAGCCTTGGGGTCACAGGGGCCCCCTGGCTCCCTCCCTGGATGCCACAGTCCATGAGGAAGGAAGGAGGGTCCTCTGCCCATCAGGGAAGAGATCGGGAAACAGCCCTGTTCCACATCTGTCTTCCTGGCAGGTTGGCTGGGTCAGCCTGGGACAGAATCAGGCCAGACTAGGGCCGACCTAATGGGAGAAGTGGCCTGAGATCTTGGACCTGAAGGCCGGGTCTCAACCACATCCCCCCCCGACCCCCAGGTTTGAGAATGTCTGGAGAGGTGAGGAGGTGCCAAACCCTCGGGAGGCTCCGGCCCAGTGTGTCTGAGGTCCTGGGCTCAGCCGGACCAGGAGTCCCAGCACTTGAGAGCTTGGACCTAGGTTCACTTCCAACCAGAGCCTGGGTCAGTCAGTTATAGTTCTCACCCCCAAGTTCATGGTTCAGTAGCTCCGATCTTGGAACTGCTTACCGGGGGAACTGCCCTGAGCCTGAGAGGACCAACAGAGGCCTTTCTCTTCCTGCTAGGAGACCCAGACCCTGGCCAATTCCCTAATCGGACCCTTCTGGGTGAATTGGACTGGAGGGGAGGTCTTCTGGGGCTGAGCTCAGCATGGACCTTGCAGCTGGTCAGCCCAAGGAAGCACTCCTCTCGAGTGTCGAGTCCGGCCTTGGCCAAATGAGCACGGGGTGGAATCCAGCTGCCTCCATCGTTGAGGATCTTGGCTCATGATTCTATTGTTCTCTGCCAAGCTCTCAGTTCAGTGCTCTGCACCCAGTAGGTGTTCAATTAATGCTACTGGCTGATTGATTTATTGATTGAGGATTGACTGATGGATTGAGAGGATGCTGGGAGCTTGGGGAAGAGAGGAGACATACTGCCTGCCACTCCTCATCCTGGGCACTTCTAGGGCCCCTGGTTCCATCGGCATCCATGCCAGCGGTTATGGTCCTTGTTCTGCACCTCTCCTTACTGGAACAGTACCCCCACAGTCCACGTCCCTCTTGGGGGCTAGACGCCTGCCCGCTTGCATGGAGGAGGCCCGGAATATTGGTTTGGAAGTTTTCCCCAAGCCGCCCCCAGCCACCACAGAAGGTTTCCATTTCAGGGTGCCTGGGGAGAACAGTCGATCGCCCCCAAAGGAAAGGGCAGCTTGGCGAAGGACCCCCATCAAGAACGGGTCTGGGGCAGAACCACAAACTGGAAACCTCCGGCACTGCCCCTGAGGTATGAGCAGTCTCGCCGGGCATCGCGCTCGATCCACAGTTATCCTCAGCCAGCCCCAAGGCTGTGGGGTCAGAGGCAATGGCATCATGGGTCAGTGGGGTCAGAGGGCAGTAAGGTCTGGTGGGGCCGAGGGCAGTGAGGTCCCATGGGGTCAGAGCCAAGGGAGCAGTGGGATGGTGAGGTCAGGGAACAGGGAGGTCCAGTGGCTTCAGGTCACAGGAGGTCTGGGCAGCAGGGTCAGGGGGCAATTGGAGCCAGTCTTTTCTTCTGACCGTAGCCATCTCGCCCCCACGCCACGGCAGGGGGTCACATGGGCGGCGGCCAGGTTCAATTTGTAGATTCACAATCCAGGGAGAGCCAGGACCATTCCTACCCAAAGCAGTAAACTTCCTTTGTCCACAGTCACTTTCGGGGCCCAATTTCCCCACAGAGTCTCTTTAACATTGTGCCCCAGAAATGTCCATTCAGTGCCCCTCACTCCTCTCACACCAGCCTCAGGAAATGCTGAAGGGTGCAGAGCCAAGGATGGCCCTAGGGTGAAATCAGAGGAAGGCAGTGTTAACAGGAAACTGGAGGTAGCCATGGGGTGGGATGGGGCTGGACCACACTTGGACATCTCCCCCCCGGACCCCAACAGAGGGGCAGAACGGCTGGGGTTAGCGGGGAAGGTTCGGTTCCTGAGCCTCCTGATTTTTCTGAGTCCCCCCTTCCTTTCCAGGGCATTTCTGGGATGCTTAAATACTAGCAGGAATGGGGCAATGCAGAGGGGAAGTGATGCACTGGGGTGATGAGGTGGAGCCACATGAGAGGCCCACACCCCACACCACGGGGCCACACAGTGATGGAAAAGCATCAGATCTGAGTCTAAGCACAACAATATAAGCATTTGGCTAAAGTTAAAATCTCAATTCTCATCCCTCTCGGCTCAAACGAGCCCTCTGGAATGCCTCCTTCAACCCAGATGGCTCAGGGAGATGATAAATGAGGATTGATGCCGACAGAGAAATGGCTGAAATCATTTAGGGGCATCTTGTGAGCCAGGACAGCAGGAAAGAGAAGCCCCAGTGCCCAGAGAGAAGCTGGGCAGAAAACAAAGCCCTCCATCTCTACCCGAGTCCCCGGGTGGCTGCCCCCTTCAGCCCCCGCCTGCCCAGCATTCCACGGGAGAAAGGGGGAAATTCATCTCCTGTGACTTTCTATAGGAGAACGGCAGCCTTGCCAACAAAGGGCCCTTCCCAGCGCTGTGAAATCGCGCTGAATGGCCGGCAGCCGGGCGCGGTCTGGGGGCGCCGGGGGCTCAGGGTCGTGGACCCGGGGACTCAGCCGTCCCGCCCATCAGCCCCTCCCCTCCCTCCATGCAGTCTTCCTAGACTAAGTGACACTGAGGACAGATAACCCCCACACCTCTCCCGCCTACCCAGACCAACCCCATCATTCCCCCACTAGCCCACAGCACGCCCTGACCCCTCGGCTTGCCAGCGGCATAAATGCTAGTGTATGGGACCATCGTGTTAATGCTCATCTGCATCTTTGGAAATGTCAGTGTGAGAGACCGGGTTCATCCCTAAGACCGGGTTCATCCCTACCAGAGCTGGGTTGGACCCACAGCTCGACCAGCCCGGCCCAGCTGCCTCTGATCGCAGAAACCGGACCCTAGGAGGGACCGAGTGATGGCTGCCCTTGTTATCCAGGCTAAAGATAAGGGACGAAAGGGTCCTCTGACTGGGAACTACCACCAGGGCTGCAGCGGTCAGTAGTAGACCACCGGAGCCATAGGCCAAGCACCTTGGGACACGAAAGGGCCCCGGTTCACAGATTGACACCCCACTAGCTCCTCGTTCCTTCATTCCACCCAATTCCCAAGTGGGATGACACATCTTTACTTGCCCTCCATCGCTTCCTTCCGTCGGAGGGAGAAAAACCATCACAGGAAATCGAAGCCTTCGGCACCGGCTTCGCTGACAGAAAATATGTCCTTCTTCCTCCTTTTCAGTTTTGCCCCAGAACCAAAACTCTATGCTGATGGAGCAGACCTTCTCTCCTCTCCTCAGTCACCTGAAAACCGGGGTTGGCTGTATGGGGGGTGTGGGAGTGTGTGTGCAGGCCTGTGACCATGTGCAGGTGTGGGGGTGCATTTGTGCATGGACGTTTGGGTGCACATCTCCCCGGAAGACTACCGATACCAAGGCGCTTAGTTCAGAAAAGTCCTTTGTTCCCAGAGGCTTTGTCAATGTGTGTGGCTCTCTCCCGCAGACCCTGTTCTTTGTGGGGGTCGGTAGGGCCGCTGGCCCGTGGGGTGGAGCAAGGAAGTGTCAAACGTGGTACTGATAGCCCTTCCAAGCCCCAGTACTTGGTTGATTCTCTTTCTCTCTCTCTCTCTCTCTCTCTCTCTCTCTCTCTCTCTCTCACTCTCCCCCCCCCCCTTCTTTTTCTTTTCTTTTGTTGGAGCCTTTTCTCCAGCCCCTCCTTGGCTTTGCTTACCTTGTTCCAGAAAGCAGGCCAAGGTGAGGTGTGTTTGGGTTATTTATGGATGGATAGATGGATGGCTGTGTGGGTGTTTGCTTGTGAACTATCTGTACGCATGTTTGAGTGTGTGAGTGTGAAGGGGAGTGAAAGGGACAAAGGGGAAAAGGCAGGGAGATGGCTGGCTCCCTGGTTCCTTGGCTCCTGTTACCTACCTGTGGGGAAGTAGAAAGCCCAGTCCACCCGTCACCCACCACCTACCTTTGCAGGCCTTCCTGTGCGTGATAGGCTTGCTCAAGTCCCGGTAGTAGCCCTCACGGCAGTAGTGGCAGTGGCGGCCGGCAGTGTTGTGTCTACAATTGAGGCAGACGCCCCCGCTCTTGCGCCCGGACAGCTTGTACAGCTCCATGTTGAAGCGGCAGCGGCGGGCATGGAGGTTGCAGTTGCAGGCTGCAGAGGAAGCACAGCAAGAAGAGGGGATTGGCTGGGGGAAAGACCCCAAGGCCCATTGGCCCGAACCTCCGCACCCGGGCACAGGCGCCGGGCCCCAGCTGGCCGGCTTTCAGCTGGAGCCTGGGCCAGGACGCTTCTTTGGTCGGCTGAGAAGTGAATGACCAGAGCTCCCCGGCTGACCCATGTCTGCCCAGCTGGAGGGTCGGGTCCGAAGCTCCACGGGGGCCACCCAGCAGGCAGCAAGCCCAGAGGTACAGGGGCCATCTCCCAACCACGAGATGGGCAGCCATTGGGGATGGAGGCTGGGACTAGGCTGGGGCATGAGGCCTGCGGGACCTGGCACTGGGCACCACCGGCTTCTGCCACGGACCCTCAGAGAGCCTGGGAATAAAGGAAGGTCTGAAGCCCACCGTCCTGACGTAGCCCACAACCGCCTCAAAACCAGGGCCTTTCTGCCTGGCCAAGGGGTCCCTCAGAATGGCAGTTAAACACCACACAGCCTGGACAGGAGGGAGCCAGGACTCATCTGTCCCATCGCTCCCCCATCAACGCTACCCGGCGCCACGGCCAACCCGCAATGGCACAGACTGGGGGGTAATGAGGGGAACGTGACAGAGACGCCGGGCTCAGGCTGAGGAGAGGTCCTTCGTGCTCACCTCATGCTTCACCTGTCAAGTTCCCGGCCTGTAGAATTCAGCCCCCTAGATGTGGTGGCTTCCCGGCTGGACCCACCCAACCTGCCCATGTGGAACTCAGCCTAGGAGGCTGCAGAACTGGAGAGAGGGGGCAGGCGTGACTAGGGAGGGCAGGGGACATGCCCCAAGGGTCTTCGCCGCTCCTGCCCTGAGCCTCCGCAGCCAGGAGCCCCAGGAGCTGCCCTGGCTGGGTTCTAAAACTGCCCAATTCCCAAGGACAACGGGATGTGTGTGCAAACTGGCAGACCCCTGCACCACCTCCAGCTTTCTTGCTGCTATCTCCAACCTTCTTATCATCTTCTTCACTGGGGTTATTTATCACCAGCCTCCTCACCAGTTCCACCAACTGTGGTATTTACTGAACACCTAGAGTGCGCGATGACTCCACTAAACACTTGAGAGCACACAACAAGAAGAGAACAGCCAGTCCCTGGCCTCAAGAAGATTGCAGCTTAATGGGTCGACCAGCTAGCGGCAGTCACAGACCATTTCCATGCCGTGGGAGAGGGCAAGAGACCCGGAGACACGGCTGGCGGAAACCGCGGAGGATTGAAGCCAATGGACAGGGAGCCAACCCATCCAGGCCTGGAACTGCTGCACACAGAAGGGTTTAAGGAGGCTGCTGGAAAGGTGGAGATTAACGGAGGGAATCTTCCTGGAGGAAGTGTGTCTCTGGAGACTGTGACAGTGGGGAAAGCAGTGGCCTTGGAGGCTCCAAAGATAGACGACAGGAGGAAGGAGGTAAGTGAAGGGGTAGGAGGTGGGAGAGTCGAGAGCGGGGCCCCGTGGGAAGGTGAGCTTGGAAGGGACAGAGAAGGCAGGCCGGGCAGTGGCGATGTCAAAAGTGTGTCAAAGGAGAGGGACCAAGCGGGTGCTCTGAGGCCCAGGCTTGAGGGGCTCGTTGCTGGGAGCAGAGGGGACTGGGCTCTGAGGGCTTGTCCGGGGTGCCGGTGGCCCCGAGATCTGAAATCCCCAACATGACACCCCCTTTAGGGATGCACACACACCTTATGATGGCAAGTAGGTACGGGCTGGGGCCGGTCTAGGACCGGGCTCAGGCTGGGCCCGGGTTGGCCCATTCCATCCTCCACAGCTCAACAGCTGACCCATCCGGATATCTCCACCCGCATCCCATCGGCAGCCTCGTGCACCAGGCTCAGTAACCTCTGGGGATCCCGGATCTGGTCCTCATACTTGGGGCCCTCCGCTGCCCAGTGCTGACCACCACCAGGAGCTGGTGGACCTGAGCCATCTGCACCTGAATATCACCCTCCCACTCCCCCAACCCCCCCAGCAACAAAGGGGCTTTTTACACAACTGCTCACACAAAAGAAAACGCAAGAGCGGAACATCAAAAGGTTGATCCTCCTCCCTTCCCCTCCCCTCCGCTGTCCCCAGAGCTGTCAAGGAAACATCAAGTAGCAATTGCAAGAACTATGTGTTCTGTAAAGTATTTTACAGCTTGTTTGTTTTGTTTTCTCTGGCCCAGCGAACAATTCAGCAGCTCCACAGGCCATAGGCCCCTCTCTGCCGCTGCTGCTGCCTCCTCCTCCTCCTTGCTGTGAAGGTGTCACCCCACTCCCTGCCTGTCACTAGCCTTGTCCAAAGAGACACCTTAATCCCTGACTCCTTCCTGTTTATCTCCCACCTCTCCCCTGGTACAAAAACATCTGCTATTAGCTTAATTATCAAATTTCAGGCGAGAAGTGTGTAACAGCTGGATTCTGGCCCGGAGGGCCAACGCTGACCTGGGCCGGCCATCGCTAGGGAGACAGAGAGCTGGAAGGAGGAAGGAGAAGGCTTGGCCCTGCAGCAGGGGACGGGTTCGACAGGTTTGACCATCCCAGCGGTGCCCTCAGCCCCAATTCCAAGGCCCGTAAGGCACTTGCCCTAGCCATTCCCAGCGGAACCCAGGACTGGGCCTTGGGCCCAAGCTTCTGATCCACCTTGGAAGCTAGTATGGGAAGGGCAGTCAGAGAGAGAGCCAGGCCTGGGCTTGAGGCTCTGGGCTCAGTCTCAGACTCACCGTCCATATGGGCCAGGGACAGACTGGGTCTCCGTTTGGGCCTGAGGTGGGCCGGGTCTCTGCCTGGACCACAAACTAGCCGGGTCTCCAAGCTAAGAAAGGGACTCTGTTCATGCAGGGATGGTCTACAGAAGGGGTTTAGGTGACTAAGAGAGAAAAGATTAAGGCCAGCCTCAGGTCTGGCTGTGGCAACCCACATTTCTCCCAGGTGGGACCTGTTGAGCTCAGTGCCATGTATGCTGGGAACGGCCAGGAAAAAGAAGAACAGACAGCCCCCTGCAAGCACTGCACCAGTGGTCTTTCTCAAAACATAAGTACAGGAGTCTGAAATCAAAGCCATTCCCAGCTCAGCCCCACAGCAAACCCAAGCCAGGACTGTTTCCAAATGGGGTATCTGAGTGCTTGAAGAAACTGTGGACTGGTGGTCCTCCTGGGCACCCACCCTCATGGTTAGGGTTGGACCCTAACCCCTAGATGCCTCCATCCCTGATTCCCCTTGCAGTGATCCAGCAATGACCATCCAACATCCCTGAGCCACCCCTCTCCATCCCTGACTTCCCCCAGTGACCCAGCACACCCTGTTCAAACACCCCGACTCTCCCCTCTCCATCCCTGATTCTCCCCAGTGATCCAACATGGACCTCCTCACCTCTCTTTGGGACCTGCTGATAAAATCTTTTCAGGGGTCTATGCTAGGGGGATAGAAGAGATGGAAGAGGAGGGAACGAGAAGTTCAGGGTATCAGGCCAAGCCTGGGCATCATCTTCTGGGAACTGATGATTGACTGGAGCAAAGGGAGACTGGTCTGGTGCCCAGAGCCTTCAGCCTGCCAACACTCTGCCAAGAGGAAGGGATATTGGTAATGGGGATACCAATGGAGTTTGGGGCAAGAGGGTCATGGGGAACCTCCATTTCCTTCTGCCCGGAGCCATGGCCAGCCAGCTCCCTTGCCTGCCGCTCCCATATGGGAGCTCTGAAGGAGTCCCTTGCCCGGTTAGGACTGACCCTGGGCTCCACCCTCTCCCTTGAGGGAAAGGAAACTGAGGGAGTGGTGGGGCAGGCCCACACGGCTGTTGCAGGCCTGAGCTTTGGCGGTTAGTCCCCAGGCCAGTGGCCCATCTGTCCCTCTGTTTTCCCTCTCCGGAAGCTGCTCTCCTCTGCCGGTCCTTCGGCAAGGTGAAGCCAGACCACAAGAAGCACAGCATCAGGGGAGGGGCTGGAGCTCTTCCTCTTTGCCCCTTGAGACCCCTGGAAAGAGCCGAGCCCCACCTGATCTGCGGCAAGTGTCCGGGAGGAAGATGCAGGAGGGACCAGACCCGCTACCTTGCGACACGTGTTCTCTTTCCTCCGACTCACTGAGCTCAGACTTGGACTGAGAGGGGGAGCCCCCGGCTGAGCCAACTGGTAGGTCAACGTGGAGAAGAAAATGAAAGACTTCTTGGAAACACTCGCCCGGCTGGATCAGAGATAAGGCTGACCATGGGTCAGTCAGGCAACCCGCGCTCCCTTCTTGCCAAAGGCGGCGGGTCTTAGATGTGGGGATAAGCCCCCAGATAAGTGGACTGTGTTTACTGTGGCCTTTTGGAGTCTTCCTGGGGCTGGAAACAAAGGCGGACTCTGTCAACAGGCCCTTGGCCCTCTGACGGCCCAATAGATGCCACGGTAACAAGTTCTTCACACCTGCACAGTGTTTGGAAAGCCAGCCCAACCCTGTGACCCGGCCCGTGACCCCTCTGTCAGGCCAACAAACACAAAAAGCAGAGAAGAGAGGGAGGACCAGCCCCACCCTGATGCCCCTGCCCCTACCCGTCTCTGCCCTCTGAGGCAGCCGAAGGGCCCTGATGCCAGGCCCGTGGCAGTGCAGGGCAAGATCTCAGGTCGATGGGCAGCCAGCCACAGTAAGCCCATCATCACACTCACTGGGGTCTCATTGACAATGCTAATTCCAAGCATTCTGTGGCCTATCGAAAGAACCAGGCCTGGGAATTGGAGGATTGGAGGACCTGCATGCTAATACAGTTGCCTGCTCGGTGACCTTGGGCAAGTCTCTATACTTCTCTGTGCCTCAGTTTCCTCATCTGTAAATAGGAATTCAATGCCTGTTCTCCCTCCTACTTAGACTGTGAACCCCTTCATTCATTCAATCGTATTTATTGAGCGCTTACTAGGGGCAGAGCACGTCTCTTGTGGAACGGAGCTTTGTCTGAACTGATTATAGAAGTTAATATATACTCCAGTGCTTAGAACAGTTCTTGACACAGTTTAAGTGCTTAACGAATACAATAATAATAATAGTAATAATACTGATATTAATATAAGTGCATCAAGTTTCTACACTCCTCAAACCGCTGGCTGCTCTGAGCCTCATTTGAGCCGAGTGGTCACCACAGGAGCTTGGTTGATGCTGGCTGGGAATCTCAGCCCTGGGCAGAGGACAGCACCTTGGCAGCCTGTCAGTCCCCAGGGACCGCCTTGCCCCAGCCTAAATGGCCCCGGCCCCGACCCCTGGGCTCAGAGGATGGAAAGGATGAGAAGAGGAGCTGCCCTGGGGAGGGTGAGATCTGGGAATGATGAGGACCCTGGTGAGGGTGGGACACTAGAGAGGTCGGGATAATAAGAATAATAACTATGGTATTTGTGAAGTGCTTGCTATGTGCCAGGCACTATACTAAGCATTGGGGTGGATACAAGCAAATCGGGTTGGACACAGTCCCTATCTTGCACAGGGCTCACAGTCTTCATCCCCATTTACAGATGAGGTAAACAGGCAGAGAGAAGTGAAGTGGCTTGGCCAAGGCCACAGAGCAGAAAGAGGAGGAACTGGGATTAGAACCCATGACCTTCTGACTCCCAGGCCCATGCTCTAGCCACTGCGTCATGCTGCTCCTCAGAGCAGAGAGAAGTGGAGCCTGGGGAGGGTGGGTCCCTGGAGAGGGTGGAGCCCGGGGAGGATCCCCTTTCAGAACCACCTGAATGTCCTCCAACATTCTGCCGTGCTTCTCCAAGTGCCCTTGAACACCAAATCTCTCATCTGGTTGGTTTCAAGGTACGGGCACCCCACTCCAGCGATGACTCGCAGACTTCTCAGAAGGGCCTCTTCTAATGACTGGCTGGCAGCAGCCACTCCCTGGGCTCAACAGACTCACTCTGGACAGTCACTCTGCCCCTTGCCCTCCCTACCCCCTAGGCGCTCCATCTACCCCAAGGACTCTTTCCCATCAGCACAACAGTTTTGTCCCAAACCGCCTGGGGGTCACCGCAGCCTGATTACTCCTCTGCCTGGTCTACCACAAGCAGAGCTCGGGGAGGCGATCCAACAGCTGACTCAGAAACCGAGAATCAGATTGACCTCTGCCTCCTGGCCCCACTGCCCCCAGCCCCCCACCCCGGGGGCCTGCCACCCGGTCTCCACCATCTGACACCCATCATCTAGCCCTTGCCCACTGGGTCAGAAGATTAGACCCATCACTGACTGATCCTCCAAGTTGTCAACAAGCTTTAGGAGAAGCAGTGTGGATTAGTCTAGTGGTTCTAGTGGGTAGAGTTCAGAACTGGGAGTCAGAAGGACCTGGATTCTAACCCAGCTCTGCCACTTGTCTGCTGTGAGACTTTGGGCAAGTCACTTTCACTCTTCTGAGCCTCAGTTACCTCACTGGTAGAATGGGGATTAAGACTTTGGGCCCCATGTGGGACATAGACTCTGTCCAATCTGATTAACTACCTGATCTACCCCAGCACTTAGTATAGTGCCTGACACATGGTAAGTGCTTAGCAAATAGCAGAAAAAAAAAAAAAGAGTGAAGATTGGCACTCTTGGGCAGCCTGGCAGCCCAGGAGACGGTTGGGAATGATCCCACCTCAAATCAGTACTGCAGGGAGCAGAGCAAGGCAGGAACAGAGTGGTGAGTGAGAGGTGAGTTTAATTCAATTCCACATGACAGCCAAATCCATCCCCTTAGTGCAGGCTCAGACTCGCCCGGGAAGAGTTGACTCCTGACTCAGTGCCCTTAGCTGCTGGCCAGCTGGCAAGCAGGGTATGGGCAGGGACAGTGCGCCCACAAGAGTGAATGCTGAGGCCCTGGCAGTGGGATCTGGGTGGTGGGGGAGAGAGGCTGGCTCTTCCTCCTCACCTCGGCCCCAGAGAGACCTGGCCAGGCCGAAGGGCTCAGGAGCCTTATCCGCTCACCCGGCCAACTGGGATTCTCCACTGCACCTCTCATTGGCTGTTACTGCCAAATTGCTGTTTTTTCCCCCAATTTTGATTTCTTCCCTTGAGGAGCTTTTCTCCCAGGTCTTTTCACCTGAGACCCCCGAGGAGCCTGCCCGTCTCAGAGTCGGGGACCTTTACCCTGCATACCCCAAAAGACACATAGTGGGAATAAAACAGCAGTAGGAGCTAAAAGCTGCTGCTTGCATCAGAGCTGCTCACAAGCTTCCTTGGAAAGGGTGGCTCTCACTGGGGTAGGGCAGGAAGCACTGTGCTTCCAGCCAGGTGGAGACCCTTCACCCCTGGCCAGGCCTGGGCAAAGATTCCAGCTGGGCTGGACCTCCAGTAGATGGGAGAGGAACTCCCCGGGCCAAACAGGTTTTAAGTGGACAAAGCGTTCCTAAGAGAATTTCCAGGGGGAACTGTTGGCAGGGGCCTCCAAGGCCGTTTCACTGCCGGCAATCCTGCGAGTTTGCCTGCCTACTCCCCCGCAGTGTCCTCTGGCAGTGCCCTCTGGCAGGGCTCCATCCTCGGTTGGCTGTATCCCTAACCCCGGCCTCCCACTGGCTCCCAGAATGGACATCCCAGGCCCGAAGTCTCCGAGAGCAGAGCCGTTCAGCCCCTTCATTGGCTGAGCCAGAGGGACAGGTTCTTGGGGAAGCAGTTGACTCTTGATATTTATGGCCTCCCTCTGAACAGTTAATAATAATGATGATAATAATGATGATGATGGTATTTGTTAAGCGCTTACTATGTGCCAAGCACTGTAACTGTGGTTTGTTAAATGCTTACTATGTGCCAGGCCCTGTACTAAGCACTGAGGTAGATATAAGCTAATCAGGTTAGACACAGTGCAGTGCATGTCCCATGTGGGACTCACGTCTTAATCCCCATTTGACAGATGAGATAACTGAAGCACAGAGAAGTAAAGTGACTTGCCCAAGGTCACACAGCAGACAAGTGGCAGAGCGACAAGTGGCAGAGCCAGGATTAGAATCCAGGTCCTTCTGACTCCCAGGTTTTTGGTCTATCCATTAGGCCACACAGCTTCTCATTCTTTAACCCCACCGTGTTCCCTGGTGCCACCTCCTGTGGCAAACCCCTTCAGTCAGCCCCAAGCAACCCTAGAGTAAGCAATAGGGTTTCCGGGGGAACTAAGTGGGCACACTTGCGAAGGGTTGGTCCTCCATAGATCCCAGAAACCTATTACTTCAGCCTCAGTCCCCTCCTCGTATGCCTCTGCAGACAGAAGCTGCTCTTCGAGCATCTTTGGCCTCTTTGAGCATCTCTCTCCCTTCGGTGATGGGACACAAAAAGGATGAGATCCACAGTGCCTTCTGGAACAGAACCCCTCAGTCTTCAACTCAAGGGTCTCCCTGAAGCCATTTTGGTTGAGGCTTGGGGCTCAATATTCCTTTCCGCCAAGCCAGGAGTTAGTTTTCAAAGGAAACTGTTCTGTTCTTCACTGGGAAAATCCCCTTAGCATCTCTGGATCTGGGATTTTGGCTACCAGTCGGGGACCCCGTGATGCTGGAGCGGCAGGTCAGACTCCCCCTTCCTTGGCCCTGGCAGCTGGGAAATTCCTTTGATTTGTTCCCCAGGAAGTGGGTCACTCCCCGATAATGTGCCTTCTTTCATTGTTCCCAAGGAAGAAGCTGTGCTTCCTTTACTGGGCAACCCTGTTCCCTCACAGCTCAGATTTCACGGGGTTGCCAGAGCCCAGCATGAGTCACTGTGAACCCAGTGCAAGCCCAGCATGGGCCCAGCGGGAGTCTGGTGTGAGTCCAGCATAAGCCCGGTGTGTGCCCAGCATGGGCCAGCATGAGCCCAGCGTGTGTCTGACATGCGCCAGCATGAGCCTGGCGTGTGCCCAGCTTGTGCCAGAATGAGCCCGGTGTGTGCCTGGCGTGAGCCCAATGTGAAGGCGGCTTGAGTCCAGTATGAGCCCAGCATGAGTCCAGCATAAGCCCAACATGAGCCCAGCATGTACCTAGCAAGAGTCCAGTGTGAGCTTAGTGTGAGCCCAGCATGAGCTCAATGTGAGCTCAGCATGAGCCCAGCGTGAGTCCACTGTGAGCTCAGTAGGAGCCCAACACAAGCTCAGCATGAGCCCAACGTGAGCCCAGTAAGAACCCAGGGAGAATCCAGTGTGAGTCCACCGTGACCCCAGTATGAGCCCAACATGAGCCCAGCATGAGCCCATCATAAATCTAGTGTGTGCCCATCTCTGCAGCTAGCAAGCCCTGCTGCTGCTTCCCTGCTGCCCCTCCCCGAGGATGCCCAGGAACGACCCCGCTCCCCCGACAACAGATGCTGCCCTCCCATCCCCGGCAGAATGGCTCAGCGATCTGAACCTCTGGGCAGACAGGCGACCAGACGGAGGGAGCTCAGGGAGCACCGACCCATCCCATCCTCCCTGCTTGCCCTCCCTGCTCACCTTCCCTCCTCCCCAACCCTCTGCCTCCCTCAGACACCCCAGCGGGCCGACGGGCCAAGAGGTGACCACAATCCAGTCTGGTATGTAGGGAGGACCCGGCGGGGCTGTGGGTTGTGGCAAACATCCCGCCCCGGGGATGACAGGTCTGCGCTTTTGTCTGGAGAACTGCTGGGCTTGGCCGAACCGAGGAGTCCGGCTCTCTCCCGCTGGCCTGATGGGTGCCAGAGCCATAAGAGGAGGAGGTCAGCTTGGCCTGGGGTCAGGGCTGCAGTCACCCCTTGTCCCTGGGCGGAGCCAAGCTGAATCTCCCAGTTTGAGAGAGGAGGGCCCGGACACAAGAGAGATTTACAAGCTTCTCACGTCTATGGCATTAGGACCAGCCAGGCCCTGGGCCCAGCTTAGTCCCGGGCTGGGGGTGGATTCGGGATTTGGCTGGGGGGGGTCTCAAAGCCTGCCCCGCTGTGGTGAGAAAAGGGAACTGAGATGCCCACCATGGGTGGCTCTGCCATCACCGCTGCTCCCAGGGGCAGGTTGGGCTGAGTCCATCTGCCCCCTCTTTTTTTCACAGTTCAGCGGAGAATCGAGGCCTCACCCAAGCCTGGACCTGACCCCTAGGAGACTGGGGTCAGCTTGGCTTCACCCCCAGCCCTAAGCTGATCCTGGGGTTGGGCTGGAGAGAAAGAGGGGGCTCAGCTTCCCAGACCCTAATGGGACCAAACTCTGGTGGGTGAGAGGAAGGGAGGGAGATGGAGCACTGCCCGGGGCTCTTTCCCCACTCTGCCAGCAGCCAAGAAACAGCAACAGGAAGTGTCTCAGACACTGAAATCTCCTCCCTGCCAACAAGGCCAGCCTAGCCCGGCAAGTGAGTTGGGTTTAGGGGTGGATGGGGGGGTGATGGGGATGGGGGCCAGAAGGGAGATTGGAGGAATGGGAGCAGGGAAGGGGCCGGGGTCGGGGGGATGGAGAAGAGGGTAGGGGCAGGGTGGAGGGAGTGGTGGTGGGAGTGAACATAGGAGGAAGGGGAGGGGTGCGGAACCCAAACATCCAGCCACCAGCCACCAGCCCAGAGCCATCTCATCATTGAGCTATGACTCTGGAGACGATGTCCAAGTTACTCCCTGGGAAGAGAGAACCAACCTCGCTTACAACAACCGGCTGGCCTGGCCACGGATGGGGCTACCCGGTCAGGAAACGGGAGCCTGGGCTGCGGGAGGCAGGGCACAGGCAGGGTTTTAGTTACCCTGGTGCCCCGTTCCCAGCCAGTACATTCTGGGGGTCTCCTGGGGCTCTGGGGAAGAGGACAGAGGTCCCAGGGTAAGGGCATGAAAACTGTTTCCTAAAATGCCATCAGTGCCACTCCATCATCCTCCCACTCTCCCTCTCTGACACATCACCCCTCCATCTCAGCCCCAATTCACCTGCGAGGAGAGTTGGGGGAGGGGCTAGGCGGTGGGGGGAGGAAGGGGAAGGGGGTGGGCTCCTGGGGTCAGATGTAAATAATGCTGGATCTGGGAAGCCCCTCTGCAGGCTGCTATTCAGGTATTTCTCTCAGATGCTAATGAGCCATTCACTTTGGCACTATAGAGAGAACCAACTCTCCCAGCCGCCATTCTCACGCTCGCTGGCTGATGAATAATCCCTGGACTGTCCAGACAGCAGGCCAAACAAGTGGCTTGGGGTCCACAGTGAATGACTGGCCAGGCTCCCCTTGCTGGCCCCCCCGCCTGTCAGCCCCATCCCCTCCCCAGCTCTGGGAAGCATTCGGTGTCCCTCCGCCAAGGCCCGAAGGGCAGCCTAAATGAGTGAGCCCAGGGAAGGGCCACTGGTCCCCTCCCGCCACAGCCACCGCCGGTCCTCTCAGCTCTCTTGTTGGGTCCCTCTTTCATGTGACCCCCTGCCCTCTTTTCTGTCTGGTTTCCCTTGGGGTCTGGAACTCCTGTCCCCCTCGCCGCCCCTGAAGTCCTGACCCTCACCCCAAAGGAGGAAGGGACGTCCAGCAGGGCAGGGGAACTCAGCTCAGAGGGTCCCTGGGGGACAGGCCATTCCAGCCTCACCTCTGGAGCCAGGGAGGAGCCTCCCAGGGCCCTCTCTACCCTCTCTCTCACTTATGAACTCTCCACTTAGCAGCAGCTTAGTACAGTGCTAAGCACTTAGTAACAGTGCTCTGCACATAGTGAAGGCTCAATAAATACTATTGAATGAATGAATCCAAGCGATATCCCAGAAGGCATGGCAGGGGGGTCCAGGAGTCAGGGGCCAGCGGCCAGGAGAGGGATAGGAAAGGGGCAGGCTCAGGGCACTTGTGGATTGCCCAACCAGTGACTGAGTCGATCAGGGGCTGAGCCAGGACTGGGACCCAGCCCCAACTCCAGGCACTCAAGCACTTGATTGCCCTTCCTCCTGGTCTCCCCACCCTCCTCCTGACCCTCGTCCCCAGCCTTGGCCAGACTGGTGGCAGGTGACTGGGAGCAGAGGAAGAGGCTGACAGGCTGGCTCAGGCTTGCTCTCAGGACCCTTTCTGTTTGGGCTTCATTTGAAGCATGGCCTAGTGATAAAGCATGGGCCTCGAAGTCAGAAGGACCTGGGTTCTAATCCCTAGTCTGCCAATGGCCTGCTGTATAACCTTGGGCAGGTCACTTGGCTCTTCTGTATCTCGGTTTCATTTGTAAAATGGGAATTCACTACCCGTTCTCCCTTCTACTTAGATTGTGAATTCCGGGTGTGAAAGGAACTACGTTTGACCCAATTATCTTGCCCCCATGGCCCCCACCCATACTTAATACAGCACTCGGCACATAGTGATCACTTAACAAATACCACCATTAGTAGTGACACCAGTAGCCTGTGTGGCAGAGGCAGGGCATCTCCCAAGGTCAAGGAACCTCCCTCGGAGCTCTCTGATGTGCACCAAGATAAGGGAAAAGAATGGGAAGAAACCTCCCTCCTCCAAACCAAGATGGACACAGGTTCCAGCCCCGCACCAGCCCCCGGGGCCGGGGGGTCAGAGAGAGGGCAGCCGAGCAGACCGGCATGGCGGTTCGGACCAAGGAACTGCGGGGGCCGATAGGGAGCCCCTTCCGCATGGCCAGCCCACCACCTGGGATCATTCTAGCTCTAACCTTGCGGCTCCTGAGAGACAGGGACCACTAGGGCCTGAGATCTGACCAGGGAGGAATTCCAGAGGGAGCAACCAAAGGATTATCTCACCTCGACACGAGACAGCTAGGAAGCAATCACCTGACAGCCACCTGGAGTCCAGTGGATGAGTGAGAGTGAGCAGGCTGAGGTTTGGCCAATCTTATTATGGCAGGAAAGAAGAACCTCGGGGACTTTCGGAGGGTGGGGGTACTCAGAAAAGATCCCAGTTAGATCAGAGGTCGAGGTCCCCTCCTGGCTTTCTGAGACTGCATGCCTGAGTTCAGGGCCCAGAGATGAGCCTGGGCTGAGAACTGGAAGTCTGCAGGGCACATGCAAGTTAACTGGATGCTTGCGCTGCTGAGAGAGGGAACAAGACACAATACAAAGGTCCTTTGCAAACTAGAGAAAGCATCAGACAAAGCCAGTGTGGCCTTCAATCGGGCCTGTGGCCCTAAAGGAAAGGACCACACACTACGAGGATGCAGTGAGGAGTGGACCACTTGCACTTTAACGAGATGCAGTGGACAGCTTGCCCTCTAAAAGAGCTGCAGTGGGAGGAGTGCCCGAACGCACACTAGCAGGATGCAGCGATAAGGGTGACTGTGCATAGCGAGGTGGCTGCTTCCCCGGATGCAGTGTCTACCAACTCTATCGTACTGCCCCCAAGTTCTTAGCTTGGTGCTCTGCACACAGTAAGCGCTCAATAAATAGCATCGACTGATTGATGCAGTGGGAGATAGTGACCAGTGAGGCCCAGGGCCTGTATTAAAAGACCTGACCTGAGACTCCATGATGTGTCCTCACACTCAGTGAAAAGCTTGGGAAAGACTTTCTCCCAAGGCCCGAACCTGATCGAAATCCTGAAGGGTGAGCCGAGCTGGGGGCTCAACCACCGATGCTGAGTTTCCCCCCGGCAAAGTGCCAGAGAGTGATTGTAAGGAAAAAAGGAAGTTTGGAAAAACGCCAAATCTGCCCAGGACATCAAACAGCTGGAGCAAAACAACATTTGAAGTGACGTAAGTGCAAGTGAATCACAAGTACCCACGCTTCAACTTTCCGTAAGCTTGGGGTGGGAAAGCAAAGGAGGGGGGTGCTGGCGAGACCCCGGGGGCCCTCCAAGCTTCCACCCTCGCCAGTGAACTACTCAGTGCCGGTCACCTGAACTGCCGGACCAGGGGATGCCTCCCTGGCTCCCCTACTATGTGCTTGGAGGCGCTTTTGTGGAGCATTTTTTTTTTCTACTTTTTCATCTGCTGGCACATCAGTGAAGAATGGGTCCTTTATTTCCCCCCGGTGACCTCTGGAGGAGAAGCTGTGCCCTGTGCCCTGTCTCTAGAAGGAGAGCCTGGGACTCCTCCACAACCACCTGGGGCTAGGGGCGGTACCCTCTCTCCTGCCTCCAGACATTGAGCCAGGCTGGGGCCAGTGGTCACCCCACCAAGGACTTGGGGCTGGGTACAGGTTCGCCAGTTGGGCAGCTGTCTTGCCACCTGCCCATGCCCCCACCCCCTACCATCCCCCCAATCCATCCACCCACCCAGTCATTTTGGAGAGTTCTCCCCCAGGCCGGGCACCCCAGGAGGGCACCTGGGGCAGTATCCTAACTCTTTTCAGAGGGCCCTCCACACTCCCACTTCAACCCTCCACAGTCAGTCAGTCAATCATATTTATTGAGTGCTTACTGTGTGCAGAGCACTGTAGTAAGCGTTCGAGAGCATACAATACGACAATATAACAGACACATTCCCCGTCCACAGTGAGCTTACAATCTAGAAGGGGAGAAGCCATGGGGCTGGAGAAGTCTTCCCAGGGTCCGCTCTGCTCTGAGAGAGAGAGAGAAAGCTCCCTGCCAGCCCTGGCGGCCCATGGCTGGGGCTGCTTTGACTGGACCCTGGAGATCTCGAGCTGATCAGAACAGGGAGTATCCCATTGAGCTGGGCTGCTGTGCTGGTCCCCGAGGGGAGCTCAGAGGAGCTCAGTTTGGGATGGGGCAAAACCAACCATCCCATGGGGACTTCAGACAAAGATTCCCCACCCTACTAACTTGGTCTCCAGTGCAGGCTGGGAGATGGGGGACACAAAAGAGTAAGCAGATGGTAGAAGGGGGACAGAAGCCAGAATCACCCTGTAGCTGAAGCTGGCATAGACTGGGCCAGACACCAGCTATCTCTCATCCCCAACTGGTCAGGAATGCTCGTTGGTAGGTCAGACTGCTCCCCGGAGGGTCAGGGTGCTCCCCAGTCTGATAAGGGGTCTCCAGGGGCAGTATCCCAGCGGCCCTCGTCCGGTTCACCAGCCCAGACGGGAGGCTTGCTCAAGAGGCAACGCTGCTCTGGATACTGGGGAGCTCCGAGAGCCCCGACCAAGGGCCACCCAGCCAGGGCCCCACCCCCACCCACGTCCTCCCGGCTGCGCTGTTTATGAGAGGAAAATTCTGCAGACGCCCGTGGAGACTGAGGCACGCAGTTCCTTCCTTCGCAGCTCCGGCAACAGCAAGGACCTGGACCGGTGTTTGCCTTCCAGGCAAGCATCCACAACAAACCATGACGGAAGCCAAGAGCAACCACCCTGCCGGCAGCCGGCCTCTCCTGCAGAGACTCTGCCGGCCTAGAGCGCTGGGGGCAGAGGCAGCCTGCAGGAAGCATCAGCAGTAGTGTGTGTGTGTGTGTGCGCGCGCGCGCGAACGCGTGGGTGTGCATTTGTGTGTGTGTGTGTGTGTGTGTGTGTGAGACCTCTCTCCCCGGTGGAAGGGTGAGTGTGGACAGCCCTCCTTCCCTGCCTGGACCAGCTGGCAGGGCAGGGTTCCTGGTCTGGGGAAAAAGCTGCAGCAGATTTTCCGGTTTCATTTACAGAGCGTGAAAGTGGATTCAAGCTGGTTCATTTGAAACTGAAGTCAGGGGTCACAAGCCTTTCCCGCCCCCGCCCTGCTCCTGCCCCTGCCCGGCTCCTGCCTCCCTGCCCCGTCCCGGCTCCCTGCTCCTGTTCTCGGGAGCCCACGCGGAGATGGACAATCTTTCGGCAGGGAAGGAGGAAGTGGTTATTTTTCCTGGGAATGGCCTCCCAGAGCAAGCACTAATCAAGGAGGTGGAAGAAAATCTCGGCCAGAGAAGAGTGGAAAGCCAACGATGGGCCGTAGCAGAATCCCACTGCCCCTTCCTCTCTGCTGCAACCCTCATCCATCTGGTCCAGATTCTCACTCCTCAGTGTGCCCTGGGGGTGGCCGCATCCTTCCCCCCTTCCCCTCCACTCCCCGGCAAACCTGCGGTGGGTCGGCTCCAGGCTTTCCAGGAGTGGTGTTGACTCTGTTCTTGGGGAACAGCATTTCTATCAAGGCAAGTGGACCATCACCGGAATGGGACAACCAGGAGGTAATGTTTCTGCAGGGGCTGGAAATGTCTTGGGGGGAGCCCTGGGGGGACCCCCCAGGGGGAAGCAAGGTCACTTGAGCTGCCAACACTCCCTTTCCCTTGCAGTTGGCAATTGCACAAAAAGTCATCTCTCCAGGTGGTGGTGGTGGTGGTGGCAGCAGGGCAGGGCGATGGGGGGGAGGGTGAGGATCAATCAATCAATCAATCAGTGGTATTTATTGATCACTTACTGTGTGCGGTACTAAGAGTTTGGGAGAGTTCAATATGAGAGATTTGGTGACACAGGCCCAAGGTCCCAGGAAGTGGCAGTTCTCAGCTCTTTAACCTTTGCTTTTGAATGGCTCTGCTCCTGGTCTCTCCCACTCCAGAAGGGAAGCTGAGCCCCTTCTACATGCACATCCTTCCTGGGCAACCAATCGATCAATCAATCATACTAATTGAGTGTTTATGGTGTGTAGAGCACTATATTAAGCGCTTGTGAGAGCTCACTCTCACAGAGTTGGTAGATACGTTCTCCCATCTTCTCACCTACTGACCTGCAGCCAAATTAAATTCAACTATTGAAAAACCATCACAGCCCTCAACCCCCTACAACCGTCTCCACCTGCTCCCTTCTCTGCTGGTCCACGGCAACCGAGGAACCAACCTCATCCACTTGAAATCAAGCCTTCCTGTCTTGGCTAGTTAACCACTGGCTCCCTGACCCTCGACTACCACAACCTCCACCACCTTCTCCCCGAACCTGGCACTTGCGAGAGGATGTAGAGTAAATGGGCACAATATCTACCTGAGGAACTTACAGTCTCCTGTGTGCGGAGCACTGTACTGAGCACCTGGAAGAACAACAGGGATAGTAGACCTCAAGGAACTTGCAGTCTAGCAGGGAGAAAGTGAAATAGTTTAAAGACAGGAGGAAGGAGGAAAAGGAGATATGTACTGAACTTGGTTCTTCAGTAACCTGTTGTTCTAGGTGTGGGCAGAAGGGGGAAAGGTGGAGTTACGGCCAGGCCTGCCCCCCCCCCCCCCCCCCCGTGAGCAACATCAGTGTCGCTGCAGCCAGGGAGGGACGTTGGCATCGCTGAGGCCCGGGAGTGACGCTGGTCTGCCGGAAGCACTGGCTGCAGTGTGTGCCTGGGGCCCCCGCAGATACAAGAGTGGCAACATGACAGCTCCTAAGCCTCTGCCAACCTCCCTTGGCCAGGTGAGTGTCCCCTTGGGCAAACCAACGGGCAAAGGTCCAGATGGGCAAATGAGCCCCAGATGGTCTGCGTGATCCGCTTGGGCCAGAGGTGCTCTGGGGGGCAGGGATGGGCAACCGGGCCCAGGGCTCCAGGCAGAGAGCCAGCCCTCAGCCTGGCTCAGCAGCTCAGCCTCTTTCAGGGCCCTCTGGGCTCAGGCAGGCATGCCACGGGGGGTGGTCTGGGCTCACTCTTGACCACAGAGCCTGCTTTCCTGGCAGAGAGCCAGGCAACATTCCCCCCCCCCCCTTGGCTCTCTCCCTTGTGTGGAATCCCGCTTTTCCCTTCTCTGCGCCATCAGCGATCCAGAGGTTTGAGTGTCCTCCTTCTGAGGATTGAGGCAGTCAGCTCCCTGTGTTTCTGTGGCTGGAAAGGGTCAGTGAAGGGTGGCTCTCCACTCGGGATGCTCCCAAGGCCTGGATGGGACGAGGGTTGAGTGGATGGGAAGACTGAACCCACCCCCGGAGGGCTTCCAAGGACCCCTCCTGGTATGTGCGGGTTCCGTCCTGCCCAGCCCAGCCCACTGTTCCCTGGCACCGGAAAAGAGAACCCAGAAGTCTCCTTTTCTGTCTTCAGGGTGGGGAGAACAGGGAAGGAAGCATGTGGGGCACCAACGGTCAGGGCTGGAAGCAGCATCACAGAGCTGACAGGTTAGGCAGTTTGCTGGGTTCTGCACTGAGCAAGGTTAGGCCTCTGACCCAAATGGCCAGGGCAAACAGAGGCCTTGGCACAAACCTCCATGCTAACCCCTCCCCAGTGTCGGTGTCCATCCCTCTCGTCCCGGCCTTAAGATCACCCGGACCCACAGACCCAAAGCCCATGGATGTTATTAGCCCCGGTAGCTCCCCATCTGTCTTAGGGTGTCAACGGCCTGCTGCCCCTAACAGGTCAGCCTAGACCTGGCTCAGTTGGACGACCAGGCTCAGGCTGGGGTGAGTCACTTCCGGCTCAGACGAGGCCACAGGGACACACGTTGGGGTTTCAAGACTCCAGGAGAAAAACAGCAGCGGGAACAGCTGTTTGGCTCATGGGTGTTATCCCTGGCCGGAGGGCACAGTGCCTCCATTCGTCCGGCCGCTTCAGAAAAAAGGAAATCTCACAAGTCACAGGTTCCACATGGGGACCCCGGGCCAACCTGGGTCCCAGTGGGGCCGTGGCCACCTCGATCTCCGGAATCCATGGGGGTGAGCTGTTCTGGCTCCCTTTCAGAGGAATAGCTGCCCCTTCCCTTCCCTGGCTCCCAGCCAAGACTTTCTCTGGGACTCTGCCTGGTTAGGAGTGGGCTCATGACCCCTCTTTGGCCTTGCCTGGACTGACCGGGGCTTCTGACCCTTCTCAGGCCCCGCCTGAACGAGCATGGACTCCTGATGCTGCCTGGTCAGGTTCGGGCTCCTCCTGGCAAGGAATTGTGGGGGAGGCAGAATGGCTAAGGGGATTGATTTAGTTCTGCAGTCACTCAGGTGACGTGCAGGCACAGAGGGTGGGTGGTTTTTTTTTTGCAGTCCCTGCTCCTGGCACTGCCCCAACTAACCCCACCCCGAACAGGAGGCCAGTGGGGAAATGGGGATAGGCTTTTTCACTAGGGGTTTCCTGTTCCTCCCTCCCCCTTCTCTCGCTATCCCTCCTTTCTTGGGTTCTCTTGGCATAACAGACTTCTAGGATGTGAGTTAGAAAATGGGGTGACCAGCATGGTTTGGGGTGGGGGTTCAGCAGTCTCCTGCTTCTTTGCTGCCTTTAATCAGGCCCTTGGAGGCCAAACCTTGTGAGAGGGGAGGTCACTCTGCCCCTTCCACTGGCTTCCATGGCAACCCCATATAGGCTGACTAGGGCCGTGGCAGCTGACCTGGGCCTCCTACCCCAGAGGGGGCAGCCCGGAAGGGCCAGTGTGTGCCCAGGGTCCACAACAGCTGCCTGGCGGATGCCATCCTGATTTACAACAAGAATCAACACCCTCCTTTTACTGCCTCATAAACGGCCAGAGAGATTAAGCGATTTACCCAGTGCACCCTCAACGGTCGCTAACAGATGTGAGAATGGAGGCAGGAAACACCAAACCCCAGACCACTACAGGCCCGCGGCCCAAGGCCGTCCACACCCAGGGGTTTTCTCAGAGCCCGCACCCTTGCTTGGAGCCTGCACATTCCCCCTCCCTTTTCCCTCCCAATACGAATACCGTTTCCAAGCCATGGGACTCAACGAGGGAGGCCAGATATAGGAAATTAAGATCCCAAGAATGATGGCCCCGGGGACCATGTCCAAGCTGGAGAGGGGCAGGACGGCAGAGACAGGAGCGGTTACCTTGGGATTGAATCAGATGAACGGTCGCCCGACCCAGCTGAAGTGAAGCCGGGGAGCCTTCGTCTGTAAAGTGGCTGAGACCCTTGGTGGAGAGCTGCCCGGCAGGGAGACACAGGTCTCATCCAGCCAGGGGTGCCCTGGACAACTGCAGGAATACTCCAACAGTTACACATAGCCAGAGTCACCAGAAGGGTGGACACTGAGGTGTCCTGTTAAATTCCTGGCCTATGTAGTGAAGGTTAGCATCACTGAGCAACTTATGCCAATCTCTTCCCCTCTCGGCCCCTCTGTTGCTTGTGCCTCTTTCTTGTGCCGGGCCCTACTTTCTCCTCCCAGCTCCCCCAGGATCCCGGGTTCAGCAGAGCTGGTCCATGGAGGAGCACTGTAAGCTCCTTAGCAGGATAAGGGGTGGGGGGGATGGAAACCCGGGGAGAGACTCAAGGAATTGTTCCCCAGATCAACCCATCTTACCCAAGTGAAGGAGGAAAACTGTGGTTCCAGGATGGGCATTGCCCGGGTCTGATTTTGGGGGGTCATCCTGCCCACTGGGCCCAGTCACGTGCCCAGGAGGTACTCAACCAGTGCTTCCAATGGGGAGGGTGGGAAGGGACTCTCCTTCTGGTGATGCCAGACTTTATGCACTGCAAACACCAATGCCCTCAGTCGGGGAGCAGTTTCTCCCCTCCCCGTAGGTGTGCCTGGCCCACTCGGGCCCGCGGAAGCATAGACCAACTGACTGTGGGAGCGACCGTGGGCATGTGTGTCTCGGGCACAATGGGATCAGCCCCAAGTGAAAAGAAACATTTGCTCCTTCTTCTCTGGAGCAATCATGGGGGATGACTGCAGAGTTTGGGTCAGAGACCCAACTGGGGCTTCAGCCCAACCTTTTGGCTGTTTGAGACTTGGAACTTCTCTCTGAAAAGGAGCCTCCTGGATGGCTTCTGGTTGAGGCCCTAATCACACTCTGGAAATTTTGAGCAGAATCTTCCTTAGGTAATGGGTTGGGCAATGAGGGGAAATGGCCGGTGAACGGGAGGAAAATAGACTGAAATGAAACAAACTGCGTAATCGGCAGCTGGGTGCTCCCCGGGAGGTTTCGGTCTGGCTGCGAGGGAGCTCCGGCTCAGACTCCCTGACCCCTCGGAAGCTCCCACTTGTCTGGCAGCCGGCGGTATGGGGACAGTGGAGGTGGTTCCCCTGGGCACTTCCTGGGCCCTGGCACCCCTGCCTGCTCCCTTACCTTCCCTGCAGAGATGGCAGCAATCTTGGCCCGGCTCACCTGGTGCCCGGCTCCCGGTACTCCCCTGACCTCAGGAGCCAATCGCTGGTGGGCATTTTGGTACCCACTGCTTCCCCCACCTTGAATCAAGCCAACTTGTTCGTGCCGAGCCCTGATGTTCTTGGTGAGATACAGGAATATCGTCCAAATCCCACAGAGGTGGGGGTGGGGGCAGTGGCTGGTGCAGGGGCGGGTGCTGGGGGGCCAGGCAGGCTGACTAACCCCTGTTGGGGGAGCTCAGCCTTCCCATCCTTTGTTACTGCCACTCTTGCCCCTCTCCTGCTGCACTCGGGACAGTGCTGCGTACTCTGGGGGCCCTCAGTAAATCCCAGTGATCGACAGATTGGCCAATCTTGGGTAGGAGGAATCCTCAAAGGTCAAATTGGGAGTCCCCATGGAGGCTGGCAGGGCCCCGGAACACAACGTCACACTTCTTGGGTTTCCCGTGAATCGCCGCCCAGAGCCCGCAATCTTGAGCTCCTGAGGAGGAATGGGGGCTTCGGCGGAGGGGAGGAGGTTGCGTTGGAGGGGATGACAACTAGCGGCCATGGGGAGGGGAGTGGGAGGGTTTGCAGGGGAAGGATGGTAAGAGTAGAGGAGACCCAGGGGAGGAGGACAGAAGAAGGTGCCGCTCCAATCCAAACTGCACATCTCAAGAAGGATGAAGAAAATTCTGGAGAAGATCCAGAGAGCAATCGAAGTGGTGAGAGCTATGTGGGAAGACGGTTTCATTACGGAGAAGAGGAGGAGGAGGACACCCGAGGGGTGACATGGTCTTTGAGGGCATGAAAGTCAGGATGCGCAAGGGGAGGCAGTGTTCTCATCCGGGCCAGGGCAGAGCCAGCCGGCAGCCATGAGCTGGGACAGCACTGGAGCTCCAGCTCGGGCGCCCAAATTGCCAGTGGGGCACTGGTAGGCCTGGGCCTCTGGTTCTTCCCAGAGGAGGAACTCTAAGGCCCAACCACAGGAGAGTCCCAGGGAGACTCATCTCTCCCAGGAGGAGCCGAACCCCATTACAGGGACACCCCTCCCCCCCGCCCCCCGCCCCGGTGAGATCTCCCCTCCCCAGGCCCCACCAGGCATGTCACTGCAGCTCTGGGGGATGGCGGGGGCTGGGCCAGGAGGGCCTAAGGTCAGGCCTGGGAGCAGCCAGTTGACTCTCGCCCGATAGCCCGATTGGCTGGTGGGGCGGGAACGGGCACTACCGGACCCCACGCTCCCAATGGGGCAGGGAGAAGAAAAGGAAGGAAAATTCTCCCATGCCGAAAGCCGTTCCGAGGTGAATAGCGGGAGCCCTGCGGCCTGAATACGCAATCTGGGGAGAAGCCGGGGCCTGGCAGGGAGAGGCCGAGGCTGGAGCCCCGCCGTCACACTTGTCGCCAGGTTACCATGGCTCGCCCCCCGGGCATCCACGCCCCGGGGGTCCTGCGTCTCTCCCCCATTCAGTGGGACTCTGCCCTCGCAGTGCTGAGAGGGACAGTTGATTTGCAGAAGAAAAGAGTCCTTAGAGGCGCTGTCATGTCATCGCCCAGGGATGCACAAAGGATTGTGGGTGCCATGCATAATCAGAAGGCCTGCCCCTCGCCCACTCCCAGGCCGGCTCCCAGGGCTCTCCCTCCCAGAGATCCCTTTCCCAGGCTCAGTGCATGGGATTACTCTTATTGCGGAGGGGCCAAGGTGGGGTGGGCGGGGGGAGAGAGAGAGAAGTGGTGGCTCAGAGAAGAGACAGATAGAAGATGGGGGAGATAGTGGGGATTCTCTTCCCTTCGCTCTCCAGCCACGGGGGATGAGTCTTGCCGGAGATGCGCTCGGAAGCTCGGTGCTCTTCAGGCCGGACCCCCCCAGAATCCCTCTGGAAGGGTTCCCAGAGATGAGCCTAGAAGGGTGGGGTAGCAGGGGCCAGGTAGATTTCTCCCTCCACTGCCCAACCTGGGCCTGGGCTGAAGTCTGGACAGGAGAGTAGGAGAGAAGAGCCGTGGGGGACAAGGGCAAAGGCAGATACACCTTCCAACCAAGCAGTTACTGAACAGGAAGGACCTGGCCCATATTCTCCCAGATCAGTTGAGGGCATCAAGCACTTACACAGTATTCTGCAACTAGTAAACACTCAATAAATATGACTGGTTGATCGATTGATTTCAACTACTCCAAGGACCCGCCTGAAATTTGCTTAGAAGAAAGGGGAAAGAGCTGCTTCTCCCTGGAAGGACTCTTTTCCTGGGTGGAGACCCCAACCCCTCTCCCTTTTGGACCTGAACTGCTGCTGGTTTCTGCTTCCCAGAAAATGTGCAGTGGCATAGCTTTCCCAGAGGACCCTCTGGATAGGCTTGGTAGAGACCGGGAGGCCAGGAATCTGAAGACCCAACCATCTCCCTGGCTCCAGGGGCCCGTCAGAGTCACGTGGAATGCTGACTCACTCTCTCCAGTAAGGGGAATTGCTGTCTGTGGGTCCAGGCTGGGAGATGGGGTCAGTCCCCTAGGCCCTTCCTGGGGACTCCCATTCCCCTGGGGTTGGGACAGGCACCATAGCTAAGCCAAACCTCTCAGGGACACCAGTGCCAGATCTTGTCAGGGCATGGGCAGAGGAGGGAGTCCAGTTTGTAAATGAGGAATCGCTCACTGGCTTGGAGGTCAACATGGGTGGTCAACTCTGTAATCCAACCAGGCCTCAGCAATCCTGCTCCCTTGAACTCCCCTTCAGCCTCTCTGAAGAGTACCCGCTCAAAAGAACAGAGACCGAGAACCAATGAGGAAAGATCATTTCCTGTAGTGAATCTTGGTCGGTGGATGGGATCTGGGCAAGTAGGGATGTGTGGGAGAAAGATTCTGGAATAGAGACCACAACCCAATAAAATGGAACATTCTTTCTGGGAGGACAGGCCAAAAACCCAACACCAGGATATTTAATTTTAGAAAAGGGAACCAGGAAACAGTGCTGACCTTAGTGGGAAAGAAAGCTGAAAGGGGGAGAACTAAAAACAAGTAGCGAAAAACTAAACCAAAGGAACAGTTTTGCTCCTGTCTGGAACCTCAGGGCACCCACCTGGGATCTGCGAAGAAGTCAGTCACCCCATCAGTCAATCAGTCAATCACTTGTATTTATTGAGTCCTTCTGGTGTGCAGAGCACTGTACCGAGTGCTTGGGAGAGTCCAAAAGAGTAGGTAGATACAATCCCTGCCCTCGAGGAGCTCCCAGTCTAGTGGAATTGTTCCATCAGGCATAGGGAGGGCAGAACAAGCTGAAGAAGGGACATGGAGGGACAGCCAAGACAGTCAGAGGCAGGGGAGAAACTTCTGAGAGAGGACAGATCGGAAGGGTTGGGATGCCAGGCCAAGAGGGGCCATGACCGAATCCTGCAGAGCCACCGAGGATATGATCAACGAGCATTCCGGCAGTCGGACACCACACCCCTTGGCACCAGGGAGAGATTGGGACAAAGGGACAGACCTTGAGCTCAAGCTGGAGAGGTCAAAACAAACCAAAGTAGGGGCTTCTTGAGGCATCAGGCCACAAACACCAGGAATCTGTTTCCATGGAAAGCTGTGTGAACTGTAGAGGGCTTTGGATGAATTTGGGGACAAGGGGAAGATTAAGGATGGAGTTGGTCCACGATGGATGAATGATGTGCCCAAAGTCACACAGAAGGCAAATGACAGACCTGGGAGGAGCACTGTGCTCACTTGTGCTTTAACCAATAGACAACCCAATTTTTTTTGCGTTGGACAGCTCCTGCCAAGATCAAGGAACATATCAAAACTCTTTCCCTATGGGCCACTCTGGACAAATCAATCAGTTGCATTTCCTGAACGTTTACTGTGTGCAGAGCACTGTACTAAGCTCTTGGGAGAGAACAATGTAACAATATAATGGAGATGGAAAACACATTCCCTGACCACAGCAAGCTTACCATCTAGAAGGATATGTAAACTTTCCTTCCATCCCTAAGTCCCGAGCCTCTTCTCTTCATATTTAAACCAGTGTATGTTTAAGGCACTGTAGTTGGGAGGATCGATCAGTCGATCAGTAACCGCCTTCAGGAGGCCCATACAGAGGATGAGCCCCGACTGTGAGCTGCACCCAAGCCCACCGGCCCAGAGGAACCAGTCCTTCAGACGAGGTCCCAGAGAGCCAAGCAGACTGCTGGGAGTCCTTCCTTTGGAACTGGCTGAGCTGCTGGAGCTACAGGAAAAGGGACAAGAGCCCGGGGCCCGAGTAATCATTAGCGATTACCTGGGAGTGCGGGTGAAGCCCCTAAAGAAGGTGCCTATAGGGATGAGCCATCTCGAGACCACCTCACAGAATTGGAAGAGGGCTGGATGACCTGCCTGCCACGGGACAGTAAGGGGCTGGGGCCTTCTGAGAGGCCTCCAAACAAAGATTGTGATGTTCCTTTAAACCAGTCAATCAATCAACAGTCTTTATTGGGCACTTACTGTGTGCAGAGCACTGTATTAAGTAGTTGGGCAATTACAATATAATAGAGTTGATAGAGAAGATCCTTAGTTCACAGGAGCTGTCAGTCTAACGTTTCTATTCTTCCCCATTCTTCCCCATTCCACAACTCAGTCTGTTGTCATTTTGAGGACTGGCCTACAGGTCTACCTTTCCCCGAACCTCTAGCCTGAATTAGGGATCACGTGCCCATGCAAACCCACAACTTAGGGTCCCTAGGCTGTTGGAGAGTCTATCCACCTCACTGCGGCCCAGCCTCTTGCTTCTGAGGTTTCACTCGGCTCCCCAGACACTCTTCTGAGCTTTTCCTCTTTTACCACAGCATGGTTCAGTGGAAAGAGCATGAGTTTGGGAGTCAGAGGTCATGGGTTCTAATCCCCACTCCGCTACTTGTCAACTGTATGACTTTGGGCGAATGACTTAACTTCTCTGTGCCTCAGTTACCTCATCTGGAAAATGGGGATTAAGACTGTGAGCCCCAGGTGGGACAACCTGATTACCTTGCATCCCTCCCAGCACTTAGAACAGTGTTTGGCACTTAGTAAGCGCTTAACAAATGCCATCATTAATTAATTTTACCACCATTTGATCTGTCTTGTCACTCCACCTCCTGTAATGCTTCCCCGGCTCTTGGGTGAGTTTCAGTTCCTGTCTCGGCTTCCAAATCATCCCAAACCAGTGCCCCTTTGGTCATGACAATGAATCCGTCTCCCGACCCTGCCTTTCCACCCCTGCAGGTAAATGGAGGTTCGTGGGGCTCTAGCATCACCCCAACGCTGGCAGAGTCAGATTCCTCGAGCAGATCCATCAGTGTTTCCTGAGGCCATTCCAAATGGCAAATGGCAGCTCCACCCAGCCAGTCAGAGCCCAGAGGGCAGTCAGCGCCCAGCACTGGAGCACTCAAGGCAGCACGACCTTGCCAGGAGGGTCACGGCTGGGGACCGCTGGCTGTTTTGGGGGAGGACCGGGTCAGAAGAAGCAGCCCAGCAGTGTCCATGGCATGGTGCGGTTGAGGGCCTCTGGGAGACGGAACCATTCCACCGGGCTCCGGCCTCCTGATCCATTGGGCCCAGATATGCAGGAAGGATGCTGCCTATCCCCGGGACACCAGAGATCCCATGGTTTCCTGCAGCAGACCCACGGAACTTTTGGAGGGGTGAGAAGTTCATCGGCCTGGCCACAGCTGTGACTTCTGGGACTTCAGGTCTGAGGTCGGTGGAGCCAGAAATCCTGCTACCCTTTTCATTTTTATCATCCTCTCTGTCTTGTGCCTATGTTCGCCTTTCCCTACCTGACTGTTGCCCCTCCTGCCCCCTTCATTCTTGGACTGTGTGCCCCTGGGGGCCAGGGACCATGTGTGTATCTCATCCATGGATTACTTTCCCAGCACCCGGTACTGTGCTTTGCACAAAGTAAGTGTTAAGTAGATTTGGGTCGGGTCCAGACCCCAGCAACAACCCAGCCTCAGGAGAACAGCTGATGGGCCTGGTGCTGGGGGTACCTAGGGGCCTGACACAAAGGGGTCTAGCAGTAATGCCCTGGTTTTAGTGGGACTGAGGTTTTAAGTTGAATGGGTCCCTGGCCCGCTAAAGCAGTGGCACCCACAGCATGTCCTCAGGCCCTCCAGCCTGCGGAACAGGAAACCAAACTCTAGGGAACCAACAGTCAAGGAGAGGAAGGGCTCTGTTCCATCAATCAATTAATTAATCAATCATATTTATTGAGCTCTTTCTGTGTGCAGAACACTGTTCTAAGTGCTTGGGAGAATTCGATATAACAAAATCAGTAGATACGTTCTCTGCACCTTAGGGGAGACCCAATCTGAATGCGGAGAAGAATTTCCTTGATTTCAGCCTGTCCCTTTGCCTTCCTCATCCCCAGGTGGTGGTTCCCTAAGGTCCCTCCTCCCCATACCCCCATGATCAGCTCCCTCACAGCACACCCCCTCTCCAAACCCATATTCTCACCGTCCTTTCCTGCTCCCTGATTGCGCCCCTCAGCCCACTCTTCCCCTGGGCACAGGAGGCCAGGGCCATAATCAAAACTAAAAGCCAGACCAGAGCCATCTATCCACAGCCTCTCGACTGCCCTGTCCTTCCTGCCCTTCCTGCCCTGTTTCATTTCAGGGATTTGGGCAAGGGTGGGGGCTCATAGGTGGGTTTCACCCAGTTCCCTCCCTGCCAGCCCTGGATAAGTGAGGATTCTGCAGACAGGTGGGGAAGAGCCACTGGTGTGCACCTAGGACAGACAGATACGAGTGCGTGTGCACGCACATGCGCGCACACACACATGCATACACCCCCCCCCCCCATCTGCCGCTGCAAGTCGTTTCTGGCAGATTTCTCCACAGGCCTGGGTGTGAGGATCTGGGTTCTAATCCTGACTCCACCACAAGTCTGCTAGGTGACCTAGGGCAAGTCATTTAGCTTCTCTATGCCTCAATTTTCTCAACTGTAAAGTGGGGATTTAATACCTGTTCTCTCTTGTACTTACTTAGAGTATGAACCCCAAGAGGGACTGTGTCCGACTTGCTTACCTTGTATCCACCTCAAACTTCAGAATAGTGTTGGAAACGAAGTAACGGCTTAACAGGTACCATAATTATAGTTGAGTGTTTAACTCAATCGGCTCCAATCAGATTCTAACAGTTCTGCCATGAGCCAGTGGGTCCCTGGTGCACTCGTGGGTGCTGAGAGCCCCGAAAATGGTCACTCTTTTCCCTGGCCTCCACTCCGGCCCTTTCCCTCAGCCCTCTGTCTACCAGGGCTGCCGCCCTGGGAGACTGCGGGAGATGGCTCGGGGTCCATAGCCCGGCCCGAGGGTCCCGCCGCCCGCCTGGGCCTCGGCCTCCACTTTGGCATTGGTGTTCACACTCTTAGAACCCCATTGTGCGAAGGACAATCGAGGCTGCCAGTCTGCTTTCAATATCCGTTCTTTCCTCACCGCTCAGCCCAGCCCGCCGGCCCCCCACCCCTTGCTCTTTGAAGCAAAGTGACTTCATTTCATGAGACTTTGGGGTAATCATGTTATGATCTCCAACATTAACCAGAACCAACTCCCTGTTGTGGGAGGGGGAAAGGGGAAGTAAACAGCCCCACTGTGGTTGCCAGAAATGCGAGAGGAAACAGCGGATCCCAACAGCTGCTCCGCCGGTTCCAGTGACGACGGCTGGCCGGTGCCAGGAAAGGCCACTCCATGCCAAGGTCTCAGAAAACAAGGAAGTTGGACTTGGCAGGAGCTCGGGCTCTGCAGGTTAATCAGCTCATTCTGAAAAAAGCCCATTGTCTGGGCTGGTTTTCCTCCTTTTTCAAAACTCCTTCCGTCTCCCTGCCCTTCTCCATACCCCTGCACCCACTGTCTCCGCCTCCCTCGGTTCCCGGAATGTCCCCCTGCACAAACTGGCCTCTCCCAGCCTCTGCCAGGAGGCCCGGGCGACCAACGGAGCTGGAGGCTGAGAACTGCCACATCCAGGCTATGCCGAGCTGCATCCTGCACCCGGGCCTTGCAGCTGTTCTCCCGCCATGCAAGCCCCCTGTGCCAGCTCAGCCACCCGAGGCGAGGTGGAAGGTCTTGGGCCCTCCCAAGTCCTCAGGACAGTGCGCTGATCCCTAAATACTGTTGACTGACTGGTGCAGTCCTGGACTGCAGGCTCAAGTCTGGGTGGAGCAGGTGTGATGAGGCACAAGGCCCCTCCGCAGGGTGGATCCCTGAGAGGAGCGGGTGCCTGGATGGGCAGGCATGACTCTTTCCTTGTGCTGGGCAGGGGAAAGGGGAGCCCAGAGTCCCAGCCTCTCAGGAAGAGGACCCAGCCCCAACTGGCAGTCTGCCCACCTTGGTCCTGGAGACAGTTTTAGTCCTGCTAGGATGGGATCACTGGGTCAGAAATAGTGTGGCCTGGTATAGAGTCTGCCACACTGCTTTCTTCCCGGGGGCCTCCTTCCTACCTCCTCCCATCTCCTGCATTGTGTTTGACCTGACTAACCCATACTCACCCCGGTGTCTAGCACAGTGTTTGGAACAGAGTAAGCTCTTGGTCAATGCCATAGCCATTTTGGGTTTTTTTTATGGTATTTCTTAAGCACTTACTATGGGCCAGGCACTGTTCTAAGCACGGGGGTAGATATAAGATAATCAGGTTGGACACAGTCCATGTCCCACATGGGGTTTATGGTCTTAATCCTCATTTTATACAGATGAGGCAACTGAGGCACAGAGGATGTGAAATGACTTACCCAAGGTTACACAGCAGACAGATGGCAGAACCAGGCCTAGAACCCGGTCCTTCTGATTCCTAGGTCCATGTTCTATCCACTAGGCCATACTGCTCTTGCACCATTATTCTTACACCTCAGTTCTGGAGAGTCCCATCTGTATATTTTTTCCCAATGCTTAGTACAGTGTTCTGCACATAGCAAACACTTCATAAATACTATTTCTTCAACTACTGGGGAGACTCATGATCCCAGTGACTCCACAGGCCAGGCTTGGACCCTCATTTCCTGGCTCTGCTCAGGACTCACACTCTGCCACAAAGAGTGCAAAGGGGGAGGGGAGAATGTCCCCCAACCCACATCTCCATCAGGAGGAATTTTTAAAGTGTTAATTAGATTCTCACCCACACTGCTCTCCCCAACCCCTGGCCAGCCGGGCCCCCTGCCCAACAGCCTCATTCATCCCCATCATCCCTTCCTCCCCAGGGGCCATAGGCCAGTTGTTCCCTTGCTTCCCCTGAGAAGGAACTCCTGAGTGGCCCAGGGGTGCTCTGTTGGCAGCCGCTGAAAGACCCTCGACACTGTAATCTCGCTGTGGGCGGGGAGTGTGTCTGATACATTGTACTCTCCTGAGTGTTTAGTTCAGTGCTCTGCATATAGTAAACACTCGATAAATATAATTGACTGACAATGGGTCAGTGAGGTCTGGGAGTGCGGGTGCAGCCAGCCACCTTCCCCCCACCCCACCCCCCGACCTCTGGCCTACCTGGTTGAAGACTACCCCAAGGCCATCCAGGCCAGTGATGAGATGTGAGGGTCAGGGAGTCAGGGAGGGATGGTTGAAATGACCCTTCAATCACTGGATGTGCTGACATCACGGCAGGTCCTGGCGCCGTCTTGGAGGGGGACCACCAGGGGGCGGCAGCCGCGGCTTGGGCCAGTTAATTGCTCTACGCAGAACGGACACAAAACACCTACCTCCTTTGACCTGGAGATGGGCCCTCAGGGATCCAGCCTCCTTGGAGACACAGTCAGTCAGTCAGTCAATCAGTCGTATTTATTGAGCTCTTACTGCGTGCAGAGTACTGTACTATGTGCTTGGGAGAGTACACTGTAACAATATAACAGACACGTTCCCTGCCCGCAGAGAGCCTACAGCCAGACACGCAGGTATCTGGCCCCCTTGGAGGCACGGCCAGACCAGAGTGGCTGTGGCCGGGGAAACTCAGCGGGGGGGTGGGTAAGAGGCCCGAAAGGGAGGGGGATAAGGAGGAAGAGGAAGGAAAGTAAGGCACGGGGCCAGAAAGGCCAGGCCTCACTTGCCCAGGGAGAGCTGCTCCTCGGGTTGGTCAAGGGAACCAAGGAGACCCCCTCCCCACCCACTTTCCCTCTCCCTCCCCAGGTCCTCCCTTCGGGCTGCCCTCCCGCTCTCAGCCCCAGGTCAAACCTTAAAACCCCTGTTGGAATAAGGAGCTGGCTGAAGAGCAGCACATAGGGGTGGGGCACGTGTAGTCTCTATGGCAAAGGACCTCGGCAGTTAAGAAAAGACGTCGCTGGGAAGACTCAAGTTATTTGGGAAAAGGAAAAAAACTTGACTGGCTTCATGATTTAAAGTGGAGGAAGGGATTAATCCACAATAAAGCTGAAACAGCTGGCAGGGAAAGTCTGCTGGGTTTTTTTTATTATAAAATTGGGAAGAAAAAATGCCATTCAGCCTTTTGGCACAACAAAAAGCCAATAAAGTGGAAATTAAGTTATTCATTAAAGAAACTCAGAAATAGCTTTTCAAAAACTCAATTTCCACTTATATCTTCTTCCCAGCACTTTTTACACCAGCGGAGCTGTCTGCTCCAAAGGCCACAATAGGAAATTCCTGGGGAGGGGGGAGGAGAAGGGGAGGGAGGGAGGCGTAGCCAGCCCAGCCTGTCTGTGCCCACCAGAACTCTCCTGGGCTGGGAGGTGCCCAGAGGCAGGGTCCTTGATCCCAGCCTCTCTCAACTGGGCTGGCCCCAGCGGGAAAGTCAGGGGCATTGATGAGGCTGGACAACACTCTTTAGATTCAGAGGACCAGGAGGGGCCGGGGGCCGGCTCGAAGGACTCGGACTGGGAAAAGATATTCCTGGTCTAATCCCTGTCTCTGCCAGGAGACTTTGGAAGGATCCATTTCCTCTCCGAGGGGCTCAGTTTCTCCCTCTAATTGTAAGATGGGGGTGGGGGAGGGAAACTTGCCATCCAGCCCTGGAGGGAGGAATCCCACCCAGGGCGGGATCTGGGGACCTGAGAAACCAGAAGCTCCATCCGGAAGAAGGAGGGCTGAGGTCTCAGCACTCAGCACTCAGTTAAGCCTAAGGGGCTGTCACACTCTGGAGGGCTGGTGGTGAAGGAGTGGACAAAGGGGGCTCTCTCTGGAAGAACCGAGGAGACCAGGAAGGAACTCCCAGGCCAGCAGGCTGCGGAGGAAGTTTCCTCCTACTCCAACTCTGTCACATTAGAAAGGGTCATTCCCATCCTCCCAGGGCTCCTTCAACCTTCCTGCAGGGCATTTTGGCAGAGGCCCTGAAAGCCCAAAGGAGGTGACAAAAAGTCACGAGTCCTGAGGGCCTGCCCCCTTCCCTCTGTCTGGGGAGATGTGGAGATGATGTTCGAGGTGGACTTTGGGCCCCTTGAAAGAAGACCTGGGAAGAGGGGCCTTCAGTTTTCAGGGATGGAATCACTGGGAGACCACCTCTCTGCTGGGATTCTCTTCCTTCTTGCTCCGTCCACTGACAATGGACCCCGAGTGTATCTGGGCGTGTTGGACTGGGAGCCCCAAGAGGAGGGGAACGGCACTTCTTCACATCACAGTAACTTCTCACAGCTCTCCATAGAGTCCTCAGCACACAGGGGCTCTTAGCAGTTAATTAATTAATCAAGCACATTTCCTGTCTGCCTGAACACTGGTGGTAGAGAGGGGTGTGGGTGCTGAAGAGGTCACAGAAAAAGAAAAAGGTAAATGGACAGAGCAACTCTCCAACAAAGCAGGCAGGGCTGCCCAACCTGTGGAGAAAGAGAGCGCTCTTCTGCAAAAAAGGTCAATGCCTCCATCCACAGCTTTGACCTCAACCCCTCTCACTTAGAAGAAACCTGGCTCCTGCCCTAAACCTTCCCGATCCTATCCCTCTCCCAAACTTTCCTGGCTCCTTCCATGGCCTTTAAAACACACTCGGTGTTCCCCAGACCTGAAAAAAGGACTTCCAAAACCCAAGCCTCCAACAGCTTATTCATCGATCCACCTTCTCCTTTCCCCTTGTGGTGAAACTCTCCAATCAGCCACCTTCATCCTCTGTCCATTTGCTCTCTTCTAATTCTCTCCCCCACCGGCTACAATCCATACCTTCACCTTCTTCCCTCTCCTGACAGGTCTCCAATGGCCTCCTTCTAGCCAAACCCAAGCTTTCTTCTCTGTTCTAATCCTTTCTGACACTTCATTACCCAGCGGGTGGTAAGCATATGGAATTTGTTACCACAGGAAGTTGTGCAGGCAGAATATCAATAGGTTCGTGGAGGGTTTGGATACATTTATGGATGAGCGGCCATGATGAGTTACTAGAGGGAAATGCTAAGGAAAAAGAGTTAGCGGGCTCAGGAAGGGTCTAGTTTGGAAGTAGACAAAGCCCCAACCGCAGGCTGAATCCTGCCCCGGGGCAACGTCCTGCAGCCCCGCAGTCACCCCAAGACTTGCGGCTGAAGGGGTTGATGCTCTCTTTGGCTTCTTCACAGCTGGTTTGAGGATAGCAAGAAGGAACCCTGGGCAGAAGTGACTGCACTTCTCAAGGTCAAATCCACCTTCCCCTTCCTCCACACCCCTACTCTTCACAAATGACTAGCCTGTGGCTGCTTCCCAAATCACTGCCCACTCCTGGTTTCAATTCTTGGATCTCAGGTCTGTGCCAGGTCATTTGAGGGAAAAATTTAGACAGGGTTGAGAGATGCATCTCTAAACACACGAATCCTCGAAAGGTGATTCGCCATCACACTCTCCCCCAAGTGCACTCGCCACCAGCAGAATTCTGGATCGGATGGCCTGCTGGCTTGAATAGGGGGTGAGGGGCATTGTTTACAGTCCTGTCCTATTGGCTCCTCTGTTGCCCTCACTGTTGCTGGCTTTCCTTGTCTCCTCAACCCATTCAGTTTTGGTTTCCAGGACCTGGTTCTTTCCTGGTTTAGCCCTGCCCCTGTTGACTCTTCTTTCTCCTTCACTGACTCCCCTTCCACTCAACGTGATTCACAGCCAGGGGTTCTGATGAGTAACAATTTTCCCCCAGGCACATGAAAGAGAAAACGGGTTTTCTCCATTTTAGTCCCTGTAATCTGAGCCTCAGTGGATGCCCTGCTCAAGGTCTGCTTGAAAGTCCCACTCTCCGCCTTTCTCCCTCTCTCCCTCCCTCTACCTGGCCCCCCCTGGTGGTCTCATGCATTATTGCACAGGGCACTGAACATACCCCGGTAGCCACCTGAAGGAGAGAGGAGATGCTGGCAGGAAGGATTGTGTGTCAGGGGAGGTGGGAAGAAGTATTTGGAGGGCAAAAGAAGTGGGAGGGGCCCCTCTGTCTGTTTCCATGACTAGACTGGAGTTGCGAATGACCTGGTTCAGTGAGCTAGGAAACACAAGCCAAGGCGCTGAGTAGAGAGGTCAGCCATTTTATGGGGCCATGGGCAGAGTAGCCAGTGAGATCAGCCATTTTACGTGGCCACGGACCGAATAGTCAGTGAGGTCAGCCATCTTACTTGGCCTCAGGCTGAGTAGCCAGCAAGGTCAGCCACCTAACGTGGCCACAGGCCAAGTAGCCAGTGAGGTCAGTCACCTTACCTGGCCACAGACTTTCCCTTGACCTACGACCCCTTTCATGTCTTTCTGCCCAAAATAGAGTAGGTCATGGCAGAGCAGAAGCGAGGGGTCCAGGTCTGCTGGGGCGTGGGCAAGGGGACATGCATTACCCAAACTCATGGTGGCCCATCCCCCTCTATCTAGACAGGCTGTTAGCACACAAGGACCTAGAGGAACATGGGAAGGATGGGACTGGACAGGAGAAACTGGGTGGGTCTAGAAGATGGTGGGCATGGCAAGAAGATAGTGGGTGGGGTGAGGAGACAGGAGGCAGAGTGAGGAGATGGTGGGCAGGGTGAGGAAGCAGTGGGCAGGGCAAGGAGGCAGTGGGCAGGGCAGGGAAGCAGTGGATAGGATGAGGAGGAGGAGGAGGAGGAGGAGTTGGGCAGGGCAAGGAGGAGGCAGGCACAGTGAGGAAAGGACTGGCTTGTCATTGACCAAATTTCCTTTAACTTGTTTTCCTCCTGCTGCAGCTTTGGCTGATCACATTGTTTTCTCCCCACTAAATATCCTTCTGGCTGTTTCCTCCTTGCAGAGTTCTCCTTTATCTGCTCTCTCTTCAGAGATCTTTGGAAAAGATCAGAAAGGGATTTCCTCATTCCTTACTCAGTGAAGTCTGAGGCCACCTGGGGTGCAGTGGGAGTGGTAGAGTCTCTCTGAGCCCCTTCTCCTCAGGGGCCTGGCTGTTCTGCAAGCACTGGACACTGTCAGATCCTGGAAGGGACTACCTGCCTTGAAGAAGGCCACCTCCAGGGCTGGCAAGCAGCGATCCGCCTCCCCGCAAGCCCCCAAGTCCCCCCTCGAGCAGGACCTAGACCTCAGAGTGGCTTCACTACTTTCACAGGCCTCTGGTCCAGAAATCTTAGGCTGCCCAGTGTCTGGGGATGTGGGGTAAGGGCACCAGAAGAGAATGGTCCCAGGCTAGTAGTGGGTGCCTGCTGGGGGCAGAGTGTTGGATTCAAGTTCTTCACTGCTTCTGACAGGGCAGGAGTAGCCCTACCTTAATTCAACCTTCCAGCCAGTCTGAAATCAATCAACAAATCAGTGGTTTTTAGTTTGAAAGGCAAGGAGGCAGGCTTCTGCCATCACACTTGACCAAAGATAGACTTCCTCCTCAGAGACGTACAGCAGGAAGGAGGGGGTCACCCAAGTTCCCCAGCTCTTCACAGCAGATTCTAGAGCTTCAGGGGTGTGGGTGCTCCTGGCCGCAGGGCCCTGACTTAAGCAACCAAGCTAGTTTTACCTGATACCTGCTCTTTCCACTCCTGTGCCTTTTCCACCCTTATTTCTGAATCCGTTCCTTTTCCAATTTCTTCCCTGCATCTGACTCTCTCCCCCTATGGCTGACTGGTTCGAGGACCAGTGGGCAGAAGTCAAGCCCAGTGGTCTCTTGGGCACGCAGGTCAGAGGGTGGAGACTGCAACCTTTGGCATCGTTTGGGGCAATTGAGTGACTGATCCCGGGCCACAGGCCACTAACAAGGCAGCAGGAACAGAGTGGTTTTGCTCTCCAGGAGCCTTTAGGGGTGGGGGAAGAACCTGAGTACAAGGCTGAGCTAGGTGTTGGCTCACAGCAGGGCCTAACTTCCTGCATGGACAACTCCCACTGGAGGTGAGGGACCAAAGGGGATGTGGGGACAAGGCGGGCAATGACTTTTGGAACTGCAGGAGTCCAAGTTCTCACCTTGTGCATTCTGGAGCTTCTGACAAGTCCTTAGTACTTCCAGTCAGGGGAGGAAACACCCAAAATGGTGGCTTTCTGATCATTTTTACTAGTGGTATTTATTGAGTGCTTACCTTGGGCAGAGCTCTGTACTAAATGCTGGTCAACAAATACACAGGTGAAAACTAGACACAGTCCCAATCCCTCAGGAGACTCACAATCTAAAGATAAGGGAGGGGAGTGAGAGCAGGTGAGGCACAAGGAGGATTGAAACAGTGTGGGCAAGTGGGAGAGTCAATTAACTTCTCTGTGCCTCACTTTACCTCATCTGTAAAATAGGGATTAAAACTGTAAGCCCCATGTGGGACATGAACTGTGTCTAATTTGATTAGCCTGTATCCACCCCAGAGCTTAGCACAGTGTCTGACACGTAGTAAGGGCTTAACAAATACCATTAAAAAATTAAAAGCACAAAAACAATATACCACAAGAGGGGAAAAAAGATTTGTGGCTAGATGAGCAGAATCTTAGGTTCCTCGTGGCTTAGAGCCCAACAGTTGAGAGGGTGGCAAGAAGAAAGAGAAAGAGGAGGAAAGGGAAAGAGAGAGGGCAGGAGGGAGGGAAGGGAGGAGAAAGGGAAAGTGGAGGAAGAGCTATGAAGCAGGGCCTACATTTTCTGAACCTGCAAAGCGAAGCTTGGTCAGCTCGTCTCAGGAGAACAGAGACCTGCTTTCCCTTCCCCCAAAAGGTGGGCCCAATCCAGGTCTCCCCGGGGCTCTGGCCAGTGGTTTGGGGACTTGCGGACCTCAAAGCCACTCAATAGCTGAGGAAGGTATGGGTAGAGCAGGTCTCCTTCCCAAGGCGGGACCCCTCAAGCCTCACAGCTACCCTGGTCCTGGGCTCCATGGGCACAATGGGGAAGGGCCATCAGCGGGGCCCAGGATGGCTTAGCTTGGCTTGGGGGAGCCTGCAGTAGCGGAGGCAGGGGGAGGTCAGGCGGGGTGTCTCCAGGGAATGAGGCAGGGACGAGGTGGGGCGAGGGGGCTGCTTAGTGCCCCATGAATACGAACGATTCTCTGCTGTTTCTCCTCTGGCGACTGAGGGGGGAAGGGAGAGAAGCAACCTCACCCAGTGGTGGGGGTGGGGGGTGGGAGGCTGCAGCCTGCCTGGGCTCTGCCGTCCTTACGTGTAAAGTATTATGATTGGTATTGCCATTAATTAACTCTAATTAACACGGATCCTGGTGGTGACAATGAGAAACCAGGCAGCTGAATAAAGCAGGTTCTGTGGCACTGGGGAAGCGGGGGGTGGGACCAGCTAGGACGGCAGAGCCGGGAGCCTCTGAAGAGGCAACTTTCCAGGCTCAAGTGCCAGCTCTGGCCTGGTGTGGGCCAGGCTGAGCCCCTCTTTGTCTGGGGAAAACCCTTTTTGTTTGAAGTCAGCTTCACTGTAAGCTGCCTCACAATGAGAGCCTGTGAGAAGGCTCCCCCCCTTCTGGTGGCGACTCCCAGTGCTCTGTTGGCTCAGGGCTCCCCCAGCCAGCAGCCCCCTGGTTTCACGGCCCTCCTCCCCATATGCCCCCAAGAAGAAGCCTTCTTGTCCCATGAGACGGGCCAGTTCCAAATCCATCTGGACCACCGGCCCATCTAGGCTCTCCTGAGCCAGGGGTCCCAAAGCATCCAGCCCCTTGCCCCATGGGATAGGGCTGGGCAGGGCCTGGGCAGGACCTGGGCAGGGGTTGGGCAAGTGGAGAGTCGGGCAGGGGTCCCTAGATTAGGCAGGTGATAGGGAGTTGCTTGGAGGAGTCTGAGGAGCTTAGAAAGTCTGCATGCTTGCACTTCTCCTTTCCCTCAGAGTTTCACCAGCTCACCAACTCTCAACGGACCCTGTGGACTCTCGAGCTGGAGATCCTAAAGGTTTCTCCACCTCCCAACTGCACCTGGGCTGATTGGTAGCCCATCCTCGTCTCCTTCCTACCATGAGGGCAAACAATGAGAAGAGACGCAGGGGAGGAGCTTAGGGTGGCTCCCAGAGGGGAGAGGAGAAGAGCGGTCCCGGCATCTCAGGAGCCAAGGAGAGAGAGGAACTGACCACCACTGCCCAAGGGCACCAGAGGAATGGGGCATGTGCTGCTTGGAGCCCCCGGATGGACGGAGGGGGAGAGAAGGAGACGGGGAAGGAGGGGAGTAGGGATGGAGGGAAGAGATGGAGGAAAGAAAGGAGGAAAGGAGAGAGGAAAGCAAGGAGAGAGAGGAGGAAAGGAGGGAGAAATGGAGAGAGAGAGAGAGAGAGAGAAGGGAGGGAGGGAGGGAGGAAAGGAGGAAGGAGGAAAGGAGGAGAGGTTGGTTATGGCTCAATAACCAACCAGAACGTTTTCAGACCAACTAGGAACCATCTACTTGGGTGCTCTAAAATGCCATTTGGCTACTGGGCTGAGGGACCGGGCTGTTGACCCTGGGCTCAGATCTTTCAAGTAGATCCACCACTGGGCCAGAAAAGTTCTGGGGTGGTAGTAGTAGTGCACTGTACTAAGTACTTGGGAAGTACACAGCATCGCTAAAAAACATCCAAACCAAACTGCTACCATGTTAATACACTCACTCATTCTATCCCACCTGGATTACTCCATCAGCCTCCTTGCGGACCTCCCAGCCTCCTCTCTCTCTCCCTACTCCGGTCCATACCTCACTCTGTTGCCCGGATCATTTTTCTACAGAAATGGTCAGGACACCATCCCACTCTTCAAAACACTGCAGTCGTTGCCCATCCACATCAAACAAAAACTCCTCACCATTGGTTTTAAAGCACTCAATCACCTTGCACCCTCTTACCTCACCTTGCTACACTCCTACTACAACCCAGACCACACACTTACTCTCCCCACACTTTAAGGCCTTATTGAAGACACATTTGTTCCAAGAGGCCTTCCCTGACCAAGCCCCCCTTTCCTCTTCTCCCACTCCCTTCTGCCTCACACTGACTTGCTCCCTTTGTCCGCCCCCCCCCCCACTCCCAGCCCCACAGCACTTATGTACATATCTGTAATTTATCTATTGATAATAATGTCTGTCTCTCCCCCCCCGCCCCGGGCAACTAGACTGTAAGCTCGTTGTGGGCAGGGAATAAGTCTGTTTATCACTGTATTACACTCACCCAAGCGCTTAGAACAGTGCTCGTGCCAGCTGTGTGACTTTAGGCAAGTCGCTTAACTTCTCTGTGCCTCAGTTACCTCATCTGTAAAATGGGGATTAAAACTGTGAGCCCCACGTGGGACGACCTGATCACCTTCTATCCTCCCAGTGCTTAGAACAGTGCTCTGCACATAGTAAGCGCTTAACAAATACCAACATTATTATCACAGTAAGTGCTCAATAAATATGATTGAATGAAAGTATAGAATAAAGATGTGACACATTCCCTGCCCTCAAGAAACTTCTACTCTAACAGGAGAGACAAGCCTAAAAAATTGAACCAGACACCTGTGCAAGAGTGCTTAGGAGGGTGTAAATAAATTTGTAAGTTATAAAGAGTTGGCTGAAGGGGTAATATGGCTTGGGGTGCTGGGAAATCAATTGGGAAAAGCTAGTTGGAGGAGATGGGATTTTGGGAAGGATTTCAATGTGGAGAAAGTAGCGGTCTCCCTGTCTGATGTAGAGAGGAAGGGAGTTTGAAGCCAGTGGGGTTGAAAGTGGTGAAGGGAGGACTTGCTTGCCACCCTGCTGGCTTGCCTGGCCACTCCACAGTGGCTATGGTGGGGCATTCATCACACCCTCGGGATCCCAGGGCTTCTCTTCTAAACCACAGTCACAGTCATGGTGGCTTCCTCTTGCTGCTTGCTAGATGGTAAGTGCCCAGAGGGCAGGGTTCAGGTCTACTAACTCTATTGTACTCTCCCAAGCAATTAGTACAGAGTTCTATGAAGTAAGCACTCAATAAATATTATTGATTGATTGCTACTATACCAGCCTGCCCACCTGCACTCTACTCTGCCTCGTGGCGGCTTTCTGCCTAGAGGACGCAGTCAAAGGCCTCTCTTCAAATATTCCACGCTCCTCTGCAAGCCCAGGGGTGTAATAATCTGTAGCTCTGGCTGGGACGCTCAGTTCCTTGGGAATTTGGGTCCCGCCACTACAGGGCCAGCAAGACAGAGAGGCTGAGGGAAGCCATCAAAACTTTTCCTCCTGCTGCCCGCCAGGGAGCTGAGGAAGAGACCGGGTCTAGGTGGCAGCTTAAAGGGCCCTAATATTCAGAGGAAGCCAAGGCGAGAAGCTGGTGTCACAGAGCAGCAGGGCCAACAGCCAAGACAGTTACTGGTCTCTCAGTGCCATCCCTGTTCACTACCGACTGCAGCATCATTTCTGTCACTGGAAAGCAATGTGGCCTAGGGGAGGGAGGACAGACCTGGGAGCCAAAGGACCTGGGTTCTAATCCCAGCTCTACCACTTGCCTGTTGTGTGATCTTGGGAAAGTTACTCAGCTTCTCAGTGCCTAGTTTCCTCAACTGTCAAATAGTGATTTAATATCTGTTCTCCCTTGTACTTAGTCTATGAGTCCTGGATGGGACCAGGACTGTGTCCTATCTGATTAACTTGTATCTACCACAGTGGTTAGAACAGTCTTTGACGCAAAGTAAATGCTTATCAAATGCTATTATTATCATCAACATAATCATCATTATTATAATATCATATTGGACATAGAACTTGTCTGCCAATTTTTTATTGTATTCTCCCAAGTGCTTAGAACAGTACTCTGCATACAGTAAGTGCTCAGTAAATATCACCGTTTGATGGTGATTCCTTGGCTATGTTGACAGCTGCAAGACAGAAAACTTAAGTGGGAGAGCCCAGGACAAAGGACTTTCCTTCTTGATTTGTGTGATGGCCCCAGTCCTTCCTTCTTCCTGACTGTTTGGTCCTCTTCCCCTTGGGCCAGCCCAAGCCCTTTCGTGATCAAACCGGGTACCTCATGGGCTCCATGGTGACCACTCAGGGCTCACACTTACTCTTCAGAGGCCATGGACTCAGAGAATCACTCTTGCTCATTTCCAGCAGGACATCCTGGCCTGAATTTCCAGCTGCCTGGGTCCCCAAGACTCTTTCTATTTCCCTACCATGGAGGGAGGAGGAAGAAGAGGAGGAGGAGGAGGAGGAGGAGGAGGAGGAGAAGGAAAAGGAGAGCCAAGACAGCACTGAAGAGGAGGAGGAGGAGCATGAGGAAGTTGAGGAGGACAAGGAAGAGGAAGAGAAGGAGGAAGAGGAGGAGGATTAGAAGGAGGAAGAGGAGGAGGAGGAGATAGATCAAAGAACCTTAAACACACCTCAAGGCCCTTGGGGACTTCTGATTTGGGAGCTTGGTTTTGAAACAATTCAGCCTTTCTGCTTCGAGCCAGAGCCAGGCTGGACAGAAGCCCCACTGCCCTGCAGAAACCTGCAGTGCCATTGGCGGCCTGGAGAGACTGCCCGGTTTGTAAACAAAGACTGGGCCTGGAGTCCTTGTGTTTAGCTACCGTTTGACACTGTTATCTTGGATTGTTGATTTTGTAATTTACTGTTATTTTATTTTCCTTGGTCATTGTTCTTTCTGCCAGTTCAGCGCCACCTAGACTCTGTGTGCCCTCTTTCTAATCTGATTACCTTGTCTACACCCAGTGCTGAGCACAATGCTTGGTAAGAGCTAGTACTACTACTTTCATTTTTGAAAAAGAATTATAGCACTTTCATATTTACAGAGAAAAGGGAGAAGGGGAAAACCCACAGCACCTGGCTACCTCGCCTCACTAACCGCCCAACTCCCCAAGGCTGGGCTGGGCCCCATGTCAGTGAACACATCACACTTCCTTCTACATCTGCCCCCCCTCTGCCCCCCCCCCCCCGCACCCTGCCATCACCACACACACACACACACACACACACACACCGGGACTAGCCCTGTTCAACACGGTCTGTGCCCTCAGAAGTGAAGAAGTCAGCTCTCCCAGGCACCTGGACCCAGGCAGAGATGACAGGGTATCTGGGCCACGGACTCTGACACCCGGGCCAGGATCCGGCTCTGGTACAAGGGCGGAAAACTCTACGGTTCTGGCACGGCTTTCTTGGTGACCCCTGCACAGAGGTGGCTCTGGAAAGCTCTGGAATTGGTAAAGTCTGAGGAGAGAAAAACTAGATGATTTCCACAAGTCCACCTTCCTCCATAGCTCCTTCGGTGGTTGGAGGAATCGACCGAGGATCGGAAACCGGGAAAAGGATCCAACGGCTCGCTCGCTTGCTCGGCTTGGAAGACTGGACAAAAGGAAAGCCTGCCCTGGGACCTGGCAATCTTTAAAGGGAAGAGGGCACTGCCTAGGGGACAGAGGTTGACCAGCCTAGAATTGAGATGCTGATTAGACAAGTGACCTTGGGTCAGCCACAACCTCTCTGGGCCCAAGTCTGCCTACATGCACTGACAGTGACAGGGTGATGTTAGCTGGTGGTTAAGGCAAGGGGCACCGGGGCTTAGGTGCTAGTCAGTTGCTTTTGGGCTGCAGCAGCCCAACCTGACCCAGAAGAAGGAACTCAAGAAAGGACAGTCACCTTTCTTGGTGGGTCAGTCACTTGCCTTCCTGGAGCAGGGGCAGGGATTGTAGAGGATGATTGTGAGGTTTCTGTGAAAGTCCGTGGGGATGGCATCCAGAACTGGAGGACTGCTGTCTATTCTGACACAGAGTTAACAATGTGCAAAAATTATACACTAATTAAGGAGTAAATTAGCATGCTAGAGCCCTTTTGCAGCTTCCGCTCAAGTCAATTAGCTTGAATTGGCACTGTTCTCGGCTTAACTAATGATGGTCTATCCTGAGCAGAAGGCACTATGGACACCCAAGGTGGGGCTATTCTTTAGGCTTTTTTACAAAGGCTCTGCAGAAATGGTACACACTTACTCATCCCCCATAAGAATGTTTTTTAATCTCACTCCCGGGAGGAGAGACGTTGGTTACAGCAAAGCCACCGTGGCTATCAGGTGGACAGACCCCTTGGAGAAGATACCATCGAGAAAACAAGAATAACAACCAAGTGGACTTTTGAAGTGTAAACATACAAGTCTATTAAGAATACAGTAATCCCCTGCCAATCCATTCCGCCTCCCCCCTCCCCCCCGCCCCGAAAAATTCACATAATGAAAAGCACAACTCATCTCAAGGAAAAAAATATCGATCCCAGCTGGGAGCAAAAAGGAGGGGATTCCTTCCAGGGAACATCTGAATTTCAAACCACCGCCTTTCTAATATTTACTCTGGACACACACAGTCTCAAATACTTTTCTGACGATCACATTTTTCTTTGGGAGGAGGTCAGAGAGGAGTCTGGGCCAGGCTGAAAAGGAACTCGGCTGAGCCTGGGCTGGGGCTACTCTGTTTCGAGTTCCACCTCAGGCTAACCACCCGGCTGCTTGGAAGGAATGAGAGAAGAGTGGTGGACCCCTGCCTTCTGTGCAACCGGCAGAGGTTTTTCTCCATGAAGTAAATGGGGACTGGGGAATGCAGAGGCTCGTCCCCAGTGAGCACAAGCCTCGTTTCCAAAGCCAAGCCAGAGCCAGAGCCAGAGCCAGAGCCAGGTTGTGCCCTGAGAACAGTGACTGTCAGCTGCACTCTGGGGATCCCGGGGCCCAGGCCCTAGGCCTGCTCTGTTCAGCCAGGCCAGCGGCCAACGGGGGCTAGAGCTGGGGAGGGCAAGGCTGAATGGACCCGTGAGGCCAGGGCTCCTGGATGGGAGCTCTTGGGAGCAGGGCTGGGCCACTGTCTGTTGCCTCTCTGGGCCCCTCCCACTGCTCGCATCAGTGAGGTGTTGAGGGTTGGGCTTGCTCCCAGGGCCCAGTGACTGAACCGAAACCCAACTGGCAATCCGGCCCAGCCTCTGGCAACCTGGTGCACCGTTTGGCTGAGGTTCTCCCATTCGGGCCAACAGTTGGGAGGACGGCTCCCCTCCTTCCTCTCCTCCCCCGCTCCCGCTGATGTGGACCCCAGCAGAGGAGCTCGCTCCAGCTGCTCCAGAGAGCAGAGATAAATGTCAGCTCAGAACTGTTTACACACTCAAACCGCACTTACTAGTTTCACACCAGGGCCTGAGAAATGCAATTTCCCACCCGCCCCTCCTTAACCCCTTCACAGCTGCTGCCCTTCCCTCCTAGTTTGGAAAGGATTGGGATACAGGAGATCCCCCAGCTGTGTCCCTTGGGCTTTCTAGTGAGGGTTCCATCTTACCTCATTTGAGGGGCAGGAATTGGGCTGAATGAAGCACTATGGCCAATCAATGACCTCAGCCCTTAAATGACAACTATGAGAAATGAGGGTGCACCATTCATGAAGAAAAGACTCCCCATTTCCCTCGAGATCTTCCAGCTGGTCTTCCAGTTCTCACCCAGCTGCCAAGTGACAAGTATGAAGGTCCACCCCTTACTCTGGACTCCCCCATCCGGACTGGCATCCACAGGCCACAGCCACCTCCAGGGTCCAGCAGACCCCTTGGGGGCTAGCCCCACTCCCCCAGCAGTGATATTTTCCCTGGAAGGATTGGGAGTCCTAGGGCTGCTCGGAGCTGTTCGGGGAGGCGGGGAGCCTACATGGCAGACTGCCTCAAGGCTGAGCCCCAGCATGCAACATTTTTCTTTTCTAAGTGTCTGTCTTCCCCATTCAAGAGCTCCCAGTCTGAATCTGTTTATTTCATATTCGCCCCAGGGCTTAGTACAAATAATAGTAATAAAAATAGTAATAATGGCATTTTAAGCACTTACTATGTGTCAAGCACTATTCTAAGTGCTAGGGTAGATACAGCGAATCAGATTAGACACAGTCCCTCTCCCGTATGGGGCTCACAGTCACATAAAGGAAGGAAGTGATGAATCCCAACGCGGCAGGCGTGGGCGGGGAAGGGGGCACTGGGCAGCAAGGAGGCATCTTGGTCTCACAGGTGTGTCCTTGGGGCAAGTTTTCAATTCCAGCCATGTGATACAGGGCCTCCCTTAGCAGAGTATTGTATCCCTGCCATGACGATCTCGGGCTGGTGTCCCTTCCACAATATGTACTGTCCAGTGCAAATGCCACCGCTCCAGGGAACAAAGGGGATGTTGATTGAAACTGATGCCAATAATTTAAGAAACATAACATATGCCCCACAGTTGGTTGGAAAAAGAGAAAGAAAAAACACCCAATATGGGTTATTTCAAACCGTTCCTGCCTTTTCCCCGGAAAACACCCCCATGGGCTTGGGTGCCTAAATGCACACGCACACATGTAGAAGCATGGGAACATGTTGCTACATATGGGCGGAGAGAATGTTTAGTTGTTCCTCTGAGAGCTGGCAAGGGCGTAACATTATACATCGTCTTGTTTTTCGTGCTGGTTTGAACTATTTCCGGAAGAAATTCTAAGTCACATCGAAAATAACACTCACGCTCATCCAAGTGTCCAAACCCGCACCCGAGGGCACTCAAAACTGGGCTTCAAGAGACGCCGCCTTGAAAAAACCCCATCCTCTGGCCAGCCAAAGCCCACACCGAGCTTACCCTCACCTGAGAGTTTGGCGGACTCCTCTGAAAGGGAGGATCTGGCCGGGTACCTTTCAGTTTTCAATTTATTTGAATGTCTACCTCCCCCTCGAGACTGTGAGCTTCTTGTGGGCAGCTATCTACCGTGCTGTTCTTTTCCAAGTGCCTAGTACAGGGCTCAGCGCCCAGGGCTCAATAAATACCACTGATTGATTGATTTAATTGTTTGAAGACCTCAGTTTTCTCCCACAGAGTTTGAATTTGTCTTTCTTGACCACCATCTATCTATCTTTTTAGAGAGGCAGAGGAGACTGGCAGAAAGGCTTTGGTTGTAGATCCTCTAAAAGACATCATTTTTATGTTTACTTTTCAGGTTGCCAGTGCCAAGTTGACATGATAAGGCTAAAGCCATGAAGAACACCTTCCCTACCCCCCGGGTTTCAAATATAGGAAACTGTAATGTGGCACCCCCAAATACCCATTTCCTCTGGGGCCCCCTGGTCCTGTGAGGTTTCTGTAAAAACTCCATCTTCCCTTTGTGGAGCACAGTTAAACATTGGGGTCCTTTGTTTTTGCAGGAACGAGCAAGAATCGTCAGAGCTAAAGTTATTCCCACTGTTACAATAACTGATGTTTTATTCTTGGGAAATGATCTCAGTGGGTGAGCTTGAGGTCCGTTGCAGGATGCCCACGGACCCTGAGGTAGGGTCTACACTAAGGGGGAAGTGAAGACGAGCAAAGATTGAAAATGATGGCCAATGCCAATAGCCAGTCTGACCAACTCTGACCCCAAATCATCTTTTGGCGATTTTTTTGGTCCAGATTATCCAGATAAAAGCTCAAATTCTTCAGTTAATTTGGTCTGTGAAGGCCCTGACTCAGGCGGCATGCAGCCACACAAAATGCCGATCGGGGTTACGGGGAGCAATTGGGAAACTCAGCAAAGAGATGCAATAATGATCAACGACCCCACCACTGTAAACTAACGTGGGCGGAGAGGACAGAGGAGGAGGAGGGGGAGAGCGGATGGAAGAGGAGGAAGAGGAGAAAGATGAGGAGAAGCCAATCCATGGCTAATTTTCATTCCTGATGATGCTAACCGCTGCCTGTGCACTGTCGAGAGGGTTTACAAAGGATCTCTCCGCTGAGAAGAGATGAGTGCGAGTGATGAGACGCGGGCTCCCCCTCTTTCAGGGTGAGGTGGAGGGGTCCCCTTCGGAAAGGCAGCTGGGTTCACATAGCATCCTCTGACCCGAATCCCCCCAGAGTCCTCCCTCCAGATGCTGCAGACAGCAGACTGCAGCATCTACAGAAACAGTCACGACTTCTATTCAGGTACCAAAGCCGAACATGCCGCAACTAATCAGAACCAGCCTCCAAAACGTGTATTCGGAAGACTCCAGTCCTCTGTAGTGTCCCCGGGAGAAAGCAGAAAGCGAAGAGGTGATTGCTCAGGCGATGTTCAAGGAAAGGAACCAGAAAAGAGCCAATAATGTGAATTTACACAAATGAGATTCCCTTCGGGGGTCATTCTGTCTCTAAGATTCCCTAAAGGGCAGCCTTTCTGAGTTTGTCCCACTGTCATCCCTGCATTGCATGCGGTGTGGCAGAACCGTGGATCAAAGAAGAGTCCATCCGCCGGGCTTCTCTGGCCACGGGGGGTGGGGTGGGGGGGAGTGGGGAGGGAGAGGGTGTCGCTGCGACTTTTGGCATTCTGAGCCAATGTGGGGTTTGGGGAATTTCTCTTACCCTGTCAGAGACCGGGTAAGAGACTCGGAGTTATTTTGACTGAATTTATAGAGTGCAGTTAAGGAGCGAAGAAATGATATGGAGAGTTCAAACCCCAAAGACGCCCCCACTCCGCCCGCGTCCGTGAAGAAAAGGCTTGGATTCTGTTGAGCGGACGATATGAAATTCTCCGCTGCCCTCTCTCTCCGCCTGGGTAGACCCCAGTCCTCCGAATGGCGGTGCGGCGGCGGCGGCTTCGGCCGATTCAGCCGCCCGTCCACCCCGCGCCTTTCCAAACCTCCCAGCCCATCCCGCCAGGCCCCACGAGACGCGTCTTAGAGAGAGACCCAAGCCGGGCCCACCCCTGCCAGCCGGGCAAAATTCGCTGCGCCTGGGGGAAAAGCGCAACGCCTCTAGTCCCGTGAGCGAAGTCGCCCTGCGGCCCGACCCGACCCGACCCGAGGCGGCCCGACCTGACCCGAGGCGACCCGACCCGACCCGACCCGACCCGACCCGACCCGAGGCGACCCGACCCGACCCGACCCGACCCGACCCGACCCGAGCCGGGAGAAGGGGCTCCTCGGGGCGACCCTGCGCGGACGGCGCGGACCTCTCCTCTGCGCGCGGGGCAGCCGCGGAGGCCAGAGGAAAAAGGCTGCGGCCACGCTGGCCGCCCCTCTCCCACCGCCCTCCGGCCCGTGAGGACGCGGGAGGTCATCGCCAGGTCCACCCCGGCAAGAGAAGCGGGCTTGGAAGCCGGTTTCCGGGGCACTGGGCCCTAAAGAGAAGCAGCGTGGCCTAGTGGCGAGAACACGGGCTTGGGAGGCGGAGGACGCGGGTTCTAATCCCGACTCGGCCGCCTGTCTGCTGCGGGACTTTGGGCGAGTCGCTTCACTGCTCTGTGCCTCGGTTCCCTCATCCCGTGAGCTCCGCGCGGGACGATCTGATTACCCTGTATCTACCCCCAGGGCTTTGAACGCCTAGTAAGCGCTTAACGAATGCCATAATTATTACGATTAAAGCGCCTCGGTGCCCGAAGGCGCGGGGCCGGGAGAGCGGCGAGGACCCGCCGGCTCCCAGGCTTGAGAGGGGTTTCCAGCGCCGGGCCCCCGTCGGAGCGGGATCCCGTGGGACCGGGGCTCGGGGCCGAGGCGGCGGCCGTGGCGGCGACGCGGCCCCGGACACCGGGATGGGGCCGGTCCCGCGGGCGACCCAAGGGAGTTCCCGCCCGGAGCTCCCCGACCCGGAATTCCTCCCTCGCCAACCACGACCCCAGAGGTTCCCGGCCGAGGCTCCCCGCCCGGAGCTCCCCGCCCTTCTCTTCTGCTTAGAGAAGCCGGGTGGCTCAGTGGAAAGAGCCCGGGCTTGGGAGTCAGAGGTCATGGGTCATGGGTTCAAATCCCGATTTAGCCACTTGTCAGCTGTGTGAGTAGACTGTGAGCCCGTCGTTGGGCAGGGATTGTCTCTGTTGCCGAATTGTCCATTCCAAGCGCTTAGTACGGTGCTCTGCACATAGTAAGCTCTCAATACATACTACTGAATGAACGAACGATTGACTTCAGGCAAGTCACCTCGCTCCCCTGTACCTCCGTTACCCCATCGGTAAAACGGGGATTAAGACTGTGAGCCCCCCGTGGGACAAGCCGATCACCTTATATCCCTCCCGGCGCTTAGGACAGGGCTTCGCACCCAGTCGGCGCGTTTTAACCAATGCCATCATCATCACCGTTATTATTATTATTAACCCGGGATTATTCCCCCCCGCTCCGCCAACCCCGAGCCCGGAGGTCCCCGGGCGAGGCTCCCCTCGCGCGTCTCCCCCGCGGGGCGCCGACACTCACCCACGCACTCGTTGGCCTCGCGGGCCGTGGCGCGCTGCCAGGGTCGGTCGTAGTGGAACGGCTTGCAGCGGTCGCACTCGGGCCCGGCCGTGTGGTGCTTGCAGTCGCACACCAGGCCGCCGGGGCCGTCGGCGCCGTGGGGAGCGTGGCCGGGGCCGGGCCCGGGCCCGGGCCCGTTCCCGGGGCCGTGGGCGCCGTCGCGCACGCAGCGCGCCGCGTGGCCGTTGCACTTGCAGCGGCCGCCCACCTGCAGGTCGGACACGGCGTAGAAGTAGGAGTCGCGGGCCAGCTCGGCGTCGTCCTCGTCCTCGTCGCCGAAGGTGTGCAGGCGGCCGAAGGCCACGCGGATGTCGGTGGCCGTGACCCAGTCCTGCAGGACGGGCGAGTTGTCGAAGTCGTGGGCGGACGGGCGGCCGTCCAGCGTGCTGAAGGCGATGAGGCCGCCCGACAGCGGGCGCAGGTCGCTGTGCGAGTCGGTGCACACGGCCTCCTGCTCGTTCTGCTTGGTGATGGGCGCCCGCGGCGGCCGGTTGTACATCTTGCGGCACTGCGTGGAGTAGAACTGGAAGGGCACCCACGAGCGCCCGTGGTCCATGGACTTGTAGATGGCCATGGACTCGGGCCGCGGCGAGCAGAACTGCAGGCTCACGTAGGTCACTTCGAACTTCTTGCCGAGCGACAGCGTGAGCGTGACGTTGTGCGGGAACTGCGGGTAGGTCTCGGACTGCCAGCACGTCAGGTTGTGCGGGTTGTTCAGGTCGGTGAGGAAGGCGGCCGGGTGCGCCCGCCGCGGGTCCGACGCGTTGCACAGGTGGCACGAGCGCAGCCGCTCCTCGCCCCGCTCGGCCACCACGCAGTAGCGCGCGGGGGGCCTCCCGCACGTGCTGGACACGCGCACGGCGCGCCCGAAGGCCGAGTTGACGAAGTCCGGGATGCAGCGGCGCGGGTGGCCGTGCTCGTCCGAGCAGGGGTCGGGCTGCGCCGCGGCGGCCGCGAAGCCCCCGGGCCCGCCGGGACCCCCGCGCGCCCCTCGCACCAGCCACGCCGCGGCCACCACGGCCGCCAGCGCCGCCCACCCGCCGCGCCTCATGCTCCCACCGGGGCTCCCACCGGGGAAGGGCCCGGGGCTCGGCCCGGGGCTCGGCCCGGGGCTCGGCCCGGGGCTCGGCCGCCGCCGCCGCCGCCGCCGCGTCTGCCTCGGGCTTCCTGCGGGTCACGGAGAGGGAAAGACGGACACACGGAGACAGAGACGGACACTGAGACAGAGCCGGCTGGAGCGCCGTGGCCCCGACCCCCCGCGCCCGGAGCCCCCGCCCCGAGTCTGCGCGCCTCCCCCGGGGCGAAACCTCTCCCGACCCCCGCGCCCTCCTTCCCCGCTTCGCCCGCATCTCCTCCACCTCGGCCCCCCAGCTCTCCCGCGCCTTCCCCGAGCCCCCTCCCCCCCGCCCTGAGCCCCCTTTTCTACCTCTGTCCCGGATCCGACCAGCCTCCCTCCGCGCCCCCTCCGCCTCGGTCCCGCCACCACCGTCCCCGGCCCGCGTCCCGGCCCGCGCGCACCAACTCGCCCTTGCAGGACCCGCCCGGCCCCGTCTGGCTCTGCCCCGCTCTCTAACGCACCTCCGCCGACATCCCCCACTGCCCCTTCCCGAGGCGCCGGCCTGGGCACCTTTGCTATCTCTGCCCCGCCCCAACGCGCCCTTCCAGATCTCCCCCTCCGCCTCTAGCCTCCCATCTGAGGCGCTCCCGCCGGCTTCCCCGAGACCCTGGCACTCCTTGCCCCGCTCCACCGTGCCCTCCCGCCCCCCAGCTCCGCCTCTGCCTCCGGCGCGCCCCCAGCGCCATCCTCGCCACCCCTGCCCCTTTCTAACCCCCCGTCCCTGTTCTCCACCTAAAGCCCATCTCCTCAGCCTCGGCCTCCCCCGGCATCTCCTCCGTCTCTGCCCCGCCCTAACGCGCCTCCCCCGGCATCCCCGAGGCCTCTGCCCCGCTCTAACGCGCCTCCCCCGGCATCCCCGCCGCTTCTGCCCCGCTCTAACGCGCCTCCCCCGGCATCCCCGCCGCTTCTGCCCCGCTCTAACGCGCCTCCCCCGGCATCCCCGCCGCTTCTGCCCCGCTCTAACGCGCCTCCCCCGGCATCCCCGCCGCTTCTGCCCCGCTCTAACGCGCCTCCTCCGGCATCCCCGAGGCCTCCGCCTCTGCCCCGCTCTAACGCGCCTCCTCCGGCATCCCCGAGGCCTCCGGGTCCGCCCCGCTCTAACGCACCTCCCCGCCTCCCCCGGCATCCCCGCCGCCTCCGTCTCCCGCTCTAACGCGCCTCCCCGGGACTCTGGCATCCTTCCACCGGCGCCGGCCCCGAGCATCCCTTCTCCCTCGCCCCGGCTCCAGCGCGCCCTCGCCGAGCATCCTTTCCGTCTTCGCCTCCCACTTAAGGCGCTTCCCCGAGTTTCGGGCCGGTCCCCCACCCCCCCCACCCCCCCGCGCCCCAGCCCACCCCCGCAGCCCACCCCGGGAGCGGCCGGCCCGGCCGGGACCCGCGCTCAGCCTCTACCTCGTTCGGGGGAACGGAAAGGAAAGTTTGGACGGTCCGGGGCGAGAGCCGTGGCGGTGTCGGCGGCGGAGCCGGGAGCCCCGCCGTGGGGGAAGCGGCCGCGCTCACTCCGGGCTCGCCGGCTCCATGCTCCGCTCTCCCCGCCGCCTGCTCCGGGAGTGACGCGCCCGCCCCGCGCCCGCCCCGCACCCGCCCGCCCGCCTCCCCTCCCGCCGGAGGTCGGAGCCGCGACACTCCCGGAGCTCTGAGCGCGCGCGCGCGCGCACGCACACACACACACACACACTCGCACCCGCTCACACTCGCGCGCGCACACACACTCACACACACGCGCAGACACACACGCACAGACACACACACACACTCGCAGCCGCTGGCGGCTCCGCTGCAGGGCGGGGTGGGGAGCGGGGCCAGGGACCAGGGAGGGGGAGGAGGGGAGGGGCGGGACGGGCCGGGGGTGGAGGGGGGGGGTGGGCGGGGGGACAGCGGGGAAGCGGCCAATTAGGCTCTTGGCGAGCCGGGCTGCTGGGGGAAAGTTTTAACCCGGGAAAGAAGAAAGTTAAACAGGGCCGGGGGAAGGGAGAGCGGGAGGGATGGAGAGAGAGCCGGGAGGGAGGGAGGGAGGGAGAGATGGGGGAAGAGGGAAGGAGGAATGGGAAGAATAGGGAGGGAGGGAGGATGGATGGAGAGGGTGGGGAGCGAGGGATGGAGAGAGAGCGGAGGGAGGGAAGGGAGGGAAGAGACAGAAGTGGGAGAGAGGAGAGGAGAGAGGCTGGAGGGCGTGGATTCAGAAGTGTAGAAGGAACAGCTCGCTAGAGGAAGGCGGGGTGTTAGGACAGCGATGACAGTAGACGGGGGCAAAGGGGGAGGATTTTCAGGGCTCCACACGCAGGTGCTCAGGTCTGAAAGGAATGAGACTTAAGACCTTACCCCGCCCACTGAGGGAGAGGCCGTCCTCCCGGCCCTTTGGGAAGGAGAGCCGGTGAACGGGGCCTCGGCCTCGCACAGAAGCCCTGAGGAGCAAACCTCTTCCACCGGGAGCAGAAGAAGAGCCCAAGTTCATGCCCAGGCTGAGCCCTTGACCAGCTTAGTGGTCTGGGGAGAGTCACTTCTCCACCCTGGGCTTCGGTTTCTCCATCGGGATATTGTGAGCTCCTTGAGGCCAGGGAATGTGTCTCTTGCCCCTGGCACACTCTTCCGAGCTCTTAGTACAGTACTCTGCACTCAAAAAACAGTCCATAAAACCCACCGACTAATGGTCTGCGTTTCCCAAAGCCAGGGGCAGCAGGCGCCCACTCTCTGGCCCCTCCCCCCCAGCCCCCTCGCAGCACACCACACACATGTCCTCCCGGTGAGACCCGGATTTGGGATGCAGTCTGCCAAGCCTCAGGGAGAGGAGGCAGAAAGGAAGGGTAGACTGGGTCGGGGAGTGGGGAGAAGTGGGAGGGGTTAGAGAGAACCGGGGAAGAGGGCGAGTGGGACCTGGAAGAGCAGGGATCAGGACCCCTGAGGGGGAGGGGGGTGGGAAGCGACTCAGAATTGTCATGGGGCCAAGGGCGATGAGTTCACCTCTGACTCTCATTCCCTTGGGACCCACCGACCTGTTCCCCGTGGCCTCCTAGGTGAGGAGGGTCTGCTCTGGCCCTCAGGCACTGAGCTGGGGTAGACATTCGCTCTCCCCATCCCTCAGGGAAGCCGGCCCCCCTGCAGCAGGAGGGGAGCCCTGTGCGTGGACCTCTGTCCTTCTGCTCTGCTGGTCCCGACTTTCCCTCCGCCAGTTCACTGCAGTTCCCCGCAGGAGATGGAACAACCAGGTCTACCTCGTAAGAGGTTTGTTTGGAGCCAAACAGTGTCAGTCTCATCCAGATCCAGGGAGTTATTCCGGACACAAATCGTCGGCACAGGCTACAGTCCCCCTGGAGCTAGGGTCAGGGTCCCGCCAGGACCGGGGCCGGGGCCTCCCCTGGGCTGGGCTCAGCGCCCCTCTGGGGCTAGGGTCAGGGGTCCTGTAGGAGAAGCCCCGGGCACTCCATCTCATCTCTCACTCTGTCAGTCAGCATAGGGCTGAGGTGGCTCCAGCATAGGGCTCCCGGGGTGGTTTGTCAGTCAGTATGAAGTGGAGGTGGCCCCAGTGCAGTGTTCCCCGGTGGCAACTGTAACACAGATGGGGAAGGAGCGGGAGGAGCGGATCACTCCAGGGCTGTGCCGGACAGTCGGAAAAGTAGACAATCCGATCGATTGCTTGCTTCCGGTAGCTTGCGGCCCTGGAAGGCCATGAGCCTCAGGCCCCAGTGAAGGGGGGCGGGGGGGCCTGGGCCACAGGCTTCTGGTCGGCGGAGACAGGGCGGCAGAGCTGAGGTGCCATTTCCCTGGGTGCTACGTCTCAGCCTGGGCCCGGGGCTCCAGGCCCTCCCCTTCCATCCCGCGGCTTGCTGAAACCACAGTCACCGGGGCAGACCTGGTATCCGCTTCCCGTGTTGGATGGTTTTCCAATTTTCAAATGATTTGGGAAAATTTTCCCAGTGGCCTAGCGGAGAGAGCATGGGCTTCGGAGTCAGAGGACCTGGATTCTAATCCTCACTCTGCCTCTTGCCTGCTGGGCTACCTTGGACAAGTTGCTTAACATCTCTGTGCTGCAATTTCCTCATCTGTAGAATGGGGGTTAAATATCTGTTCTCCCTCCCGCTAGACTAAGCCCCGCGTGGGACAGAGGATGGTGTTTGATCTGATCGTATTGTATCTAATCCAGCACTTAGCTCAGTGCTCGTCACATAGTAGGAGTTTAACGCATACCACGATAATTAATATTATTGTCATAGTGGAGAGAGCACAGGCCTGGGAGCCCGAAAGTCATGGGTTCTGATCCTGGTACCGCCACATGTCTGCCGTGTGACTTCACTTCTCTGTGCCTCAGTTACCTTGTCTGAAAATGGGGATTGGGATTGTGAGCCCCACATGGGACAGGGATTATGTCTAACCCGATCTGCTTGTATCCACCACAGCGCTTAGTACAGCGCTTGGCTCATAGTAAGCGCTTAACGAATGCCATTATTAATCTTATCATTATTATTACTATCCAAATTACTATCATCAGTGTTACTATTGTTGCCACTGAACCTGCCCACCCACTCTCTCCAAGTGCCCCCTGCATCCTACCTCATCCTTTCTACTCCTCCCCACCTCTCCCAGTTCTGCCCAGTACACCTTGTCCATCAGGCTGGAGACAACTCATTGGCTTCAGTCCTTTAGATCATAAGTAAGTTCCATGAGAGCAGGCATCATGTCTACCAACTCCTGCCTTAGTGGAAAGAGCACGGGCTTGGGAGTCAGAGGTGATGGGTTCTAATCCCGACTCTGCCACTTATCAGCTGTGTGATTTAGGGCAAGTCACTTAACTTCTCTGTGCCTCAGTTACCTCATCTGTTCAATGGGGATGAAGACTGTGAGCCCCAAGTGGGACAACCTGATTAGCTTGTATCTACCTCAGTGGTTAGAACAGCGCTTGGCACATAGTAACCGCTTAACAGATACCATCGTGGTTATTATTTATTCATTGTATCGTACTCCCCCAAGTGCTTAGTGCAATGCTCTGCCCACGTTAAGCACTCTACAAATACCGCTGATTGATTGACTGAGTGATTCAGATGCTGAGCCCAGATGGAAGTGGACCCTGGAGCCACCCTTCCCACAAGGAGAACTGTCTCCACCGGAGGGTGGAAGGGATGTGGCTGGGGAGATGGGGCCATGAGGTGGCTTGGACTCCAGGTCAGCCAGTTCTGGGTCAGAGCCAAGCTGGTGACAAAAACGTCTGCTTTTCAGCTCCTCATCCCTCGTGCACTCTCTTTCATCAGTCCCCGAGAGACTACTCCCAGGCCTGTCCCCAACCCACCCAGCTCAGTCTCCAAGAGGGGTAGGGGGTCACCTGGAGACAGGAACGATGCACCGGTTCTTCACGGCGAGGGACGGACATCCCACATCCTTAACTTTCCCTCCAGGGCCCCAGCCTGGACATTTGCCCATGGATCTGTCCAACCCCTCTGGGGCCTGCAGACTAAAGACCCCAGGAATTACCGAGAGTTTGTTTTGCTCTGCAGCAAATGGGCACCAGCCGGAGCGGAGATTCAGTGGGCTCCGCGGGGCTGCTCCCTCAGGAGTCAGAAGGGTGGCAGTTGCGGAGAGCTCAAAAGGAGTCTCAGAAAGACTGCTGGCCTGGCTGAACAAAGGGCAAGGGGTTCCTGGGGCCTCGAGTCCTCACCCCAGGGGTGCAGGTTGGCTTGACGTGGAGAGAGCCAGGCGAGCCAGTCTCTGGGCCCAGCCCCCTCAAGGAAAACAGGCTACAGGCTGTAAAGCCGGCACTGCCAGCGACATGGCACATGGGTGGGCCTACCGGTCCCTCTGTTGCCTATGACTGAGTTGAGCCGGCCACCCGCGGGGCTAGAAAAGCTGAGAAAACATCCAGTTTCCATCTGGAGAAGAGGTCAGAAGCTGGCCTCTGGCAGGCAGGCACTAAAATCGGGGCTGTAAAGCCACGTGCAGTTTGAGCCGAATGTGGCCTTCTGGGTCTCTTAAATGGCCCATGACAGACTCGGGGACTTCACACGCCTACACCCACTTGCCTGTGCCCACACTTTTACATGCATGCCTGTACCACCTTCCGCATACATGTGCGGACATACATACATGTATACATACATGTACATACAGAACAATGCCTGGCACATAGTAAACACTTAACATGTACCATTATTATTACTATCGTTATCTCGGCAGCATCCAGTCCATGTGCACCTTTACATGCCCGATACACACACCCTTGGCGTCTCCAGACAGAAGATCCCCTGACAGACGTGGCCCTTGACCTTCTTGCTATTTTTGACCAGTTTGGTCACTCTTCCCACAAACTCTCCAGCTTTGGTTCTGCAGATACCTGGCTTTGACATCTCTCTGACCACACCTTCTCGGTATCCTTCTCTGGCTCATCCGCCTCCTCTCCCCTACCATGGGTGGCCCTGGGCTCTCTGCTGGGTTCACTTTGCTTCTCACTTTCTTCTCATTCTCTCTGGGAGTCAGTCACATGACTTCATCTTCCACTCACTGCTCTGTATCTACATCTGCCTCACCTGAAGCAGCGTGGTTTAGTGGATAGAGCACAAGCCTGGGAGTCAGAAAAACCTGGGGTCTAACTCCGGCTCTGCCAGTGTCTGCTATGTGACCTCGGCTAAGTCACTTCACTTCTCTGGGACTCAGTTACTTCATCTGTAAAATGGGGATTAAGAGTGCGAGCCCCGTGTGGATCAGGGATTGTGTCCGTCCTGATCAACTTGTAACGATCACGGCACTTAGAACAATGCCTGGCACATAGTAAACGCTTAACATGTACCATTATTATTACTATCGTTATCTCGGCAGCATCCAGTCCCAGGAATTCAGTTCTCACCAGTGTGACCAAGGGGCGAGGAGAGAGCCAGAGGCCTAACTAACTCCTGTCCTCCCTGCTCTTCTAGCTCCTCTGCCTTTGAACAAAGGAAGGGAGCCAAGGCCCTCCCTCCTCCAACCAGATGCCCCCTGGGGCATAGGGTTGCCATTTTCTCCAAAGGAGTGGTGTGACCCATGATTTTCCCAACCTCAGCTGTGTTCCCTGGGATGGGATGGGAGGGAGGGGAGAGGGCAGCCCCTCCTTTAACAGCAGCCCCAGCACCAAGGTACAGATGGGCATCCTCAGAGGGTCACAGTCCAGGGACCCCTCCCACTCCAGAAAGGAGAGCGGACCTGGGGTCCCATGAGGTGTGTGGGCCTCTGGCTGAGGAACTGATGGGGAAAGGTGGGTCCCAGCAACCCAGAAGCTGAAGCGGTATCAGCCCAGGGTCCGGGGCAAGAAAAGCCTGGGTCCCTGAAAGGCCTGGTCCAGGGCCCAGTTGCCCAGCCCTGCCTCTGCTTCTGCTCCAGCCTGGCACAGCCCTTCTCACTGAGACCTACTTTCACCTCCACCCAGCCACATCCTGCTCTTCCCTTGCCACTGGAAAATGGCCTGGGTCTTTGGATCCTAGGAGCCCCTCTGTCTGGCTTACCTGGGCCACTTGGCTGCACCTCCTTCCTTTCCCCCCTACTCCCTGGTCCCCACCTCAGCTGCTCCCCACCCTAGCACAATGCCATTGCCACCTGCTCAATGGTTGGCTCCCTGGCCCACATTCAGGCAGGCTGGGTGGGGAGAGGGCAAAGTGCTAGTGTTGGCAGGGGTGGGGCAGCTCTGTTGGCTCTGGGCCCAGGCCTGGGCTCTGGGAACAATGCTCTGTTCCCACACCATCTCTTGGACGTCCAAACGCAGGCATTGGCCCTAGTCGCCAGACCCCCAGCATGGGTCCAGCAGCTCCAGCCAAACTCGGCCACGCCCAGAGCTGAATCCTCCAGCCTCAACTGCCTTGGCCCAGGCAAGCTGCGGGGCTTCAGGGTACTCGGCTAGGGTCAGCACACCCTGCTGGGCTTGGACCCTCAATCAGTCCATCGAACAATCATTTTATTGAGCGGTTACTGTGTGCAGAGCACTGTACTAAGCGTTTAGGAGAGTACAGTACAATGGATTTGGTAAACATGTTCCCTGTCCACGTCGAGCTACAGTATAGAGTGAGAGACAGACATTGATGTAAGTAAATAAATTATGGAGATGGACATAAGTGTAGTGGTCACTGACTGCTCAGCCGGCTACCCATGGGGGCAGTCACTCCCATTCATTCCTCAGAGCTAGTGGAGGACCCCAGTGCCAATTGCTGAGAAGGAATGCTCAGGTAGAGTCAGGTCCCAGCAACCCAGGGGATCCTCTTGGGTCTGATTTCCTCCCACTCCAGGCAGGGCCAGCTGGGGGAGAGATTCTGTCAGTCAGTCAGGCAATTGTATTTATTGAGCAGTTGCTCTGTGCAGAGCACTGTACTAAGTGCTTGGGAGAGTACAATATAACAATAAGCAGACGTAGTCCTTGCCCTCAATGAGCTTACAGTCTAGAGGGAAAGACAGACATTAATATAAATAAATTACAGACACGTATATGAATGCCCTGTACCTAAGTTATCTTCATTTCCCTATTTATTTTGTTAATGAGATGTACATCACCCTGATTCTATTCATTTGCTACTGTTTTAATGAGATGTTCTTCCCCTTGATTCTATTTATTGCCACTGTTCTTGTCTGTCCGTCTCCCCCGATTAGACTGTAAACCCGTCAGAGGACAAGGACTGTCTCTATCTGTTACCGATCTGTACATTCCAAGCGCTTAGTACAGTGCTCTGCACATAGTTAGCGCTCAATAAATTCTATTGAATGAATGAATAAGTTTACATAAATACCGTGACCTCAGAAACTGGTGCTCTGCCCTCTTCCCCCTCATCCCCCCACCCCAGACCCCGAGAGAAGAGCCATTCAGGGAGGCTCAGCTCCACAGTGAGTCGCTTGACCCGTCACGAGGGGCTGCAGCCTGAGAAGCACAGGACCCACTGCAGGAAGACTGTGTGGAGCCAGCATACCCAGCTGCCAGGGCCACTGGTCCTGGCATTTGGGAGTGGAGACAGAGGCACAGGAACATAGGCAGGTTACCTGCAAGCTGGTGGCCTTTTTCTTTTTCTTCCTGGTGACCTGTGCCGGACAGACTCGTACACAGCAGTTCTACCTGCCTCTTCCCTGCCTTGCACTTCCTTTCCAGCACCCCCCACTCCCCGCCAACCCCTACCCCGCTCAAGACCCCAGAGCCGTGGGGTGTCAGGTCCAGGACCAGGCAGGGGGAATGGTGACTCCCTCCCTGGCCTCCCTGACTGCCTTCCAGGAAGAGATGCGTGTCCTGGACCCTAGCCTGGAGTGGGGTGGGTGCTGTCGGCGGCGGGGTGCTGTCGGCGGCGGATGAGAGGAGCTGATAACAGGCGGAAGTCAAAGGTGGAAGTCACAGGTGGAGCTACGACTAAGCATGTTGCCTCCGGCTGCTTGGCTGCAGGGGCCTGTCCATGCCCCAGTCTGGCCCCAGTCCCAGCTCCACCACACCTCATTTGGCCTCCCAGTCCAGCCTCCCAGTCCAGCCTCCCAGCCCCACCACAACCCAGTCCAGCCTCTCAGTCTGGCCTCCCAAATGGCCATTAGGCTTTCCCTGTTCTGCACAGCGTGAGGACCAGGAATGGTATTTGCTGGGCTGAGGGCAATTCCCAATTCCAATGCCCCGGAAAGTACAACAGAAGCAAAGGACGTACTTCCGACCTGCAAAAGGCTTGCACTCTAACATAAAAATCTTTATAAATGGAATCAGAATAAATCTTTATTTGGACAACTGAATCTACAGGTATATGTAAATTGCAGAGTATGGGTATGTAAATATGCTTAGTATAGTGCTTTTCACACAGTAAGTGTTCAATAATTACCAATGATCGCTTGACTGATGCTATATGCGACTGTTGCATTGAAGCTGTTGCACTTGGATCAGTGACCTTTGGACATCTGATAATCACCCCACCCCCAAGGCCACAGCACTTATGTACATAGCTTTAAATTATATATTATAAGTTACTTTTTCATTTATATTAATGTCTGCCTCCTCTGCTACACTGCAAGCTCATTACGGGCAAGGAACTTGTCCACTGATTCCATTGTATTTGTAGGTAACCGAGTGCCTAACAGTGCTCTGCACATAGTAAGTGCTCAGTCACTACGATTGATCGATTGATTGATTAACCGATTGAATCATCACAGGTGTTGGGAGCTTATCAGGGGATGCTTCCTGTAGGAGGTGGGAGACTCCAGCCCGGGCCCCCCGCCACGCTCCCGGGGTGGGGTTGGGTGGGGGTGCTGGGAGAAGATCCCTGAAGTCTGAATGCTGCCACAATCTAGCCCACCCACTTCGCTCCTCTAATGCCAATCTTTTCACCATACCTCAATCTCATCTATCTCTCTGTTGACCTCTTACCCTGGTCCTGCTGCTGGCTTGGAACGCCTTCCATCTTCATATCTGACAGTGACCCTCCACCCCCTTCAAAGCCTTACTGAAGACACATCTCCTCCAAGAGCCCTTCCCTGACTAAGTCCTCCTTTCCTCTTCTCCCACTCCCTTCTGCATCGCCTTGTCCTGCTCCCTTTATTCATCCTCCCTTCCAGCCCCATAGCATAGCTGTAATTTTATTTATTTGTATGTCTGTCTCCCCCTCTAGACTTAGCTCGTCGAGGGCAGGGAATGTGTGTGTTATAGCGTATTCTCCCCAGCACTTAGTGCAATGCTCTGCACATAGAAAGCGCTCCATAAATACGATTGACTGACTGACAGGATTCACCCCAGGTGGGCAGAAGGCCAGGTTGCCCAGCCGCACCAGCCCAGGTCTTGGACTGCCCAGTTCTTGGACTACACATGCCCTGGCAGGAAGTAGGGGATTGGGCCTGGGGAAGGGCCTGCTGGGGGCAGGATGTGCCAGGGACCCAGGACCTGAGGTTTCTTCCTAGACAATGCAGTCTCCGGAGGGCTCGGGGTAGGCATCTGTCTGGGTCACCGGCAGAGTGGCAAGGGCTGACAGCTCTGAGATTCTGGACCTCCAGAACTCTACCCCTATATTCTCCCATCCTTCCCGGAGTCAGGGAGCTGGTGCAGGTGGCCTCTGAGGTCCCTGTCCTTCAGCTAGCCTGGCCCCGGCCCTGGCATCTGGGGCTGGTTGAACCTTAGGTTCCTCTCACCGGCCTCCCCGCTTGGCGTCCCCGCTCGGCCTCCGCTCCCGGCCTCCGCTCCCGGCCTCCGCTCCCGGCCTCCGCTCCCGGCCTCCCCTCTCGGCCTCCCCTCTCGGCCTCCCCTCTCGGCCTCCCCGGCCGGGCAGCGCTCTATTCTGGCCTCTGCTGCCCCCTGATGGACCCGCGTTTTCCTACATCCTCTTTTCACTCTCTCTAGGAAAGCGGTTTGAGCCGGAGCTGCGCTGGGCCGGGCCGGGCCGGGCCGGGCCGGAGGGCGAGGGGGTGGAATGGTCCCCCTCCAGCTGGGCCCCCTTGGCCAGAGCCCTCACCTAACTCTCATAGCCCGGGCCCTTTCCCGCTGAGCGGAGCTCAGGAGTAATAATAATTTGTTATGAGCTTACTGTGTCGCAAGTGTGAGAAATACCGTGGCCTAATGGAAAAAGCAGGGGCCTAGGAATCTGGATTCTAATCCTAAATCTGCCAATTTCTTGCTGTGTGGCTTTGGGCCAGTCACATAAGTGCTCTTTGCCTCAGTTTCCCCAACTGTAAAATGGAGATAAAATACCCGTTCTCCCTCTTACTAGACTGTAAGCCCCATGCGAGACAGGGACTAAGCTTTTATTCTCCTCACCCTGTTTTCATTCCCTCCTGTCCCCTCTTCTCCCTCTTAGTGCTCAGTTATTCACTCCGAGGGAGGTGCTTCTCCTACCTGTGACTTGTTTTAATGCCGCCCCCCCCCCACCTCAAGAAATGTAAGCCCTCGAGGGCAAGGATCATGTCTAATAATTGTATTCTTCCAAGTGCTTAGTACAATGCTCCGCTCAAAATGAGCACTCAATAAATATCATTGATTGATTGGTGGAGGTGAAATTCTTCTGAGTGGATGTGTGTCTGAAAAGGTCATTGCAAATTCCACAGCTTTGACCTCATGGAGCAGACAGAGAGGCTGCTGTACTACATTGTGGTGTCGGGTCTGATGCTTGCAGTTTGTTTCTCATTTCTTATGAAAATGTTTCTTGAAAAGAGTTGTCCTTTACTTGACAGCAGTATTTCCATGCAAGTGACTACTAGTTTCAGCGGGGATGCGATATTCCCTTTACTGCATCCTTAAAATGCTTCCCCTGCCCTCCTTGCTTTCCACTTCCAGTTTTCAGCTCTCCGTACAGCAGCTGTTTGGATCTGATGCTATCATTCATTCTCTCCATGTGCCCCACCCATCATAGTTGTCTTGAAGTGAGCAAAGCTTCAGTGCTAGGAGACTGACTGCAGTCCAGCAGGACTTCGTTGTTTGTGATCCTGGGTGGATAAGTAGGAGGGAGAGCCCTGCCTGAGTACTCTAATAATAATTATGGTATTTGTTAAGACCAAAAGCCAAGAGTTTCTGTTTGATGCATAGAAGAATGGGCAACCATTGGAAGGTTCTTGTGGAGCAGGGTGATGGGCAGAATGCTATTTTGGGGAAAATGATCTAGGCATCAGTTGTCTTCTGTCTCACCTGGAATGCACAACCCCATCACATCCCAAAGGCCACTGATCTCCCCATCTTCAAAGCCTTTCCGAAATCATAGATCTCTTAGGAGTCTTACCCCGATTAATTGTTCATCTCCTCACTGAATATCCCTCAACTGTCACTTCAGCCCTCCCTTTTTTATGGTATTTGTGCGAGGCACTGTACTAAGTGCCGGGTAGGTACAAGCTAATTATCTTGGACATAGTCCATGTCTCACATGGACTTTCTTGCTCCCTGAGCACTTAAATACCTTCCCCCCCCCACACACTCTTTTTTCATTCATTCGATCGTATTTATTGAGTGCTTACTGTTTGCAGAGCACTGTACTAAGTACTTGACAGCACTTACACGCATACTGCTATCCTCTATTCATTCAATCATATTTACTGAGCGCTCATTGTGTGCAGAGCACTGTACTGTATTTATTTTAGTGAATGTGTCCCCTGGAAGATGGTATGCTCCTTGAGGGCAGGGATCAGTCTACTAACTGTTATGTCCTCTTACGAGCGCTTAAAACAATGCTCTGCACGCAGTAGGAACTGAATTATTTTGCTTGATTGATCAGTGAGAAGGCTGATGGAGTAGTTAAGCCATGAAATGACAAGTGTCTAGGCAGCGTGGTGGCCGGTTGAAATGGAGTGAAAGAAACAGATTCTCGAAACACTGCAAAGGAAGAACCGACAGTACTTAGCTCCAGACCGAATGTGGGAGTTGAAAGAGAGGGAGAAGCCAAGGATTATGCCGAGGTGGCAGCCTTGAGAGACGGGAAGGAGGGTGGTGACGTTGTCACCTGTGATGGCGACCCTCTGAGTGCCTGCTCTCTCCCATCCACCAGTCCAAGGACCCTTCCCCTGCTTCTCCCTGGGTGCCGGCCTCGGCCGCCCGCACCCGGCCTCCCCAGCGCGCTCTGGACTGACCGAATCAGTCAATTGTATTTATTGAGCGCTTACCGTGTGCAGAGCACTGCACTGAGCGCTTGGGAAAGGGCAATACAGCAATAAACAGACACATCCCCTGCCCTCCACGAGCTTACAGTCTAGAGCCTGGGTTCTGGGTCCCATCCTGGGCTGGGGGCAGCCCGCCCCACCTTCACTCAGTCGTACTGAGCGCTTACTGGGGGCAGAGCACCGAGCTAAGCGTCTGGGAGAGTACGATTCGGCAATAAACACATTCCCTGCTCACAACGAGCCTGGGCGAGGGAACTCGCCCGGACGAGGAGCCGAAGCCGCATGGAACCGTTCATCAGGTTCTCCCAGGCGCTGAAGCCCCGGCGGCCCCCCTGGCTCGACTCCGATGCCGGCCCCGGGGCAGGGGAGCGGGGCGCGGGGCCCCAACCGGAGCTCGGGGACGGGACCGGCTGCGGCCACGGCGGGGCAGCCGCGCCCCGGTCTAAACCCTACCGATCCTCAGATCGTCGACACCCGCCGTCCGGGTCCGCCCCGCCCACCGGCCCGCCCACCCCGGCCTCCTCCGCATCCCTCTTCCCCGCAGAGGACCACTTTCCGATCCTCCCTGTCGGCGCCGACTGCTTTCTGCTTCTGCTTCTGCTTCTGTTTGAGGAAGTTGACCTGCGGGATCGGTGGCTCCCCGGGCGAGCCGCCCCAATCCCCGGAGGGCTCGGCTCCGCCCGCGGATTAGGGCTCCCCGAGTCCCCGCTGCCCCGTCTCCCGGCGCGGGGGAATGGAGCCTGCCACGGAAACCGCCCAGCGCCCGGCAGCGCCGCAACCGCCGAGCCAACTCCCGCAGCCCCAGGCCAGCCCCCATCGCCTCCCACCCTAGAGGGCGAGGGCGAGGCCGGGGCCGAGGCCGAGGGCGGGGCGGGGCGGGGCGGAGGGCGCGGTGGGCGAGGCCCAAGGCTCCGGTGAAGGCGCACTGGGTGGGGCCGAGGGCGCGGCCGGGAGCGCGGTCCGAGATAATAATAATAATAACGTTGGTATTTGTTAAGCGCTTACTATGTGCAGAACACTGTTCTAAGCGCCGGGGGTGGTACAGGGTCATCAGGTGGTCCCACGTGAGGCTCACGGTCTTAATCCCCATTTTCCAGATGAGGGAACTGAGGCCCAGAGAAGTGAAGTGACTTGCCCACGGTCACACAGCTGACAAGTGGCAGAGCGGGGATTCGAACCCGGGACCTCTGCCTCCCAAGCCCGGGCTCGTTCCACTGAGCCACGCTGCTTAGGCTCGGGGGCCAGGTGGGCGGGGCGGAGGGCAAAGTGGGAGGGACCGAGGGCAAGGTGGGAGGTGCCTACGGCGGGAGGGACCTAGGACGAAGGGGGCGGGAGGGGGGGGGTCCTATGGCCCGGTGGGCGGGGCCTAAAGCAAAGCGGGCGGGGTCTGGGACCGGGAGGGCGGGGTCCGGGGCCCGGGGGGCGGGGCCTGGGCTAGGAGTCAACCCCGGAGAGTGTGGGGCAAAAGAGGGCGCTGCTGCTGCGCTCTGCAGGGAGGCGGAACCTCGCCCGCCCCGCCCCGCCCCGGCCGAGCCCCGAGCCCCGAGCCCCGAGCCCCGAGCTTCGAGCCCCGGGCCCCGCCCCCCGCTTCGCCGCCCATCAATCCCGCCCTGCGGCAGCCCAAAGGCGGGCGGAGGGCGGAGGGCGGGCGGCGGGTCCCGGTGGGTACGAGCAGGGAGGGGGGTCGCCGCCCGATCGGAGCGCGGCGCCGCGGGCCCAAGCGCCCCCCAAGGGAGCGCGGCTCCGGGGATGGACCAGGAGCCGGCGGGAGCTGCAGGTTCGTAACCGGGAGAGGCGGGGCGGGAGCGGGGCGGAGGTACCGATGCTTCCGATCTGTCCAGCCTCCGCACCCCCCCGGCGGCCCCGGAGCCCGTCCACCTCCCCGCGGCTGGCCGAGGCGGGGTCTTGGCCCCCGAGGGGTCCGGAGCGGGTTGCGGGGCCGGGGGCCGGGGGCCGGGGGCCGGCGCTGCCCCCTCGGTCCGACGCAGCTGCCGCGGCGGCCTGTCCGCTGTCCCGTGGAAACGGCCCGGGACCCCAGACCTTTGAAGTCTTTCGAAAGTAGGGGCGGCGAGAGGGCTCTGACCCCTCGGCTTCGAGGGAGCGTGAGAAGCCCAGATGGCAGTAGTCGGCTCAGTAGAAAGAGCGCGGGCTTGGGAGTCAGAGGTCGTGGGTTCTAATCCCGGCTCCGCCGCTTGCCAGCTGTGTGACTTTGGGCGAGTCACTTCACTTCTCTCTGCCTCAGTGACCTCCTCTGTAAAATGGGGATGCAAACCGTGAGCCCCACGTGGGACAACCTGATCCCCTGGTCTCTCCCCAGCGCTTAGAACAGTGCTTGGCACATAGGAAGCGCCTAACAAATACCACCACCATTATTATTATTATTATTAGTTGGAGGGGCGGGGAGTGAGTGGGGAGGGGGCGGGGAGGGTGGCGAGTAGGCAGAGGGGATGTAAAGCCCAGGGCCTCGCCCAGAGTCCCGGAAGCGGGGGTGGGGAGGGGAGGGGAGCATCACTGACGACTTCTGCGACTCCCACCCCGCATCCCCGCGTGACTTCCACGCGGCTCCCTGCAGCCCGCGCTGGGGCTGGGGACCGGCCTGGGGGCTAGGGTCCCGAGGGAGCGAGTGTCTTGAGTGCTGAACTTCACCTCTCTCCATGGAAGCCAAGTGGGGGGCGGCTGGATAGCCTCCATGCTGGTTTAGGGCTCCTGGCTCGGCCCCGACCCAGCCCCCCGACTCCCAGCCTCTGGCCCCTGCGCCACCCAGCTCTAACTCTGGTGATTTTGGGGCTGAAAAAAGCAGAACTGAGACTGATTAAATGTGGGAGAGGAAGAGGAGCAGCCGGTGGGGGAAGGGGCGGCCAGACCCCAGATGCTTGAGGTGCTCTGGGGGAAAACAAGGTTAGGGTTCAGGGCGGGGACAAGAAGCGAGGTTACGCTTGTTTCTCGAACCTTAACCAGGGTGTGACCACGGCCCTCGCTGTAGCCAGAAACTCCCCCGCTGTGGTGGGGAGCGGGGAGAGGCCGTGGCCCCCAGCTCCCGGTGCCCCCGGCGCCCCACATCTCCAGACATTCCCACCCCCATCTCTACCGTGCACCCTGACCTGGCTTGAGAATTTTCTGGCCTTGCTGGGAGTGATGGGCTTGGGACTCAGTGGTGAGGTGAGGGGGTAGATATTAACCCCTTTGGTAGTGCTGGACTGGGTTGGATTGGAGTGGGGAGGGAAGGAAACCAGGCCCTGGCCGGGGTTTGTGCCTACGGTCCCCAGCTCGTAGATTAGGACAGATTAGAGGTGACCCAACTTTAGGGCGGACCGCAGCTGTCACTGTGGCTTCCCCCTTTTCCTTGGCCCAGTATGTGTGTGTGTGTGTGTGTGTGTGTGTGTGTGCATAGTGCCCTGCCACTCCTGCCTGCTGGGGTTCTGTTTGTGCCGCTGCTCAGAGACTCATGGGACAGCTGCCCTGCCTGACTCATGGGCGGCAGTGCCTGCTGTAAAGCGGTGTCCAGTCCTCTCCCTCTGAACCCAAATTTGGAGGCCCCAGGTGCAGTTTGGGATAGCAAGCGGCCCTCTGACCAGATCGGCTGGAGGGTTTGACCCGGGCAGCCCCCTAGGACCAGCCTTCCACACTTGATTGTGCAAAGGGAATCAGTCAGTCAATCAGATTTATTGGGCACTCTCTTTGTGCAGAGCAAACTACTAAGTGCTTGGGAGAGTTACAGTGTAACGGACTTTCCCTGCCCACAATGAGTTTACAGTCTAGAAAGGGTTCATGGGGTTCAGAAGAGCTGCCCCCACCGGAGGTTTCAGCAACTGCTCTGAGGGTTGGAGTGGGGTGCGTGAGGGAGAGACTGAGTCCTTGCCTCCTCAGGCCACTGAAGGACAGGAGAGCCCTCGCCGGTCCCCGGTGAGCACAGGCCCGAGGACTTCTCCTCCCACTTTTCCCTCAACTGTGACTGAGCAGACCGTGAGTGTGGGGGCTCTTCTGAACCACCTGAAGTTTGAGCCGAGGAGCTGAGTCTCTTAAATGGTCCTGAGCCAGGGCCAGAACCACCTCTGTGCACCCAGAATTTGGTATCGAGTAGCTTGGACATTTAGAAGTGTCCAGACAGAAGCCATAGAAAAGGGGGAGTCTGATATTGTCTTTGGCATTGCCTTGTGTGCCATAGGTGCCCAGAGCCTCCGTCGTCAGGCCAGACAAGTTGCCCACAGGACACGGAGCACTCAGGAGCAGCTGGGGTGGAGGGGGAGAAGCAGAGAACGTGGGGTGCCCAGGGCAAGGTGCCACTTCTAGGCACAAGGGAGTGAGTAGACATCTGTCCGGAACGCCCCCCGGCCCCTGTGTCCCGCCATCCCCAAGGGGGGATCGCCGAGGCCCGGGGAAAGAGGGGAACTGCCCCCACCGCCCCGGGCCCCTCCTTGCCCCTGGCCCCTCGTCCGGGAGGACTATGCTCGTCCTCCAGTCTCACTTCCGGGTGGCCCTGGGTGGCACGACGACGGAAAGAGCTTCGGAGGCAGCAGCTGTTCAGCGCTGATCCGAAGGGCTCCTCCGGCCGGGCTTCCTCCCCGTCCCCGCTGCGCTCCGCGGGCCGGGCAGGGCCAGGCCCAGGGCCACGGCCAGAAGACGGACGCCTCAGTAGCAACCTGGACTGGGGAGAGGGGAAGGAGATGAGAGGAACTGCGGGGGGGGGGGGGGCTGGAGGGAGAGGGATCGCGAGGGGGTGGGACAGAGTGAGAGGGATTGCGGGGTCGGGGGTGGAGTGAGAGGGGTTTCGGGAGGACGGGGTGGAATGAGAGGCAAGGTGGGGGTGGCACTCAGTAAGGAAGCACTCAATAAGTACGACTGAATGAATGAAAATGTGCGGGGACTGAGGGATTAAAGGGGATGGGGTGGGTGAGGGGCGGAGCCAGAAGAGGAGCAGTTATATTTACGTCTGTTTACTTGTTTTGATGTCTGTCTCCCCGCCCCACCCCCACCCCGAGAAGCAACGATGAGAAGCAAGATGAGAAGCGACGTGGTTCAGTCGAAAGAGCGCGGGCTTGGGAGTCAGAGGTCATGGGTTCTAATCCCGGCTCTGCCGCTTGTCAACTGTGTGACTTTGGGCAAGTCACTTAACTTCTCTGTGTCTCGGTTCCCTCGTCTGCAAAATTGGGGATTAAGACTGTGAGCCCCAAGGGGGACAACCTGATCACTTGGTATCTCCCCAGAGCTTAGAACAGTGCTTTGCACATAGTAAGCATTTAACAAATACCCCGACTGTAAGCCCGGTGTGGGTGGGGATCGTCTGTCTTTATTGCTGAATTGTACTTTCCAAGCGTTTAGTACGGTGCTCTGCACACAGTAAGCGCTCAATAAATACGAATGAATGACTGAACGAATGAACTGTGGATGGCTCGGGTCAGGAGCTGCCCAGCAGATCGAAACCAAGAAGCCAGTGTCTCTCCTGGGGCTCAGCCTGGACTAGTTTTTCATTTACTCTACAGGGAGGGAGTGTAATCAAGCAATCAATCGTATTTATTCATTCATTCATTCAATCGATCGTTTGAGTGCTTTACTGTGTGAAGGTATTGACTAAGTGCTGGAGGAGTACAATATAGCAATGTAACACATATTCCCTGCCCACAAGGCGTTTACAGACCAGAGTGTTGAGCAGAAATGTTTGGAGGTTTTTCACACCCCCACACCACCCTGCCCCACCCCAAGGAGGAAAGGGGCAACTTTCGGTGCTCTTAAATGCCTGCTACCAGCAGCATTGGGGGCTTTGATAGCCTGGAGCCCCACTGCAGAGTGGTGGTGGGGCACGTGGGCGGGAGGAGAGGCCAAGGGACCAGAGAGCGGAGGTGAGAGACCAGTGAAGGGCCAAGGGGCCAATGGGCAGGGACAGGAGGCCTGTGAAGGGGTGAGGGGTTTGTCCTACAGCAACGTTGGAATGCATTCGTTCAATCGTATTTATTGAACACTTTGTGCAGAGCACAGTATTAAGCACTTAGGAGAGTACAATACAACAATAAACAGACACAGTCCTTTCCCACAGTGAGTTTACAGTCTAGGGGCAGTTTTGTGCCAACACTCAGGCCCTGGGAGGGACTGAGATCCCTGAAGCCAACTCAGACCAGTTACTGCCCCTGGTGTGTGTGTGTGTGTGTGTGTGTGTGTGTATGATGGGTCAGCCTGGACAGGCAGGAGTGGGGTTCATGGCTGGAAGACACCAACCTCCGGGGCCAAGTCAGTCAGAGCCAGGCCCAGGTGCTCAGTGAGCTGGATGCAGCGCCAGCTCTGGCCTGACACACAGAGGACCAGTCAGCAAGTTGGGTATGCAGCCCATGACAGCACGGATGGAGTTGGTTGTGTGAACTCCTGAAGTCCAGGCAGAGAAGGGCTCTTGGGTCATCCGGAAATAGACACTAGGCAGAGGGTATGGCTGAGGCTCTGTTCAAAGTCATGGATTTTCTCTCACATCTGCCAGTCAGAGAGTCAGACACATTGGGCAAGCCGGGAAGCCCAGCCCGGCCGGGCCTGTGTGTTTTGGGGAGGCTGCGCAGGGCATATGTGGGCTGTTGAGAAAAAGTAATGGTGGGCTTGGTCCCTGCCAGGGAGCAGTGCAGTTCTGAGCTGAGCTGTCCTCCGTACTGGAAGGGGGCACCAATGATGGTGAGATTCACAACAGGGGTGGGAATGAACGAAAACATGCTAAATGATTCTAGCTTAGAGAGGGAAATCAATCAATCAATAGTATTTATTGAGTGCTTACTGTGTACTCAGCTCTTGGGAGAGTACGTTACAACAGAGTTGGTAGACATTTTCCCTACCCACAAAGAGCTTACAGTCTAGAGGGGGAGTTACACATGTATGGAAATAAAGTACAACTATGTACATAAATGCTGTGGGGATCTGGGTGGGGTGAACGCCAGGTACTCGAAGGGGACAGATCCAAGTGCATGGGGGACTTTTACAGGAGAGGGAGTTGGGGAGAAGAGGGCTTGATCGGGGAAGGCCTCCTTGGAGGAGATGTGGTTTTAGTAAGGCTTTGAACAAACAGAAATCGCAGATGATTCGGCAGCACAAAAAGAAATGACATGGTTGCACATGATTGAGCTCAATCGGGGTAGCCCTCCTGGGGGAGGCGAGAAGGATGTGGCTTGGAGAGACCTAGTGGAGGAGTGCATGGTTCAGCTGGGCGATGGGCCGGGGGAAGGCAGGGTCTTAAGTAGCTTCAGTGGCACTTCTTTAGCATCCAGTGGGTGACTTTGGGCAATCCCCTTCTGGAGATTTAGTTTCTTGTCTTGGTTGCAGTTGAGCCACCTCTCCCCTGATGGGTGTCAGATTGTCTCTCTTTGCCTGATCCACCTGTTCCTCCCTCCCTGTCTCTCTCTGCCTGACCTTCCTGCTCACATCAAGAGCCTAATAGTGGCAGACCTCACCAATTCCCCAAGCCCTTTTGCATCCCGAGACTCAGGTTTAGGCTGAGCCACTCCCGCTGAACGTGTCCAGGGCCGGGGAGGCTGGGCTGGGGTTTTTTTCCCCGCCAGCTCTGTGGGGGCCTGGGTGTCACTTCTCCGTTCCAGGCCTTGTCCTGTGAGTTTCAGTCTGAGTTGGTAGCCTCAAGTGAGTGCAGGCTCCTGGAGCTCCTCCCAGCCCTCTGGTCACATGGTGACACCTTCCCTCCCATGATGCTCTGGGCCCAGCCTGCAGGAGGGACCACGGAAGGGTGGGATGGGACACTGGGCTGGGGTCCCTGGGGTGAGGTGAGGTCGGCTCCAGGCCCTCAGTACCGTCTCCCTTCTGCCTACTCTGAGAAGTAGAGTGGCCCACTAGAGCATGGGTCTGGAAGGCCTGGGCTTTAATCCCAACTCTGCCACTTGTCTTCTGTGTGACCTCGGGCAAGTCACTTTACTTCTCTGTGCCTCAGTTACCTCTTCTGGAAAATGGGGAGTGAGACTGCGAGCCCCATGAGGGATAAGGACTGTGTCCAATCTGATTATCTTGTATCTACCCCACGGCTTAGTATGGTGCGTGACACATAATTGTATTTGTTAAGTGCTTACTATGTGCCAGTCACTATACTAAATGCTTGGGGTAGATACAGTGACACAGTCCCGGTCCCACATGGGAGTGCACAGTCTTAATCCCCATTTTACAGATGAAGGAGCTGAGGTGCAGAGAAGTGAAGTAACTTGTCCAAGGTCCCACAGCAGGCAGGTGGTGGAGCCGGCATTCAAACCTAGGTCCTTCCGACTCCCAGGAAGTGCTTTCAAAAATCATAAAAAAAATAGTTAAGGGAGAATCCCCCAGTGCCTCTGCCATTGTCCCTCTCCAGGACTGTCTACTCCGCCTGGAGAGGTAAGGGAAAGTCCCGTAATACCTCCTATCCTTGTCCCACAGTTCCAAGTTCATTCCCTTCCCCCATCCCCTCAGTGCCTGGGGTCTAGGCCTGTGACTGCTGCTACCGTACCACAGACTCAGACTTCTATGAGTACCCTCCCACCAGTGATCTGGAGCAGCTGGTTCAGGAGACCCGCTGGGGACGGGAGGAGACAAGGTCTGGGCCTCCAGGGGCCGCAAAACTAGGGAGCTGCCCCTCCGGACATCAGTGGACTGGACAAGCAGACACTCTGTCTCCAGCTGGGGCTGGGCTGGGCGGGGGGTAGGGAGAGGGCCCAGGGAAGTGCCCGCTTGCAACAGGCGCTTGCACAGCCTTCCTGTCCCACTGCACCAGGTTGGTGGGGCAATCAGCTGCCCGGCAGCTCGCCGGGGTCGACCGGCCCCCGGAGCTGGGCCTGGCTGATGGACCTTCAGGGGCAAAGCCTCTAGGGTACGGTCCCAGGCACAGGGTACAGTGCTTTGCCTGGAGGAGGCTCCCAGTACAGCACCCTGCATGCAGCAGGTGTCTATTGCAGTGCCCTGCAAACAGTAGGTCCCCGGATGGGCCGTCCCGCCCATTCCTCTCCTCCCTCCTTCCCCCCCACCCTTCCCTGCAGGAAGAGGCCTTTTGGTGTGTTTGCTGTCAATGGAGACAGAGCGGAGAGAGGTGGGTGTGGGGGTGTGAGAGTGGATGCCCCCATCCCTCCTCCTCAACCACAGTCCCATACATGCCCGGGATCACCGCGCTCCCTGCCCCGGCCTGACCGTGCTCCCTGCCCCGGCCTGCAGCGCCCAGACCGGGCCCTGAGAGGTCAGTCCCCTCCCGACCCCAGTAGGGCCCGGGGTTGGGGGAGGAGTTGGCCGGGCATTTGACTACAACGGGTAGGAGAAGTGGTGGGTGAGGAGCTGCCGTCCGGTAGGCCGCTGTGGAGTAGGGTGGGGTCCGGCCCTGGGGCAGGACGGGCTGCCGAGGGTCGGGACGGCGGGTCTCTGGGCAGCGGGGGCTGGGCTGGGCTGGGCTGGACTTGCTCGGGGGTTTTGACCCTCAGGACCCCTGTCCCCCTGCCCTCTCCGTTAGGCTCGGCCGCCCGCGCGGCCCAGGATGGGGGATGGAGACCGGGACGCGGGGACGCGGAGCCGAGGCCCAGTCGGGGGTGGAGGCTGCAGCCAGCGCCGGGTCGGGCCGGGGCGGGGCGGGGAGTCGCACTCCCCTCTGTACTAACGGGGCGGCGGCGGGTTGGCGGGGGGCAAATGCAGAAGTTTGGGGCGGCGGCGGTAGTGGAGGCTCAGAGGCGCCGGGCCCGGTGTTGGGCGGTGGCCAGCGGTGGCGGGGGGCCCGGGGGGGGGAGGGCCCGGGGGATGAGGTGAGGTTTTGGGTGTGGTCCCGGGTTCGAACCGGAAGATCTCCGTGGGGCCGAGACAAGTGTCCAGGACCTGGCTCGTGGGGGCGGGGGGGAGGGTGTCCCCTCTAAACCCCAGCCCTCTCGAGGATTAAGGGGGTCTTCGTCCCGTCGCCGCAGCTCCCAGCCGTGGGAGCGAAGCCACCTGGACGCGGGCAGGGTCGCTCCCGCCGGAGCTCCGGGCGGGTGGCATCGCTCTGCCCCGTCCCTCTGGGGGTTTCTGTCAGGAGGCGCGCCGGACCCGACCCCCGACCCCCGACCCCTGCCCCCGGCCCCGCCGGTTCTGGGGCTCCCGCTGTGGGGCGTGTGGTAGGCCCGGTCCGGGACGTGGCCCCGCAGAAGGCTGGGGACCCGGAGGTCCTCTCTGCTACGGGTGGTCCTCTCTGTTCTGGGCATCTCGGGCGCCAGAGGCTCCGCCCCAGGGGTGGGAAGGGGCAGGGTCCCCTGAAAAAGAAGAGAGTCCCCGCTAGGAGACAGCTCATCCCCTGGTGTCGCCACGCTCCAGGCCTCTGCGACCCCATTTCCCCCCCGAGTGGGCCGGGGGCTGGCCAGGGAATGGATGTGTGTGTGTGTGCGCGGGTCGGGGGGAGCGGTTCTCAGCCCTCGCCCCCCGCAGCGAAACCCACTGCCTCTGTTAAGGGTGTTCGGGATGGTTGGGGAGCGGGGAACCGGGCTGTTCCCATGGAGACCAGACCCAAGGATGGGGACGGGAGGAGGGAGAAAGCAATTGCTGAGCTGTACTTCCCAAGCTCTTAGTACGGTGTTCTGCACACAGTAAGCGCTCAATAAATACGAATGAATGGATGAATGGATGGATGGATGGATGGATGGATGGATGGATGGATGGATGAATGAATGAATGAATGAATGAATGAATGAATGAATGAATGAATGAATGAATGAATGAGAGCCGGAGGCGGCTCTGGGGAGTGGGGAGAGAAGCTGTCCAGAGGCCGTTTTCCAGTCCAGGGATCTCCTTGGTCTCTCTGCTTGGACATTGCCGCTTCTCCCCCGTGGGCGTGCTGGAGGCCTCAATCTGGAGGTCTCTGTCTCGGGGCGGTGTCTGAGTCGTTATTACTGTGCTTGACTCTGTCTCTCTGAGTCTCTGCTGTCTTTCTCTCTATATCTCTGTGCCTGACTCTGGTGTCTCTGGGTTGCTGACTCTGTGGTCTCTGGGTTTCTGGCCCAGACTCTGGAGTCTCTCCGGGTCTCCGTGCCTTTCCGGCGTCTCTCTGGGTCTCCGTGCCTGTCTCTGGGGTCTTTTGGGGTCTCTGTCCCTCTGTACCTGGGTCTCTGTCCTTCAGTTATTGGATCTCAGCGTGTCTCTGTCTCTATGCCTGTCTCTGGGTTTCGATTTGACTTTGGGGTCTCTGCGGGTCTCTGCGCAGAACTCAGACGGGCGACCCTTTGTTTTCCTGGAAACCCTTGCTGATTTGTTAGAAAAACAGGAAACCTCCTCGCTGCGGAGGGTTCGTCTGCGGAAGGTTCATCTTGCTGTTTGTGTTTGAACTCTCCCCGGGTCTGCCCCAACCCGGAGCCGAGCGGCCGGACGCGGCCGGGCCTCCGGGACTTGGCGATCCCCGCGCCCCCTCGAGGCCCCTCGCGCCCCCCGCCCCCCCACCCTCGGGCGGGACACCTGCCGCCCCCCGGCACCGGCCGGGACCCTCGGCCGGGAGAGCGGGGGCCGGCGGGGGCGGGCGGGGGGCGGCGGGCTCCCGGGGCCCTGGCAAGTCATTTCGGGGGCGGCGGCCCGGTTCCCGGCCCGGCTCCTGGCCCGGACTATGGATTCCGAGGGCGAGGAGCCCGCGCCCCGCCCGACCCCGCCCGGCCCCGCCCGCGCCCGGGCCCGGGCCCGGGCCCCTCCGTGCAGGACTCTCGTGGCCTCCAGGTGGGTCCCGCGCTGGTCGGAGGCGCCTCCTCCCCGGACCTCCCCAAACCTCCCCAAACCTCCCCAAACCTCCCCGTCCCGGGGCCTGGGAGGGGTGGGGGGCGTCCCGGGGAGCCCCGAGCTGGGCTGGGAGCCGGGGCCGGGCAGGGCCGGCCGGGAGTGCGGGGTCCTGGGGCTCCCCCGGGGGGAATCCCGCCTCCACGCGTGGGCGGCGCGGGGAGGGGGCCGGGGGGTTGGGGGAGCAGGGCGGCCCCGCTTCTTACTGACCCAGCCCACTGGGCTCCTCCATCACCCACCTTCACTGTCCCTCCATCTCGTCTTCCTCGTCGCCGTCCCCCGGCCGCCCGCCACTCCCCTCTGGCCTTTAGCGTCCTCCCCCTTCGTATTCAGCGTGGTTTAGTGGAAAGAGCACGGGCTTGGGAGTCAGAGGACGAGGGTTCTAATGCCGCTCTGCCACTGGTCTGCTTTGGGACCTTGGGCAAGTCACTTCACTTCTCTTTGCTTCAGTTACCTCCTCTCTAAACTGGGGATGAAGACTGTGAGCCCCACGTGGGACAACCTGATGACCTTGTATCTACCCCAGCGCGTAGAACAGTGCTTGGCACATAGTAAGCGCTTAACGATGACCGATATTATTGTTATTATAGTATCCGGCCGACCACCTCCCTCCCCATCTTCAAAGCCCTGCTACAATCATATCTCTTCCAAGAGGCCTTCCCCCACTAAGCCCGCATTTCCCTGGCTTCAGCCCTCCTTCTGCGTGGCGAGGCAGTTGGGTCTGCTCCCTCTAGGCACCTAGACACTCACCTCTCCCCCAGACCCACTTATGTCCACTTCCGTCCGCAGCTTATTTTAATGTCTGTCTCCTCCTCTAGCCTGTAAATCCCTCCTGAGCAGGGAAGGTGTCTACTTAGGCTCTTGCGTTGTACTCTTATCGAACGCCTAGTCCAGTGCTTCTCAGACTGTGAGGGCTCAAGGATACCGCTCGTTGTGGGCAGGGAATGAATCTACCAACTCCATTATTTGGTACCCTTAGTACAGTGCTCTGCACACAGTAAGCGCTCAATAAATGCCATTGATTGATGGATTGGAGGGGCAGAGGTCCGGTTTTCATTCTCCGCAGCCCCCCCCCCGCCCCCCCCGGGGTTGGGGCCCGCGATTCATTCCGGGCACGAGCCCAGGCCGGCGAGGGGGAGGAAAACCCCGCTCCGCCGGCCCGCACAGTCATCCCCGGAGGGCGGAGACACCAAAACTCCCCGGCTGTCGGGCTTTCCCGGGGTAGAAACCGCCTCCGGTCCCAGCCTCGGGGTGGCCCCGAGAGACCCAAGTGCGGCTTCGAGGAGGGGGAGGCGGGCTGACCCGGTTCCGGTCCCGTCCCGTCCCGTCCCGTCCGGTCCTGCCCTCGTTCTCTTCGCGAGCTGGGCGCGGGAACACCACCCGGCCACTCTCATTTCCTCTCCGGGGAAGGGCAGAGCACATCTTTGGAGAAGGAGCCTGGCGAACCCAGAAGGCTATGGGTTCTAATGCCCACTCCGCCACCTGTCTGCTGTGTGACCTTGGGCAGGTTGCTTTTTACCTCTCTGGGCCTCAGTTCCCTCATCTGTAAAATGGGCATTGAGACCGTGAGCCCCACTTGGGACAGGGACTGTGTCCAACCCGATTTGCTTGTATCCACCCCAGCACTTAATACAATAGCTGGAACATAGTAAAGCGCTTAACAAATGCCATCATTTGCCGCCTGAGGGACGGACGGACGGCAGCTGCCCCTTGTCTCCTGCCGGGGGTTCGGAGGCCCTCCCTGGGGGGCTGGAGCTGGACCCTCCGGCCGTGAACTGGGACCCTCCGGAGCAGCTGTGGAAGGCAGCCAGTGGCCCGGAGGGAAGCAGCAACTCCTGTGGGACCCAAAGGGCCCGACCTGGCCTTTTTTTAAATTTAAAACGGTCTTTGTTAAGCGTTTATTATGTGTCAAGCTCTGTACTCAGCTCTGGTGTCGACACAAGTTAATTAGGTGGGCCTTACAGTCCAAGCCTGAGGGAGAACTATTTTACAGTTGAGGAAATTGAGGCACAGAGAAATAAAGTTATTTGCCCAAGGCCACACAGCAGATAAGTCGCAGAACCAGGATTCAAACCCAGAATTTCTGACTCCCAGACCTGGGTTCTTTCCACTAGACCACACTGCTTCCTTTAACTGTTCATGAAGGGTGCCCCCCCCCCCACAAGTTGAGGTTGCAGGGTCATCTGAATTCCCCCCCAGTGGGGCTGGAGTCTCCCCTTTCTGTGAAACTGGTGAGTGAAATGGTTTTCCATAACACCCCTACACCGCCCCCCCCCCCCGCCCCAGCAATTTTCCTGGACCACTTCTCCCAAGTTGAGTCTTTCTATTTTTTAAAAAATGGGGTGTATTTGTGTGTGTGTGTCCCCAAAATCTGATGTTGGGGCCTGCAGTGTCTACTGCAGCTTGGAAGAAGCACAGCATAGAGAAGCAGCGTGTCTCAGTGGAAAGAGCCGGGCTTGGGAGTCAGAGGTCATGGGTTCAAATCCCAGCTCTGCCACTTCATTCATTCAATAGTATTTATTGAGCGCTTACTATGTGCAGAGCACTGTACTAAGCGCTTGGTATGAACAAGTAGGCAACAGATAGAGACAGTCCCTGCCGTTTGACGGGCTTACGGTCTAATCGGGGGAGACGGACAGACGAGAACAATGGCACTAAACAGCGTCAAGGGGAAGAACATCTCGTAAAAACAATGGCAACTAAATAGAATCGAGGCGATGTACAATTCATTAACAAAATAAATAGGGTAACGAAAATATATACAGTTGAGCGGACGAGTACGGTGCTGTGGGGATGGGAAGGGAGAGGTGGAGGAGCAGAGGGAAAAGGGGAAAATGAGGCTTTAGCTGCGGAGAGGTAAAGGGGGGATGGCAGAGGGAGTAGAGGGGGAAGAGGAGCTCAGTCTGGGAACGCCTCTTGGAGGAGGTGATTTTTAAGTAAGGTTTTGAAGAGGGAAAGATAATCAGTTTGGCGGAGGTGAGGAGGGAGGGCGTTCCAGGACCGTGGGAGGACGTGACCCGGGGGTCGACGGCGGGACGGGCGAGACCGAGGGACGGCGAGGAGGTGGGCGGCAGAGGAGCGGAGCGTGCGGGGTGGGCGGTAGAAAGAGAGAAGGGAGGAGAGGTAGGAAGGGGCAAGGTGATGGAGAGCCTTGAAGCCTAGAGTGAGGAGTTTTTGTTTGGAGCGGAGGTCGATAGGCAACCACTGGAGTTGTTTAAGAAGGGGAGTGACATGCCCAGATCGTCTCTGCAGGAAGATGAGCCGGGCAGCGGAGTGAAGAATAGACCGGAGCGGGGCGAGAGAGGAGGAAGGGAGGTCGGAGAGAAGGCTGACACAGTAGTCTAGCCGGGATATAACGAGAGCCCGTAATAGTAAGGTAGCCGTTTGGGTGGAGAGGAAAGGGCGGATCTTGGCGATATTGTAGAGGTGAAACCGGCAGGTCTTGGTGACGGATAGGATGTGTGGGGTGAACGAGAGGGACGAGTCAAGGATGACGCCGAGATTGCGGGCCTGCGGGACGGGAAGGATGGTCGTGCCATCCACGGTGATAGAGAAGTCTGGGAGCGGACCGGGTTCGGGAGGGACGATGAGGAGCTCAGTCTTGCTCATGTTGAGTTTTAGGTGGCGGGCCGACATCCAGGTGAAGACGTCCCGGAGGCAGGAGGAGATGCGAGCCTGAAGGGAGGGGGAGAGGACAGGGGCGGAGATGTAGATCTGCGTGTCATCTGCGTAGAGATGGTAGTCAAAGCCGTGAGAGCGGATGAGTTCACCGAGGGAGTGAGTGTAAATGGAGAACAGAAGAGGGCCAAGAACTGACCCTTGAGGAACTCCAACAGTTAAAGGATGGGAGGGGGAGGAGGCTCCAGCGTAGGAGACCGAGAATGATCGGCCAGAGAGGTAAGAGGAGAACCAGGAGAGGACTTGTGTGGCTGTGGGCAAGTCACTTAACTTCTCTGGGCCTCAGTTCCCTCCCATGTAAAATGGGGATGAAGACGGTGAGCCTCACGTGGGGCAATCTGATTACCTTGTATCTACCCCAGCACTTAGAACAGTGCTCTGCACATAGTAAGTGCTTAACAAATACCAACATTATTATTATTACTGCAGCATGTACACACATTGGTGTGCACAGTTCCTTGTGCTGTCATGCTGGCTTTAGACAGTTCCTGGTGCTGTTTTTTCTTTTGCCGCTCCTCCCCTGATTGCAGTGCATCATGCTGGTCTGTCTGCAGCAGTGGACCTCCAGTGTTCATCTGGGATGCAGTAATTGACTGAAGCTTTTTTTTTTCTGTATTGTTAGACCATTTCCTCTGCCCTCCTGTCTTTCAGTTTCCCAGTTGCAACTCAGCACAAGGCACTGACAGCTGTTTGGGTATTCTGCTATTGTCTGTTCTCAACACGTGGCCTACCCAACACAGCTGTGTACCAAGTGCTCTGCGTACTGTAAATGCTCAGTAAATAGATGGATTCATTGAGATATACTGAAGGGAGCATAGCTTCAGTGATGGAGAACTGACTTTCTTAAGAGCTGATGTGAAGGAGGCCATCCTCGGGAGCCCTCCTTTTAAGGTCGACACATTTGCCTAACCCTTTGTAAGAGGGGTTGGTCTTGGGCCATGCCCACATGGCTGTTTTTGGTGACCAGGCTGAGGGATGACCAGTCCCTGCCTTCACCCCATCCCTGGAATAAAGGCCACCCTGGACCCACTTCCCCACGGCCCTTGGAAGGCTCAGGGTACTCTCTGCTCCGCACCAAAGAATGTCAGGACCCACCAGCTGCCACCTCGGGGCACCCTTTATTGGTGTTTCATTCCACAGGCCATCAGTAGTCCAGAAGGAGAGCAGGAGAACTGGCCAGCTCAGCCCCCAGACTGGCAGGGCGCCCCTGAACAGTGCAGACTCAGATGCCAGCAACTGGGGTTAGCCTTTCCCAACTCTATCGTCTCTTGCCCCGTCCTTGCCCATTAGTCAGTCCTCATTTGTTTCCCCTGTTTCCACCCTTTGAATGGGGACTGGGCTGGCAGGAGTCCCTCCTTGGTCTTGGGTCCCTTTCACAAGGCAATTGTCAAATCTCACCCAGGCCTCAGGGCTGTTGGCTTGCACTGATTCATACTGGCCCCGATGAATCAATCAATCAATCATATTTATTGAGCGTTTCCTGTGTGCAGAGCACTGTACTAAGCACTTGGGAGAATACAAGACACATTCCCTGCCCTCAGTGAGCTTACAGTCTAGAAGAGGAGACAGATAAATATATTACAGATATGTACATAAATGCTGTGAAGCTTGGATCGGGGAGGTGAATAAAGGGAGCAAATCAGGGTGATGCAGAAGGGAGTGGGAGAAAAGGAAATGAGGGTAAAGAACCTTTCCCAGAATCCTTCTCTTTGACCTCCTCTTTACTACTTTGTTCCAGGATTTTGTTGTTTGTGATCCTGCCCTGCCATTCAGTGTTGAGAATAGACTGCAAGTTCATTGTGGGCAGGGCATTTGTCTACCAACTCTATTTACTGTACTCTCCAAGACCTTAGTACGGTGTTTTGCTTGCTTAATAAATACCACTGATTGATTGATTGAGTATAACCCATGAGGAACGCTGATGGAACCACTCAAGGACTCACATGCAGTGTCCTTGTAATTTGTTCAGTCACTCTCACAAGCACTAAGCACAGTGCTCTGCATACAGCAAGCACTCAATCAATGTCACTGATTGATGTCTGTGAGAAGTCCAGGTCTCCCAATCAGAGAGAAGGTTGGATAGCTCTTCCGCTCTGTATGCTTTTATCTTGGCCTGAAGTCTGATGTCCCTCTGTCGCCATACTCCGAAAGTCTCCTGCCCTTCTCCAACTCCATGTCTATTCTTGCATCGTTGGTCAGTGTACTATCCAAATCACAAAATTCTGTGACAGCATTTGCTCCGATATACATGGTTTCTGTGGTGCAGCCTGAAACACGACTCCGGTTTTCTTTAGACTTACGAGCCTGTAATGCCCAGCTGATTCTGCGAAGTGGTTTTCAGTCATTTGCATGTTTTCTTGGGTGTGTGCCTCTAGGGTGCAACCATCTGCATATGGCAATTCTTATCTGATGGTGTCTAGGATCTTGGATGAGTTTTCTTGAGGAGTGGAAGTGGATTCTCAGACCTGCGTCCAGGTCTCTTGTTGCATTTTCTGGCGTGGCTGCACAGAATGCATGAACCAGGACCCGGCCCTCTACTCATCCCCTCAGTCCCCTGGCGAAGGGGCATGGAGGAGGCTCCGACCCTCGGCTCTGACCCTCGGCTCCGACCCTCAGTTCTGACCCGGCCAGTCAGGCCGTCATGGAGCAGTCTCACAGGCTTCACTTTTCAGGCAGTCAAATTTACTATGTAAGTGCCAGAGTCCAGCTTTACTTATTTCAAAAGCCCCCATGAGGTCTATGAAAACTACACAGAATACCTGGTGCTGTTCCTGGCCCAGCTCCTGAATCTGGCACCCTGCCAAGTTTGCATCTGCTGTGATCTGAAGCCCCATTGTGATTCTGGGGGGCGGGGGATGGACATGTTCTCCAGTTGCTGATCTGGGAGGACTCTAATCACGATCTCACCTAACGAGTTACCTCAATAACCTCTGCGACCCAAGCGACGACTGGACATTTCTTTCTCCGAGACTTTGGGCTGGGCCTGGTGGAGTCATCAAGGCTGGTTCAATGCAAATGACTAGGAGATAAAAAGGAGCCCTTGTAGACAAGAGAAGACACCATGGGCACAACATCTAGTGGCACCCCCAAGACCCATTCCAAAGCGTGGCTGCCAGAGACCAGCGCCGAGGCATGTAAGTCAACAGAAGCAATATCCAGGGGCTCCTCCTCCAAGTTCCATGGTTTGAGGAAGCATCGGTGTGGGTGCCGCCGGAACCCCTCTGGACGATCTCAGCAGGTCCCCTCGTCAGATCTTGGACCTTGGCTGTCCTGGCTTTGACTGCCATAGGGGCTTCCTCAGAAATTTGGGCGAGGGTTCCACCTGTGCCTGTTGGAAGGTTTCCTGGGCTGTGAAAGGTCTCATCTCCAATAGGAGATAGTGGGTGGAGCAGAATGTTGAGGTGGCCTTGTTGTGGTCACCTCTTCAGGATTCCCTCCTTGTCTGCTACGAGACCGGCGCCGCCTTCACCCTCCAGGGGTTCCGTAACGGCATGAACTAGGGCATACTATGTCTTGAACGAAGCGTAGAGAGGATCTTGGTTTTGTGGTGGTCTGCAGAGCCCTGGCCATCTTCCACTCTGGCATCCTGCCATCTGTCATGCACGTTCCTCAACAGGATTTGCATGTCATGACGTGGGTTTCTGTAACCTCAGTTTTGTGAGTCATGAAGGGCTGCAAGATGTTGTTGGTTCTTGTTTTGTTGCAAGTGGACTTTTTATCTCTGAATCATTTGCATCAAACCAACCTTGGCGAATGGCTTGGCGGGGCCCACAGTCTTGTCGGCTGCCTGGTAGATGGTATCGCCAAGAAATGCCCACTCGCAGCTTATATTGGGGCCTGTGGCTTGAGTTTCCTGTTCCAACAGGGCTGGTTGTGATATCACAGTGGAGTTCTTTGTGATGTCTCTGCCCTCCAGGAGCTTAATGTCTTGCTGCCTCTGCCTCCAGGTCAGGTTACCTGGAAGTGGGGATAGAGCAGAGTTTGGGAGGCCAAATGGGTGAGGGGATTGGGGGCGACAGAGAAGGATAGGAGAAGGAAGGTGGGAAAGCCACCGTGGTGGTGGTGGTGGTGGCAGGGTGAGGGGAATAGAGAAGGGAAGAGAAGCCAGGGCAGGAACAGGGTTTTTCATACCTGTCTGTGGAGGGGACGAAGGGCCTTGGCTTGGGGGCTGCACTCAGACTGTTCCCAGTGGGTACCAGGTGGCAGAACCAAGGGGCCCAGGCAAATCCTCAGGTCAGGATCCCCAGTCAATGGCCTGGGCTAGGAGGAGGGGAAAGGGTCAGTCTGAGGGAGGGGGTCATCCAGGACTGGGGTTAGGACAGAAGGTCGCTGAGACCATGTAAGGGGTGGACTGAGTACCCCCCTGGGTGCCCATTACCAGGGGCAGGCAAAGTGGATTCATTCCCGTCTCCTCTGGTCCGTTCTTCTTGGGCCCCGTGGGGCCCAGTGCAGCGGTTTGGAGGAAGCAGGGCTGGGCTCACATGGGATGACTTGGGAGGGGAGAGGTCCCTCTTGTGCTCTGCAGTTGTGCCAGGATGTTGGGGGCATGAGATGTCCGTTCTCTCTTGAAGTCTGATGCAAGAGGTTGGCAAGTCAGGCAGGGAACAGGTAGCGAGGGCAGCTGGTCCTTACGTCGGTCCTTTGGCTTGTCCTGGGCAAGTGGAGCTGCATCCCTCCTCACCGGTGCCCTAAGGCTCACCCATTCACCCTGCAGTGCTCCCCCCTCATCCCGCTCCCTCCCCCGTCCCCAGCAGCATCTGCAGCGGCACCGAGAGGGGCTGCCAGGGAGTGGGGGTGGGATGGGAGTGGAGGTGGGCCCGGGGAGGGCCCAGGGAGCAGGGTGGAAGTGGGAGTAGGAGCACAGAGGGACTGGAGAGCAGGGTGGAACCCAGGAGTGGGGTGGAAATGCAAAGGGCCCGGGAATGGGATGAGAGTGGAGTGGAACCGGGGAGCGCTTGCTGCCTGGGAGAGGAGCTCCGGCCAGATTAACCATTGCTGTAGTGTTTTGTCAACCCTGGAGCTGTGGTGGTGGAACCCCTGTTACCGTGAGTTTCTCATCCACGGCTCCCTGGGCTGGGGAGAGACCCCACCCCTCCACTCCCCCTGGGGGCTTATTTGAAGGGAGCATTTATTTGAAGGGAGACTCCCTCCCCCTTACCCCATACTGCCCACCCAACACACCTCCTCACATCCCCAACAGCAGGCTTCCCCTCAAATCACCTCTCCAGCTCCCCACAGCTAGACTCCCACAAGAAGTCTCCAGGAGGGAGCCCCCTCCCTCCCACCTCAGGGAACTTATCAGGAGGGAGTCACCCAAATACACCTCCTCAGTTGGACTCCCCTGAGGGCCTCTTCTAGGGCTGCAGGGATGGGTGTGTGTGTGTGTGTGTGTGAAGGAGAGAGACAGCAGGAGTGAATTGCTGCATAAGTCCAGGAATACAAGGATGCCATCCCTATTCCTGTGTTGGGGTTGAGGCGATGGGACTTGTTTGGGGAAGTCCGGGTCTGTGAGGGGACAGAAGCCCTGGGTCTGCCCACAGGGTGGGCTAGGCCAGGATGGGTGCCAGGTCAGGAGGCGGGGAGCTGTGGAGGTGGCGCCCTGAAAACTGTGACACGATCCCATGATCCCTGCCTCTGGTCACCCCCACCGCAGCCCTCTCTCAGAGCCTTTGCCAGGATGGGGATGTGGAGTGCTCATTTGCATTTTGTGTGTAATCATTTGCATGTATTTGTATGTCCTTGGCCTGGGACTGTGTCCTTGGAAATACAACGAAGGTGTGAAGCTGCAGGGGTGGACTCCCCCACAGTTCTCCTTCTGGGTAGGAAGAGCAGGAGTGGACAATCCCGCTTGGGCCATCCCCCACCCCTCATTGCCAACATCTGCCCAAGTGACTCCCCTCCCCGCCCTCGGGCCCTAAGAGCTGGTCCTGACACTGTGAGGCCCTGACCCTGTGAGGTTTGTATGCTGACCCCAGGGCCATACCTAGGGGTTTCCTTGCAGTTTTCTGGCTGGAGTGGGCTCTTCAGGACTCACTTGAGTGATTCCTTTCAATTCTGTTTTCTTGGAGCCATGGGGTGGGCCCTCCCTAGAGCCTGCACTTGAGTGACCAGCCCCTGCTGAACTCACTTCCCACTCTTGGGAGGCAGCGGAAGTCAAGTACCACAGTCCAGATGGCTCTGGCCTGGCCTGGCCTGGCCTCCCCCTTGCTGCCGGTCCCCTAGCTGTGAAGATGACAAGTGGCTTTAGGGGCGCAGCAACAAGCCGCTGAATCTTCATTGTAGGCCTGGGAACGTGGGTGGCTTAGTGTCAACTTCAAATTGCAGATTTTGCTGCCTGCCGTTTGCAGGCTTGCTGGCCAGGGTAGAGTCTGGCAGCCCAAAAGCAAATTAGTTTGCTCCTCTTCAGGGCCCCGGTGTTCTGTGCTACAGCAGTGGTTGCAAAGACACAGCCATCCATCACGGTTCTCTAGTGAGCCTGGGCCGGGCTTATTATTGCTGTAATGTACTTTCACAAGCTTTTAGTATGGTACTCTGCACCCAGAAAGCACCCAGTAAATTCGATTGCATGAATCTCTCCTCACCTCTTCCCTTTCCCCCTGGTCCGAGGGCCTCGACCCAGGTTTCTTCCTGTTTGGTCACTGACTGGAGGGACTCCTGCTCTGTGCCCCTGGGTTTCCTGGGGAAGAGATGACACTCTTGCCCCCGACCCCTTCTCTCCACCAAGCCCCACTCACCCACAGTCCTGGGGCCAACAGCGGTCCGTCCGGAGGCCTACCGGGCTTAGGTCTGTTGCTGGGGTCTGGAGCAGAGCATCCGTGTGTGTGTGCATGTGTGTGTACCCTGCGGCCTCCTCGGCCATTGGCAAATGGGCCCTGGGCCCACTGGGTTTGCCTATGGAGAGCTTTGTTGTGGGTGAGGGGGTGGTAGCCACTGTGTCCCCACCTCAGGGGTGGTGGGAGAGTCAGGCTGGCATCTGTCCCATCGCCAAGTCTCAGGGCCTTTAGGCCTAAGGCATCCAAACCCATGCCCCACTCTTCTCTACTTCCCAGCAGCAGGTGAAGGTCAGAGGCCTCAAGGGGGGGGGGGAGGGAGCAGAGGCCTTGGGGTGGGGGAGCAGAGGCCTTCAAGTAGGGGAGCAAAGGAGGCCTTGGGATTGGGGAGAAGAGGCCGATGGGAAAGAGCCCAGGGTGCCACCGAAAGAAGCAGAACAAATAGTGAACATGCTGTCCAGTGGGCCCTTACCTTGGGACCCGGATCAGACGATGCCCTACCCTGTGGTTAAGGTGCATGTGGAATCCTCTGGGCTGAGGGTAAATGCGGGTAATTGGCAACACATGGAATCGGCAAACTGAACTCAAAATGCCTTGCAAATGGTTGCAGTTTATAGTGGAGCCAGTCGAGCCCAGAATGGTGGCCTGGACAAGAAGCAGCCCATGGAGCAGAAACAAGAACCAGGCAGCCACTGCCCTCTCCCCTTCCTGTTGTGTCCTGAGGGCTCCTCTGCCCTGGAAATCCTTTGCTCTTGGTGGCAGAGTATGGGGCCTGGTAGAATGAGAGTTTACTCCTGGGGTCCCAGCCATGGGGGTGACGTTACTCCCACAAGCTGCAGAGAGCTGGTGTCCCAGCAGCCTAGGGAAATCCATAGGCATGTGAAACTGGCACCCATGGGCAGGCTGTCCAAGCCTCCATCATGGGGCCAGGAGCTATCCAACTCAGACCTGCCAACCTGGGGAGGTGCCAGGCTTGGGCTGCCGGGCCACCCAGAGTTCAAGCCCTAGAAGTAGGTCTGCTGGATCTGGCCCTTTCTCTATGGGTTCTTCTCTGGCCCCAGCCCCAGGGCTTGCCCTTGGCCCAGAGAACCTCCTGGAGAGGGTTCTGGGTCCAGGCATTGGGGGCAGAACCTGACAAAGGGGCTGTGAGCTGGAAGTCAGGGGTCTTTTTTTCTGGCTTTGGGGGCACCTGGCACCAAGGAGGGTGCTCACGATGCTGCGTGAGTCTTGGAGGGCCAAGGTGACCTGGGGACCGAATGGGCCCAAGGGGCCGGGTGTGCCCAGGGCTGGAGGTGCTGTCAGCACTAGTGGTGGCAGTATGGGGCCTGGTTTGCTGTGGTAATCTTGTCCCTGATGCCAAGGAGGGGTGATGTACCTACTCGGAAAGGCTCCTTGAGAGAGACCCCAGGGTTGGAAAGGGGCAGGGACCCCAGGCCCTCAGACACAGGACAAGAGTCAGGGAGGAGCTCCGACTGTTGTGAAGGAATCCTATCGAGGACGCCCGTCAGGGTCTCCCTGCCTGGGCCTCTGCTACCCACCGATGTGGCCCCGCTCCTCCGTGACCAGGCTCTGGCCCGCACCGCTCACCCGACATCTCCCCCAGCCCAGGCGATGACCCACAATGCAGCCGCAGCCCCAGCCACCGCCAACTACCTGCACCGAGGACAGGATCCAACACGCCCTGGAGCGGTGTCTGCATGGGCTGAGTGTTGAGCCACTCTCTTCTTCCTGGTCAGGTGGGTAAGGGGCACCAGGGGCGGGAAGGGGTGGGATTCTGGGACCTTCCTATCATGTCCTTCCGGGAGCCCCCCCCCTCCCTCCCCTGGGCTCCTTCCTATCCCTTTGCAGCCCCCTACCGGGGCTGGGCCAGCTGTCAGTCCAGCTGGCACCCTTGCAGGGCAGAGGCCTGGGTGTGGCACCTGTGCCTCTCTCCAGCCCCTGCCCTGCCCCTGAAGAGCCAAGACTGAGCCCTGGGAGACGCTGGCCCAAATAGCCAGCAGGCCCAGAGTGGGATCCCTGGAAACGATCACCTGATTAGCACCGGAGGAGCCCCAGGGATGGGACCCTTGAAATCACAACCTGATTATCACCAATGGAGCCCCAGGGCTGGGTCCCTTTAAATCACAACTGCCTTAGCACCAGGGCAGAAAGGGAAACAGGAACCACAAACCTCTTGGGCTCTGGCTACATCTGAAGGAAAATTCAGAGAAAAGTTGTGTTGTGAGGAAACCTCATCCTTCCGAAACCACCCACGCTGGGCTCTCCAGCGCCTGGGCCCCCGGTTACACTCTGTCCCCCGGCCCCCGAGCCCTTTCCTCCAGCAGAGAGGAAAGCGGGGTGGTCTGGAACAGAACCAGCGAGGGGAAGGGGCGTGTCCTTGCTCACAGGGTCTAAAGAGAATCAGCTTGGCCTCGTGGCTAGAGCACGGGCCTGGGAGCCAGAAAGACCTGGGTTCTAATTCCAGCTCTACCCTTTGTCCGCTATGTAACCTTGGCCAAGTCACTTCACTTCTCTCTGCCTCAGTTACCTCATCTGTAAAATTGAGGTTGAAACTGTGAGCCCCATGTGGGACAGGGACTGTGTCCAACCTGATCAGCTTGTATCTACCCCAGCACTCAGTACAGTACCTGGTACTTAGTAAGTACTTAAAAATACAGTTCTTATTATTATTATTATTATTATTATTATTATTATTCTAGAGGGATAGGGAATGGGCTATTCTGATTACCAACACCCCCAACCGATCCACCCCGCACCCGCCCCCCACCCCCGGAGGCAGTAGGAGCCCAATTGGTTCAACCTGCAGAGGACAAGGGTGCAGAGTTGGAGGGGGAGGTCTTCCCCTCACTCACCCCTCCCCTTCCCTACCTCCTCCCACATCAATCAATCAATCAGTAGTATTTATTGAGCACTTACTGTGTGCAGAGCACTGTACTCATGGGTTGGGGAGTACATGATAGACATGATCCCTGCCCCCAAGGAGCTTGCAATTTAACAGGGAAGATAGATATTAAAATAAATTACAGGTAGGGGAGATAACAGAGGATAAGGAAATATATATTACATGCTGTGGGTGGAGGTGGGTTGATTAACTGCTTAAGGAGTAGGACTAAGTGCAACAGTGATGCAGTAGGGAGGGAAAATAGGATGGGAAATGAGGGATTATCAGTCAAGGGATTATCAGTCATTGAGTGGTATTTATTAAATGCTTACTGTTTACTGAACTCTGTAGAGTTGATACACATGTACCCTGCCTACAAGGAGCTTACAATCTAGAAGGATGAGTCAGGGAAAGTTTCCTGAAGGAGATGTGATTTTAGTAGGGCTTTGAAGGTGTGGAAGGTGGAGGGTGGTGGTCGGCCAGATGTAATAATCATAATAATAATAATTATGGTTTGTTAAGCACTTAGTATGTGCCAAGCACTGTTCTAAATGCCGGGGTAGATTAAAGGTAGTCAGGTTGTCCCACGTGGGACTCACGGTCTTAATCCTCATTTTACAGATGAGGTAACTGAGGCAAGAGAAGTTAAGGGGCTTGCCCAAGATCACACAGCAGACAAGTGGTCAAGAGGGATTAGGCCCAGAGCGGGAGGCTGGAAGGGTCTGGAGAGCCCTGGGGCTGGGGCTGAGGCTGGGGCCCTCTGATGGCCACCATTTGCTCTCTGTCGGCAGCCGGGCTCTGCCTGAACCGCTGGAGCCTGCAGGAGCTGGTGGGAAGGGATCCAGACCACTTCCTCATCCTTCTCGAGCAAATCTTGCAGAAAACACGAGAGGTGGGGGCCTGGCCAGGCTGGCCTGGGGGCCGGGGTGGAGGTGGTGGGCAGCAAAGGGTGGTGAGAGGGACTGTGGGGCAGCTGGAGCAGAGAGGTGGAAAGGGGGCAAGGGGAAGGGAGGCCCCTGCAGGGCAAACAGCGACGGGTGGGCAGGCAGTGAGGAAGCTCTCACTGCTGACAATTCCCTGCACCCAGCTGGGCAGCTGTCAGGGAACTTCTTTGACCAGGTGTTCCGGAAGGGAGAGGACGGGGTGTGAGAGTGGTTGGAGCCACCCTAACAAGAGCCCTCCCCCTTTATCATCCCAAGCTCTGGCAGCTGTTCATCCCCCTCCCTTCCCCCCCAGATACACACACACTCCCAGAGGCAGGAGCAGTCCCTGCTGACATTCTGCCACTGCTTTCCTCACTCTGGTTTCTGGAACTCTCCAGGTGCAGGAGAAATGCTGCTATGACCTCTTCATTCCCCTGGCCTTGCTCTTCTACTCCACGGTGCTGAGTGTGAGTCCTGGTAGGGTGGGGCCTGCCGTGGCTCCTGGTCTCAGCTCCCCCCGGGGCAGGGGGCAGGCCCATCCGGCTCCCCCAAGGGGAAGGGATGGGTCCACGTGGCCCCATGCAGCTTTGGCTATTGTTGTTGTTCTTGGTGAAGGGAGGGGGTAGGTGCAGGGAGTGTGTCACAGCTGATCCCTTCCCCCCTACTTCTGCCCCTCCCCTACTGATGGCAGGTTGCATGTGCAGAGCACCCTGAGCAGGGGTGTGCGTGTGTGTATGCGGGGGGGTTTGCCCAGAGACTCCTGCCAAATGCCTCTGAACACTGCATCCATTCCCCACCTGCTCTGCTCGCAGACCCCACACTTCCCCGAGGACTCAGACCTCCTCCTGCAGGCAGCCAGCATCTACCATGGTTTCCTCACCTGGCCCATGCCCTACTCAAGCGTCTGCCGGGAGCTGCTGACTGTCATCGAGGCTGAGCGCCGGGCACCAGGTAAGGCCGGTTCAGGGCTCCTGACCCCACCTGCCCCTTCCTGCCCGCCTCCCTCAGGCTCGGATCTCCCTCTGGCCCAACGCTCAGACTCCGCCCACCCCCGTCCCCCGAACCTCTTCCAGCCTGGGCTGGACTGTCCAGGTAGCAGTGGCATCACTTAATGAAAAGAGCAGTGGACTAGGAAGCAGGAGACCAGGGCTCTGCCAGTAGCCTACTCTGTGATCTTGGGCAAGTCACTTAACTTCCCTGTACCTTAGTTTTCTCATCTGTAAAATGGAATCAAAGATTTGCTTCCCATCCCCCGTAGTCTGAGCCCATTGTGGCTCAGCGACACAATGCCTAGCACGGTGTTCAACACATAGTAAGAGTTTAGTAAATTTATTTTTGAGAAGGTGAAGGGTGGGGGGCGGGGGACGAGGACAGGGAGTCAGGGACAGGCAGACAGTCAGAACCCCAGTCGGCCGTCCTTCAGCCTGCTGCCGGGCATGGCAGCGGGGGAAATTGAGGGCCGGGGTGGGTGTCAGTGTCTGGAGGGGACCCGCCCTGGGCCCCGATTCCCCTCTGCATCCCTGGTCCTGGGCCTTGGACTTCTCGAGGGAGGGAGCCTGAAAGCCCTCTTCCCCACCCTGCCCTCCGCCCTCCATCCATCCCCTCTGTCGTCCCCACTGTCGTCCCTGCCCCCTGCAGGAGTCTCCTTCCAGCGGCTGGTGCGTTCCGAGCAGGGCCTGGTCGTCAACAAGCACCGGAGTTCCACCCTGTGAGTGCCTGCAGCGCCCGCCCTGACCGAGGCAGGGGTGGCTACGGCGGGACTGGGCCAATAGCCCAGCCCTGGTGTGGGGGCCCAGCCCCGACCTAGGCCCCGTGTTGGGAGTAGAAGTTTCCGGGGCCGGAAGCAGCCTGGCCGACCCCGGCGAGAGCAGGAAGGCACTTTGTGTTTCTGGCATTGTCTCTGAGAACAGCCGGGAGGTTGATGGCCACCTGCGCGGCCGGGATCCCCGAGAGGGGCCGGGAGGGGCCGCGATCCCGGAGAGGGGCCAGACGGCCCAGGCCAGGCTGCTGGAGGTCCCTGCCAGCTTCTCCCCCGACCCCAGCCAGTGGGCGGTGGACACCGGTCGCGAAGGACCCCTCAGCTCTAGATGGAGGGCAGGGCGGATCTGGGCGCAACCCCTGCTCCAGCCCTCACACTGCTGGGACGTGGAAAGGGGGCACTGGGAGGTCGCCATGGTTACGCGGATCCCACCGGCCGAGGACTTGAATATGGAAGTGGTCACCCCGCCTTCTCCAAGGCCGGACCCGACAGACTCCGGGCCGGGAGGCTGGGAGGGAAACGGGGAGGTCGGGGACCGGGGCTGGGAACGGGAGACTGGAACTGGTGTTCCCGCCAGGCCCCAGGCGCCCCAGACCCTCCAGGTCTCAGGGTGGGATACAGGAGAGGGGGGCCTGGCCTGCTTCCTACGAGACAGACCCAGCCCCGATCCTGCGGTCCGGAGCCCAGAGCATCCAGCCGGACCGTCGGTGAGCGCAAGGCGCCCCCTGGTGGCTGCGTTTAACCACCCAGCCTTCATCATCATAACTCATGGTATTTATCGAGCGCTTACTAGGTATTAAGCGCTTGAGAGAGTACAGTACAACAGAGTTGGTAGACATTCCCTGACCACAGTGAGCTCACAGTCTAGATGGGGAGACAGTCACTGAGAAGCAGCATGGCATAAGTGAATAGAGCACAGGCCTGGGAATCGGAAGGTCATGGGTTCTAATCCCAGCTCGGCCACCTGTCTGCTGGTTTAGCTCGGTATAGCGGTTTGGATGGGGAGGAAAGGGCGGAAAGGATTTCTTCCCTCCCTCGGCCGCCGTCCGGTTTGCCGGCCTGCTGATCGGGGGTCGGTCCCGCTGTCCCGCGGTGAGGGGGTCCCGGCCGATCCCGGGGCGACCCCGAGGCCGACCCCGAGGCCGATCCCGGGCGCGCCTCCCCCGCAGCACGGTCTTGCTGCTGAACCCCGTGGAGGTGCAGGAGGAGTTCCTGTGTGTGGCTCGGCAACTGAGCGCCCCTGCCTGCTCGCCCCACGGCGCCCACGTCACGCTGCTCCAGCACGTCTACCAGGCTGCGTTCGGCGCCGGCTGCGACCTGGCCGCGCTGGGGGCCGCGCTGCAGGTTCGAGGCCCAGGGTCGCCCGACTGGGAGGGAGGTCCCGGGGCGGGATCCCAGCCAGGGTCCCGGGGCTGGGGGTGGAGGAGCTGTCGGGCGCGGGGCCTCACTCCCCGGGTCCCGGCTCTTAGGCCAAGACTGAGACCGAGCTGGCCGATATCTTCGCCGACACCACCGAGGCTCAGGAGGCGGCGTCCGGCTCCGGGGACCCCGCCGAAGCCAGGCAGTGGCTGAGCCGGAGGCTGCAGGCCATAGGGGAGAGAGCCGGCTTCCCACGGATTGCAGGTAGGGGCGAGGGAGCGGGGGCTGGAGGGAGGCTTCGGGGAGACCCTGGGGGTGGGGAATCGGAGAGCCCTCTTCGCAGCCTGGTTCTGGCTGCTCAGAGCGGATGCAAGACCCTGGGTGGGGCCGAAGGGGCCGGACCCTACGTACCGGGCGGAGGGAGCGGAGCTGGGGCCGGGGCCAGGGGCCGGCCCCCTCCACCTCCTCTCCCTCGTCCTCAGAGAAGGCCCCAGCTCGGAAATTGCGGACCATCCCCATGCCTGTAGCCAGATGTTACACTTACAGCTGGAATCAGGACAGCTTCGGTAAGGGCCGGGGGGGGGGGGGGGGGAGACCCAACCCTATCTGTCCCCAGCAAACTTCGCCTTCCCCTCCCTTCTCTCTTTCCCCTCCCCTCTCCTCCCTCCCCACTTCACTCTTCTCCCCGTCCCCCTCCTCTCCATCCGTCCCCCTCGCCTCTCTCCCTCCTCCGCCTTGCCGGGCTCCAGAAGGGGGCGGCCCGCAGCACTCTCCGTTTTCCCCCAGAGATCCTGAATGAGCTCCTGCTCCAGGAGGGCGAGCTGCTTCATATCGGGGACACCAAGGCGGAGGCCGTGGAGTCCGAGGCGGAGGCCTTGGAGGCAGAGGCGGAGGAGACGGACAGTTGCTTCCTGGAACGGGACTCCCGACTCTCCCCCGACAGCGCCGTGTCCCAGGACCTGCGGGACGCGCAAACCCGGGAGACCCCCTCGGCCCCCTGGGGCCCCCGGGATTTCGACTCGGGGCTCTCCAGCAGGGCCCTAGCATCCTTCGTCTCCGGCCTCTCGGACCACACGGACAGCGGCTACGTGGAGGACAGTGATGAGAGTTCCCCGGACCGGTTAGGCGGGCTGGGGGCCCCGGGTAGGTTTGGGGACCCCGGAAGCTCCCTGCGACCCGCCCGGAGGCTCCACAGATTCTGCAAACTCTTCAAGCGTCCGAGCCCGGGGCTGCCTTTGCGCCGGGCGGGCAGCCTTTGCAGCCCCTTACCGCCCCCGGCCCGGGCCCAGCGCTCCCTCTCGCTGCCTCAGCACGTCCTCCGGGCCCAGCTCCCGGCCCGGCATCGGCCCGCCGTCCCGGGCTACCGGCGCCGCCCCTTCCTCAGCAGCGACGAGGACCCCAAGGGTTCGACGCTTCGGGTCGTGGTGTTCGGCTCCGACCGCATCTCGGGGAAGGTGGCCCGAGCCTACAGCGAGCTCCGGTGAGCGACCCTGCATCAGCCCTCCGCTACCCAACCCGCTCCACCGCCCCTTCCCCGCCCTGTCCGGCTGGGCGGGGAGGCGGGGGGGAGGGAATGAAAGGTGGGGGGCGGAGGGGCGGGCGGGCTCTAGGCCCCTTGCGGATCCTGGGGGCGGGGGGGGGGGGGGGCGGACATCTGTCCCGGACGTCCGGGCTTGCGGTCGGGGAACGAGGTGGCGGTGGGGACTGGGCCGAGCGGCCGTCTCTGACCAGGTCCTCCCTCCCCCGGCCAGGCGCCAGGAAAGCAGCCGCCCCACCCTGACCCGGTACTTCAAGCTGCAGTTCTTCCACATCCCAGTCAAGCGGAGCCCCCTGCCTGGCCTCCCCACCCCCACCTGCACAGACTCCTGCAGGCTCCACGGCTCCGGGGTACGGTGCGGGCGGGAACCGGGACCGGGGCTGGCGAGGAGACTCGCGGGGGACCCTCCCGGGAGAGGCCGCGGACTAGCGAGTGAGCCCCGAGCCTTGACGAGGTCTGCCCCCGCCCCGCGCCTTCATGGGCTGTGCCTCCCGCTCCACAGGAGCTGACCCCGCCCCGGCCCGCTCTGGAGGAGAGCACCAACAACATCTCCCACCTTCTGGGTGCGCTGGACCCTTGGTATGGGTGCAACGTGCTGGACCTCCTGCACCTGCCGGTAGACGTCCTGTGCCAGGTACTGGCGTGCGGCCGTCGATCCCGGCCGGGGCGGCTGCGGGTCGGGGGAAGTGGGGGTAGGAGGCAGGGGACAGTGGGTCCGGCACGCTGCAGGCCCCTACTGCTGGCTTGGGTGCTGGGCGGGAGGCAGCATCCTCCTGTCCAGAGGCATCCCTTCCCCCGGCTCCCGGTACCCAAACGCGGACTGGGGCCGATGTGGGGCGGAAAGTCCCCAAGGAGGATGCGCTATGGTGCAGGGGGAGAGAGGTGGAAGCACGTCTGATATCAAGTTTCGGAAATGAGGCTTTGCACCTTGAAAAGACAGTCTCTCCATTCATTCATTCAGTTGTATTTATTAAGCGCTTACTGCGTGCAAAGCGTTATACTAAGCGCTTGGGAGAGTGCAATGTAACAATACATCCCATTCCCACAACGAGCTTACAGTCTGAAGGGGAAGACAGACATTAATGTAAATATATAAGTTACAGATATGTGCATGAGTACTGTGGGCCTGGGAGGGGGGATGAATGAAGGGACCAAGTCAGGGCGACGCAGAAGGGAGTGGGAGAAGAGGAAAAGAGGGCTTAGTCAGGGAAGGCCTCTTGGAGGATATGTGCCTTCAACAAGGCTTTGAAGGGTGGGGAGAGGAACTGTTTGTCGGAGGGGGGAGGGATGGGGGAGGGAGGAGGTTCCCCCCCTGCCCATGTGTCCACCGGAGGCCTCGTATGTGTGAGTGCACGAGAGGGTGTCTGTGAGCTTGTGGTGGGAGGTGAATGTCACGGTGTATTGTTGTGCTGTACTTTCCCAAACGCTTAGTACCGTGCTCTGCAAACAGTAAGCCCTTAATAAATCCGACCGAATGAATGAATGTAAGCCAGTGAGGTATGTGCGTGTGTGTCAGCATGTCAAAGTATGTGTGAGTACATGAAGGGGTGTGTGTGTGAGGTGTAAGCCCGGGGGAGTGAGCCGGAAAGCCCCTCCCTGACAGGGCCTGGCCGTGCATCCCTCGGGTGCCCGTGGCCCGGCCTGACTTGCGCTCGTTCTGTGCCGGTTCAGCAGCCACGGCCGCCGGAGGTCCCCGAGCGAGCTCCGGGCGGGGCTCCGGGCCGGGCTGCGGGGCGGCTGCCCATCCTGGCCGACGTGCTGCTCTACTACTGCCGCTTCGCCACGCGGCCCGTGCTGCTGCAGCTCTACCAGACCGAGGTGCGTTCCCACCCGGCCCCCACCCACCACTGCTCCGCACTCTTCTGACCACGTCCCTACTTCTTGTCGATAGAGCACGGGCCTGGGAGTCAGAAGGTCATGGGTTCTAATCCCTACTTCGCCACTTGTCTGCTGTGTGATCTTGGGCAAGTCACTTTACTTCTCTGGGCCTCAGTTCCCTCATCCGTAAAATGGGGATTGAGACCGTGAGTCCCACATGGGACAGGCACTGTGTCCTATCCGATTGGCTTGTATCTACCCCAGCGCTTAGTACAGTGCCTGGCACATAGTAAGTGCTTAACAGATACCGTCATTATCATTATTATTATTACTACCCCCCCTCCATCCCCGTACATAGTTGACTTTCCTCGGAGGCGAGACGATGACGGAGATTTTTCTCCAGTCGCTGGAGCTGGGTCATTCTGCCGCCACCAGAGCCATCAAAGCTTCCGGTCGGTGTACCCCTGGGCAGGGGCAGGGCACGGGGGGTAGGGGAGGGGGGCGGGGGGGTGGAGGGGGCGGGGGAGAGGAGAGCCAAAGGGGAGAAGCGAAACTGGGGGAGCGGGAGTGGCGGGGCCGAGTCCTAGGCGCGGGGTACCCCCTTCTCCCCCGTGGGAAGAGGCCGGGACCAGGGCGGCGCGCTCAGAGCCCAGGGCGGTGCAGGGGTCCGGAGCTGAGATCAGCGGACGGGTGTCCCGCAGGTCCGGGGAGTAAGAGGCTGGGCATCGACGGGGACAGCGAGGCCGTCCCGCTAACACTAAAGGTCGCCTACAGCACGGTGAGGGGCACGCCTAGCCTTCCACCGGTCGGGGCCACGGACCTTCCCATCAGCAAAGCCCGCGAGGCCCCTCCCCTTCCCGCCATTCTCCCCTTCCCCCATCCATTCTCCCCCTCCCCCATCCATTCTCCCCCTCCCCCATCCATTCTCCCCCTCCCCCATCCATTCTCCCCCTCCCCAAACCATTCTCCCCATCCCCAAACCATTCTCCCCTTCCCCCATCCATTCTCCCCTTCCCCCATCCATTCTCCTCTCCCCGCATTCTCCCCTGCCCACCCCTCTAAGCCGGGAGCGAGTCGACGAGAGAACTTGGTTTTTCGACGTGGACCCGTCTGCCGGGCTCCCGGACACCTCGCTGAGTCACTCGCAGCGAGGGCCTGGGGTGGGGAAGGAGCGGGGGCGCCAGGGGGGCCGAAGAGAGTGGCCGAAGGCAGGAGCGGGCTGGGGGGACCGTGCGTTTCCGGCTTTGCCAACCCAGTCCCTGCCTGACCTGCCCTGGTGTCCGGCTTTGCTGCTGTCAAATTTGGAGGCCGTCCCAGGCCAATGGCCACCGGACCCCCTCCCCTGCCCCCGTTAGGGATTCGCTGCCGAGCCAGCTTTCCCCCAGCCCCGCCCCACCGGCCGCGCACCCGGACCACGGGCTCCCCTTAGAGCCATCCGGCGGCCGCATCCCCGTCGGCGGGACGGTGGGGGCTGAGCCGTCCGCCTGTGTCGCCCTCAGACTGCGGTCAGCGGGCGCAGCCGCTGGACCCACCTGGAGAAGATTTGCACCTCGGTCAATCTGAACAAGGCCTGTCGGAACCAGGAGGAGCTGGGTGAGGGGCCGGGCCGGACTGGGCCCGGGGACAGGGTGGGAGAGTGGCGGGTGCGGCCACAGGGCGGGAACGGGCCGGGTCGGCCTCGCCTCCAGGAGCCCCGAGGCCACATTTGCAGCCAGAGTTAATTCCTGAAGGCGGTGGAGGGGCAAGTGGCTGGGTCCTCCTCGGTCCCGGTCCCGCCCTAGATCCAATCCCCCCTCAGACCCAGCCCCTCCCCAGACCCAACCCCACCCGGGACCTAACCCTTTCGTGGACCCAACTCATCCCCGGACCCAATCCCACTCCTGCAGGCTGCACCACCGACTCTCTGACGCTGACCCTGACAGAAGTGGTGAAGCGACAAAATTCTAAATGCAAGAAGAATTGCAACCAGGTGTGCAGCTGATTGACCGATTGAGTGGGACAGGGAGGGTCCTGGATTGTAGCCCCCACCTTGTCATCACCTCTTATTTATTCATGCCTGGCTTCTTTGGGGCTCCGATTTATTTATAAGCAGCTGTGACCCTGTGGTTCTTAGATGGGGTTAATTTTCCCTCAAGTCTAAGGATTTCACATCCCGGGCATTCCTCTCCACCCCCCCCCCCCGCCAACCCTACCGTTTCCCTGGGGTCAGGATGGGGCCAGGGTGATGTGGTGGGGTTGGGGGGTGCGTGGGTAAGTGGAGTCAGGGCTGGGACTGGTCGGTGCTGGTCCTTACAGGCTGCAGGCCTCTGGCAGCCCCTGCCCTGCTCTGCCCTTCAGTCAGTCAGTCAGTCAGTCGTATTTCAAGGCCCCTCCCGTGTTGAAGCCCTTTCTCCCCATGGCCGCTTTGAAACTCTGCTGGGCCCGGGGTTAGAGTCTGGAAATCGGCGTCCATTCTGGGCTCGAGGTCAGAGTTTGGGAATCAGAGTCCACTCTGGGCCTGGTACAAGATGTCTGAGACCCTGACTCAGTCTTGTCCCTCCAGCTCAGTACGATGCAGGTCACAGTGGACAAGGTGCAAGTCATCGGTTCCAGCAACTGCCCCTTTGCTGTGTGTCTCGATCAGGATGAGCAAAAAATCCTGCAGAGTGTGATCAGGTGGGAAATCTGGGCCGGGTCCCCTTCTGGGCATACTTAGCCCCTGCCTCCTCTTCTGGTGCGTTGACTGTCCACTCCCACTTTGGTTTGTGTGCTGACCTCGGGCCGCCCCCCTCCCCCCCCCACCGCCCCAAGCAGGCTGATGCACTGACCTCCCTCCCTCCTCCCCTAGGCTGGTGCACCGACATCCCACCCTTCCTTCAGCCTGTGCATTGACCTCCCCTCTCAACTGATGTGCTGACCTCCCATCCTCCCTATTGTTTGCTCACCCCCACCCCCGCCAGCTGGTGCGCTGATCTTATCCCAGGTTTTGGTGTGTCTATAGGTGCGAGGTATCCGCCTGCTACAGACCTGAGAGCAGGAGGCCCCTTCCCTCAGCCCGGAACCCCTCAGGCGCCCAGGACTCGCCCGACTTCTCCTCTCTGCTCTACCTTCCCATCATGACCTTTAGCGGCGCTCCGCCCTAACCACACCCTTCACACACCTGTGTGTGGGTGGGTGTGTGTGTCTCCGTGTGTGAGTGTGTGTATGAGCGCTCTTGCTTGTCTGGGCCAGACCCCTCAGGGACACAGGGAAGGTATGGGACCCTCCAAGGGCAGGATCAGGGTCCAGGAGGTTGTTGGGGTGGGGACAAAGCATCCCATTCCCTGCCCCTGGTGTGTGTGGGGGGGTGGTTTGAGGAAGGGGCTTGGCCTGGCAGCATCCCCAAAGTGGGGCTGCCCATGGAGGCGGGCAGAGGAGCAGTGGCTGGGCTCTAGAATCTCATCTGGCCTCCAGGTGAGACCTGCCCCAGCACCTTCCACACCAGGGCCCTTGCTAAGGGGATGGGAGGTCCAGGACAGAAAAGTGGCTTGTGCTCTCCAGAGGGAGGGATGACCCTGCACATCCCCTCCCCGAGAAGGGGTGGAAATCTGCGCCTGCGGCAGCCCCAAAATGCAAGTTCAATTCTTCCCCCTCCTGCAACGGCACAACCTCCCCTGGGGCCCAACCCCTTGCCCTCTCAGGTGAAGAGCTGTGCAGGTGTGTTGGGGGTGGGGGGGGGGAGCAGGGCTCGGGAGATGGCTTTTTGTAAAAATGATTATTTAAATTAATTAAAAGCATCTATTTGTGGAAGGCCCTGTGTGTGGTAGTTGAGTGGGATTGTGGAGGGGAAGGTGTTGAAACAGTGAAGGAGGCAGTGGCCTGACCAATGGTGGGAGGAGAGGACTGGAATTCAGGTCACCCCGGTTCTAGCCCTGGGATCTTGGGCAAGACAGTTAACCTCCCTGGGCCTCAGTTTCCTCATCTTTAAAATGGGGATAAAATAATGAAATCAGTGTCATTTTTTTTGAGTGCTTACTGTGTGCAGAACACTGTACCAAGCACTTGGGAAACCACAGTACAGTAGAGTTGGTAGACATGATTCGTGACCAAAAGAAGCTTACAAATGGGGACAGGCATTAAAATAAATTACAGATAGGGTAAATTCCCCCATGTGTAATTTATTTTAATGTCTGTAGTAAAGTATAAAGATGTGTACATGAGTGCTGTGGGGCTGGTGTAAATATCAAAGTGCTTAAGGGGTACCCAGCCAAGTGCACAGGTGACACAGAGGGGAGAGCGGGTAGGAGAAATGAGGGCTTAGCTGGGGAAGGCCTCTTGAAAGAGATGCTGTTTTAGGAGGGTTTTGAAGGTGGGGAGAATGATGGACTGTCGAGATGAAGGGGGAGGGAGTTCCAGGCCAGAGGGAGGATGTGGGCGAGGGGTCGGGGTGAGAAAGATGAGATCGAGGTGGAGAGAGACTAGGTTGGGGTTAGATGAGTTAAGTGTGCAGTCTGGCTTGTAGTACTTCAGCTAGGTACTGCAGGAGAGAGAAAGCTAATTAAATTTTTCCTTCCTTTTCGATGGTGGGACAGGAATCATGTCCTATCTGGTCATCCCCAGTGCTTAGTGCTTGGCATATAGAAATCACCAAATAAGAAATATGTTTTACTATTGAAGGAAAAACGGTGGTGTGGGTCCTGTACGGGTGGGTGACAAGCTGTCCCTCCCCATCTCCCGCCCCCTTCCCTGACCAGAGGTGCTTGGCCACAGGTCTCCTTAGGGCCAGTGCTCAGGCCAAGCTCAGCTTCCAACTTGCTTCGCCCTGGGAACAGCTTCTTCTGTGTAGTACAGTTCCTGGCACATAGTAAATGCTTAACAAATACCATTATTATTATTATTATTATTATTATTCTGCCTGAACCCTAAGGGGTGGGTGAGTCTGGGAGTTTGAGGAGAGGCCTGGGCGTCTGGGCTGGTTGCCACCCTCAGCCACTCCATATCCCCCTGGAGGTCCCTAGCCAAAACTCTTTCAGCCCAATTCAGTTCTTATGAAAAGCAGCATGGCCTAGTGGATTGAGCATGGGCCTAGAAGTCAGAAGGACTTGAGTTCTATTGCCGGCTCTGCCACTTGTCTGCAGTGTAAACTTGAGCAACTCACTTCTCGGTGCCTCTATTACTTCATCCTTTTATTTTTTTCTAATGGTATTTTTTAAGCACTTACTATGTATCAGGCACTGTAATAATAATAATAATAAATAATGGCATTTGTTAAACATTTACTATGTGCCAAGCACTGTTCTAAGCGCTGGGGGGATACAAGGTAATCAGGTTGTCCCACATGGGGCTCACAGTCTTCATCCCCATTTTACAGATGAGGGAACTGAGGCCCAGAGAAGTTATAAGCTCTGGGGTAGACAGAAGCCCCACATGGGGCTCGCAGTCTTAATCCCCACTTTACAGATGAGGTAACTGTTGCACAGAGAAGCGATGTGACTTGCCCAAGGTCACACAGCAAACAAATGGCAAAGCCAGAGCTAGAATCCAGTCTTTCTGACTCCTAGGCCTATGCTGTATTCACTAGGCCATGCTACTTCTCACCTTTAAAATGGGGATTAATACTGTGAGCCCCATGTGGGACGTGGACTGTGTCCAACCTGATTAGCATATATCTACCCCAGCGCTTAGGACAGTGCCTGACAGATAGTAAACGCTTACAAATTCCCCGAAATAAAATTTTCTTCCCATCGGCGCCTGTGCTGGGAGCCCAGCAGGCGGCGCTCTCGGCACAGGTGAACTGATGTCTCCCCGATGTGTCGTTCGAAAGGTCGGCAGGGCCCCGGCCCGGGGGCCCAGAGGTTCTTTCTCCATTCCAACAGCTTCCCGATTCTTTGCCACACCCTGGAGCAGGAGCTGGGCCCGGTCCGGAATCCCCCCGCATTCAGTGTATCCCATCTGGCAGCGCGACAGGACCCAGGGCTACTGTTCAGCTTGCAAGTGCTGGCAAGGGGTGGAGAGCTGGATTGGAACCAGGCGTTTTGGACTTTGCTCCCCTCAATTCGTTTGTGCCAGGATTGTTTCAGGGTGCCCTCTGCCCTTCAGGCTGCTTCCCCACTCTGCGGAGAGGACAGCAGGAGCCTGGGAACGCCAAGAGATGAGACAGTGCCAGGTAGACGTTCCCAGACACCCACACATGCACGCACACACGCTAAGGATGAGACAGCCTGGATTCAGGACCAAGAAAATGTGTGGAGGAATTGATTCCAGCCCTGATGGCCTGCATAGTGCCACTCAAACGGTCTTGCCCCCACCCGTCACGTTCCTGCTGGAGCAATGGACACAATAGACTAGTACTGGCAAGTGCACGGTGGGTGGGGGGAGCGGGGAGCGGGGGGAGTGTGTGGCAAAGAGAGGCTCTTCCACCCAGTGAGATGCCTCAGGCTAGCTCCTGAGCCTGGCCTGTTGGTGACAGTTAAGTATGGGTGCCTGTGGCCAGATCCTGAGTTTGACTGAGACCCCTCAGTCTCCCCGCAGCCCTTGGGCATGGTCAAGCTCAGCTAGAACTTCTGGCTCTTTCATTTCCCGTACTGGGTGGGACTCATCATTTTCTCCCAGTCCCCATGCTGGGCCAGAACACCTCAGTCTCCTTTGGTCCCCAGGCTGGGGTGGGCCGAGCTGGGCAGGGAATGTGTCTATTTGTCATTATATCGTACTCTCCCAAGCACTTTTAGTACAGTGCTCTGCACGTAGTAAGCACTCAATAAATGTGGTTGATTGATTGATTTTACTTGGTCTGCAGGGCTTGAGGACAGGTGGCTCCCACTCCCCTAGGCCCTCCAGTTTAAGTGGGTGATGCTTTCCAGGATCCTGGGGTGGGGCTGGGCTGCCAGGGTGCCAGGTCTGGCTGACCAGATCTGGGGTGACTCCCCGCGTCAGGAAGAAGTCCACCTGGAAACCCCCACTGGGCTCAAAAAGGGTGACCGTGTCTGAGCTCTGGGCAGTGCCAGGACTCTTTAGCTCTCCTTGGCCCTGACACCACTCATCATCCAAGTGGGCCAAGCCACCGCTGCTGCCATAGCAGCAACCTGGCTTTGGAATCAATGTCTGCTAGTGCCTGTCAGCCCCTGCTGCCAGCCCCGGATCCAGCCTGGGTGCCTGGCAGCAAAGAGCATCGTGAGCGGTGTCTCCCTCAGCCCTGGCCCTGGGCCCTCACCCTGCTACCAATTGGGAAACGCTGAAGCAGCCTCAGAGTCTGGGTCCTTACCCTGCTGCTGGTTGGATAGCATTAGAGCAGTCTCAGAGCCCGGGCCTCACCCTGCTGCTGGCTGGGAAGCGCTGGAGCAGTCTCAGAGCCTGGGGCCCCGGCTGGCAGCTGGTGGCAGGTGGGGTTTGGGCAGGCACCAACCCTCAGGTAACCCTCAGGGAATGTGGGGAGGTGGGAGAAGGATGGGTAGGGTAAGGGGGAAGATGGATCTTGGTGGCTAAGAGGGTATGCGTGTGCAGCGGGGAGGCAGGGGCAGAAAGGTGGGAGGCATACGACATAAACCCCAGACCTGGAATGCAGCAGGCCAAGGTGGGATGAGGGTCAGGACTCAGGAGAGGTAATTCCAGCTGCTCCGGGGAAGAGGCACTTTCCTTGCAGGCAGACTCAGGAAATCCCCCAAACTGTGAGTCAGCTCCAGCCTCTCTGCTCCGATGCTTCCCTCATCCTGCTCTGTCTCCGTCTGTCCGTATTCAGGTCAGGGAATGGGGACTGGGCTCTTCACCTCTCAATGCCACCAGCTCTAGCCCTCCCCCTCCCCCACTCCTTTCCCCGTCCCCAGTGCTCCCAGGGTGGTCTCAGACTGCTACTCTTGGCCTTCAACTCCCCCAGCCTTCCCTGACTTCAGACCTGCTTTCTCAAGTGGCCAATTGGGATTTGAACCCTCCCTTTGCTAAGTGGTTTTTCCAGAGAGAGCTCAAAGGAGCCGTTTTCGCATGATTGTTAGAGTCCTGGGGTGAGGGGCAGCTGCGAGCTAACTGGGGTTTCTCATCTTGACGTTGATCCTACCTCCAGTCCTCTGGTCTTCAGCCCCCCACCCCCACCCCCACCCCGATGTCCGGGCCCCAGCCCCCCTCCCTGAGCCTGAGCCTGTGATTTCCTCTTCTGTTAGAACGGAAACTGATAAGGAGTTGCGGAACCAGCCCCAGGACTCCACCAGGATAGCAAGGGGCAGTATGCAACAGGGGCTCTGCCATTCTTGGCTTGCACTTCCGTGGTGGTGGACACACGCTTCCCACTGACCCCAGAAGGTGTGGGGAGGTTGGATCCTACCTTGGCTCCCTGGGAGGCTACATACCGCCGCATCGCCTTCTCTCCCCTGTCGCTATTCCCCCACGAGGGCTCCTCTCCTGCCTGTTCTGACCCAGGCCTGGTCCCGATCCCTGGTGGGCGCCTACCCTCTCTGTGCAGGACAATGCAGGCCTTGCCCGTCAGGGAGGCTGAGGGGCTTGAGGGGATCTCTCCCTGTTTCTTGGCCTCAGTTTTGCTGTCTGGGAAGTAGGGAAACAGCGCGGCCCTGTCCCTGTGGGTCTTCTCAAGGCAAGCAGGGCAAGAGCTCTGGCACATCGCCCAGTGGGTTCTAGGGATGCTGAGGGACACAGGGACCGAGGGAGAATGAGGAGGGAGTGCAGGGAACAGAGACGGAGAGACAGGGTGCTGGAGAGTCAGCAGGACAGTGGCACAGAGAGACGATGGGATGGAAGACCAGAGAACCAGTGAGAAGAAGGGCGGGGGCATTGAGTGCACTGAAGGGCATCGAGCGACAAGGAGACAGAAGGATGTGTGGCTCACTGGAAAGAGCACGGGCTTTGGAGTCAGAGGTCATGGGTTCAAACCCCGGCTCTGCCACTTGCCAGCTGTGTGACTTTGGGCAAGTCACTTAACTTCTCGGTGCCTCAGTTCCCTCATCTGTAAAATGGGGATTAAGACTGTGAGCCCCACGTGGGACAACCTGATTCCCCTGTGTCTACCCCAGCGCTTAGAACAGTGCTCGGCACATAGTAAGCGCTTAACAAATACCAACATTATTATTATTATTATTATGTGATCCAGGGAACTATGGGACAGAAGCAGCGTGGCTCAGTGGAAAGAGCATGGGCTTTGGAGTCAGGGCTCATGAGTTCGAATCCCAGCTCTGCCACTTGTCGGCTGTGTGACTGTGGGCAAGTCACTTCACTTCTCTGTGCCTCAGTTCCCTCATCTGTAAAATGGGGATTAAGACTGTGAGCCCCACGTGGGACAACCTGATTCCCCTGTGTCTACCCCAGCGCTTAGAACAGTGCTCGGCACATAGTAAGCGCTTAACAAATACCAACATTATTATTATTATTAAGACAGAGCAGCCAGGCGGGATGATTGAAAAAGAAACCGTCGCCACGGGTCCTGCTCATCCTCCCCACTCCTTCCCTCCCTCCGCCGAGTCCCTGCCCCTGGCCGTGCCCGGGCACCGCCCCCGGGCCGGGCATTCCGGGCCGAGGAAAGGGAAGCTCGGGCGGCAGATAAGGCTGTGACTTCAGACCGAAGGTCTCACCACGAACGGGCTGGGCCCGAGGTGGGGCCGGGGCCGGGGCCGGGGCCGGGGCCGAGGGGGCGGGGCGGGGCGGGGCGGGGCCGGGCCGAGTAGGGGGCGAGTCCGCCCTGAACTAGGATCTACACAGGAGAGCCTTGGCAGGCGCGAAACGGGGCTGGTTCCTTCGGTGGTCCCCAGCCCTTTCCCTATCAGGACATGTGACCCCGGAGCAGACCCGCCATCTGCAGCAAGTACCTCTCCGAGGGGAACGCCGAGGGCTTCAGTCCCGTGGGTTTGGCGGGGGTGGAGGTGGGGGATCCGGGGGCTGCAGCTTTGCGGGAGCGAGGGTAGAGATGGAGGGGGTCTCCGGGTAGTGGGAGTGAGGGGAGGGTTAGCGAGGGTCTCCGGGTTGCAGGAGTGAGTGGGTGGATGGCGGGGGTTTGCAGTTTGCGGGGAGGAGGGGAGAAATGGAGGGGGGCGGCAGTTCTGTGTGAGGGTGGAGGATGGAAGGCGGGGGTCTGGGGGCTAGTGAAGTGGGTGGAACGAGGGGGGGTGCTGCAGCTCAGCGCGGGTCTGACCCTCGGGACGGCCAGGGAAGGGGCCGAAGGAGGGTGGCCCTGGCGGAGAAGGGAACTGACTCGGGGCTGCAGCAGGGGGAGTCACTGACCTCTCCCCGCCTTCCATCTGCCCGCTCCTTTCCTTAATTCCGTTTCCCTGAGGACAGAGGGAGAGGGGCGGGGGAAGTGTTGCTGGGCTGCCCGAGTGGGAACTGCTAGACTCAACTAGGCCGTTAGGGGAAGAAATTTGCGATGAGGGTTCTGATGGCCAAGGTAGGATCTGAGTCCGTTTCCGAGCCCCCTCTACTCTTCAGGAATGAGGAGGAGGGCAACGGGAGGGAGATTCTGCAGGGAAAGTTGCATACCGGTGGTCCAGGAGGAATTATGCTGGCACTGTGAAGACCTTCCCTGTCTAAAACAGTCCCAGAAAAACCTACATTTGAGTCGAGCCAAAGCCAGTGTGGTCAGTGAAAGGCCAGGTCAGGCCAGGCTCCAAACTCTGGGCCCAACCCTCTGCCCCATCGACTCTCCCCACAGCATGGAGACCCCTGGGCAAGGAAATTTCTGCACCACCATCTCCCCCTCCTCCTCCCTCTTCCAACCCCTGCTCCTCCTCCCCACCCCGCAGCTATGTCATGCACCTTTCCCCATATCAGGAGCCCACATAATGTTAGGGCCAAGCATTCTACCTCCCCCACCACCTCATGCCGGATCCCAGGAGACACTGAGCACCCCTCTCCCCACGCACACACCCAGCACTGGGGCCTGGGAAGCCTGAACTATTGCAGCTATCCCTGTTTGTTCAAGGAGAGGTTGGTGGCTCTCATTGCTGCCTCCCAGCTCTGCTCCCGCCCCATCACTTTGCTTCCCACCTTCCCTTCCCCTATTTCATCCCCAGGACCCCAAGCCTGCAGCTTCCTTTCCAGAAGGGGAATCCAAACGCCGGAAGGGTAGAGTCCAGGTCTCCCTCCAACCCTCCAAACCTTCAACGCTCCCACCCTCTGAACCTTCAACCCTTCAACCCTCCAGTCCTCAGTCCCAGGGCAATTTCCTCTGCTGAAAGGCATGTGTGTGTGTGTGTGTGTGTGTGTGTGTGTGGTGGGGGGCAGCTGGGTTGGACCCTACAGGTCCTGATCTCTGATTGCCCCGGGGACCTCTGGAAACAAGGACCCCTCCCCCGCCCCGCAAAGCCCCCCTCCCCCTGTCCACACACAGCCCTCAGACTCAACCCACCCCAGACCCAGGGCCAGGCCCAGCCTCTATCATCACTGTCGTCGCTGAGGGCTACCGCGGGACTGCGGTGTCTCCTTCCCGCCCCGGCCTGGCTGGGGGAAGGGAGTGGGGGTGGGGAGAAGGCTAGAACGGCTTCAGACTGGACCCCTGCGGGTAGGAGTCAGACCTGCCTGGTTCCAAAGGCGAGGAGAAGAGAGGCTCCCGGATCTTGACCCTGATTACTGGCTCCCGACCCCCCGGCTGGTTGGGGCCCTCCGTGAGAATGGAGTGTGTGTGTGTGTGTGTGTGTTTGGGGGAAGGAGGGAAGGAGGGCCGTGAGAATGGAGTGGGGTGTGTGTTTGTGTATATATGTGTGCGTGTGTCTGTGTGTGTTGGGGGACGACCACAGGGAGACTATGACAAGGGAAGGGGGCAGTCAGGCAGCAAAGAGGAAACCAAGTTTCCTTCGCGCCTGGGCCACCCAGCGGCTCCGGAAGTCAGCTGCCCGGGTGGCGCCCCTCCCCCAGCCCTCCGCCCGGCACCCCTACCCCCTCACCATCTACTAGCCCTGACTTGTGGCTGTTGGACCCTGGTCTGGTTTGGGGAGTCAGGTGGGTGTTCGCTTGCTTGCTCCCCCTCGGCCCTCCTCCCACCCCGTGCCTGCTGACCTTTCTGCCCCAGAGAGCGGGCAAGCCTGGGACCCATCCTAGCCTCTTGGAGCCCTCAGGAACAGGGGACAGGGGACAGGGGACAGAGGACAGAGGCAGGGGAATGTGACAATAACTGTTTTCCATCCAGTTCCCACCTCCTCCTACCACAACCCCAGTGCAGCCGCTCCACCTCTGCTGAGCAACTGCATGCTGGGAAGATCCCCTTTAGCCCTCTGGGAGGGGGTTCATGGCTACTTTACCCAACCCGAAGCCCAGGCCCAATCTGTCCCTAGTACTGAAGCTCACACATGCTCGCATGTGTCTCTAGTGAGAAGTAGCATGGCATAGTGTGTAGTACAGTGCTTGGCACATAGTAAACACTTAACAAATGCCATTATCATTGTAGTGGACAGAGCACGGGCCTGGGAGTCAGAAGGTCATGGGCTCCAATCCCAGCTCTGTCATGTGTCTGCTGTGTGACCTTTTTCAAGTCACTTCACTTCTCTATGCCTCAGTTACCTCATCTGTAAACTGGGATTGAGACTTTGAGCCCCATGTGGGACAAGAATTGTGTTCTTCTCGCTTTGCTTGTAACTCCCCCAGTGTTTAGTACGGTGCCTGGCACATAGAACGCTCTTAACAAATACCATCATCATCATTAAATACTTACTACTTGCCAGGCACTGTTTTAAGCACTGGTTACAAGCCAATCAGGTTGGACATAGTCCATGTCCAACATGGGGATCACAGACTTAATCCTCATTGTATAGATGTAGTAACTGAGCCCAGAGAAGCGAAGTGACTCGCCCAAGGTCACACAGAAGACAAGTGGAATAGCCGGCACTAGAACTCAGGTCCTTCTGACTCCCAGGCCAGTGCCCTGAACAGTAGACGCCGCCACTTCTCACAGCCATGCTGCTTCTTATAAGGAGGAGGGAGGTGTGGTGTAGTGTGTGTGTGGATGGCGTGGGTGGGTGTGCCCACGCACATATATGCACGCGCCCTGGGAGAAGGGTGCAGGGAATTTGGACCCTCTGCTTTCCCCTGGGCTGCCCCGTGAGTCCTCCCCTCCTCAAATGGCCCCTCCCCAGATAGGAGGGACCCCGGAGGACCCTCTAGCCGGGAGCCAGAGCCCCCCAGGTTTGGGTCGGGGGAGGGCCGGTGGAGGAGCAGGGCCTTGGCGTGGCCTTCCCGCGATCACACTCTTGCTCCCAGCCCAGACACCGGACAGGACCTCGGGCAGGGGTCGGGCACCAGACCTCGTGCCTAGCCCGGCCATGGAGGGCATACTCCTCTAGTGGGAGAAGCGGTCGGAGCCCCAGCCGAGTCACTGGGGCAGAAAACAGATAGCTCTGAACTACTGCAGCTGTTGCCGAGGGACCCGGTCCGCCTCGGGGCGTTGGTGGGTGGTGTCATGGCTGGCCTGACCCGTGACGGCCCGTGTCGGCCCATGACCGCCCATGGCCCAGGGGCTCAGGGTCCAGGTGGGAAATGAGCTCCGAGACAAAGGCGGCTCTGAGCGAGTGTGGTTTGGCTGGGGACGCCGCAGGGGAGGGGGAGGGGGCTGGACAGAGGCAACGAGGGCAGACCCTATGCCCCCGGTCCGACAGCCCAGTTTGACCAAGAGAGCCACCTTGCGCCCCTCTCTCCTCCGGCCTTACCAGGCTCTGCGCTTTCTTGGGCCTCCGCCGTCCTTAATCTCCCCGCCCAGCCTGGTATCGTCAACAGCTTTCGTGGCCATGGCCCTTCGTCCATCCGGTGGCCGCTGGCCCTGACCCTGTCTCCGTGCTTGAGTCCCGGGAAACCTCCTCTAGTCCAGCCCGTGGGTGGCACCTGCGGCCCTGCCGCCTGGCACTCGGGACTCCTCCTCCACTCCACTCCCTTCTCCCAGCAGTCCCGCCGGACCTCGGCAAGGGCTCATTTCGAGATTCGAATTCCCTTTCCTGGGGCACAAGGGTGAGGTTGTGGGGGTGGGGAGGACAGGTGCAGGGCAGACTCAGTTTCCCCTCCTTGTATTGCGGGTCAATGTTGAAGTCTCCGAGGATCAGAGTGGGCAGAGAGAAGGAGAGAAGGAAGGTGAGAAAGGGGTCTAGGTGGTTGAAGAAGTCGGAGGTCGGACCAGGAGGGCGGTAGACGACAGCTACAAGTATCCGGAGCGAGTGGTAGAGGCGAATGATATGGGCTTCAAAGGAGGAAAAGGAGAGGGAAGGTGGAGGAGGGATAGTGCGGAAGCGGCAACGGGATGAGAGGAGGAAGCCGACGCCTCCTCCCTTTCCGGTGAGTCTGGGGGAGTGGGAGAAGGAGAGGCCTCCGCTGGAGAAAGCAGCGGCGGAGACCGTGTCTTCGGCAGTGAGCCACATTTCTGAAAGGGCGAGGAGGAGGAGAGAGCGGGAAAGGAAAAGGTCATGGATGAAAGGTAGTTTACCTGTAATGGAGTGGGGGTTCCAGAGGCCACACTTGAAAGTAGCTGTGAGTGCAAGGGGGAGAGGGGGAGAGAGCGGGGGGGAGGGGAGGGTTTGGATGGGAACGAGGTGGCGGGGCCCTGGACGGGGAGAGGGGGAGAGGTGAAGGAGGGGTGGCGGTGGGACAGGAGGACTGGGATGGGGCATGGGTGGGGAAGAGGGAAGGGGGGAGAGTGGGATGAGGGGGTTTGGTCGGGGGGAGCGTAGGGGAAGGGGTAAGAGGGGTGGCACTGGTAAAGTGGGGTCCTATCCGGTAGACGGTTAGTGTGGGAGACGGGTCGGGAAGATGGGTCCGGGATTGGGGCGGAGCCCAGAGTCAGGAAAGCCGGGCTGAAACGGGAGAGACTGGGGTCTTGGCTGCTGGGAGGCGGGCTTGCTGGGTCTCCCCATGCCCAGGGACCTCACGCCCCGCCATGCCTCCAGGCCCCGCCGTGCGGAACTGCCCGAGCCCAAGGCCATGCCAGAGCAGAGGGAAAACTGTCCATGACCCCGTCCTGCTGGCAGAGCGGCCTCGCTCCGACGTCCTCCATGGATGGCCCAGGTCAGCGGGGGCACAAGACTGTGGAGGGCGGAGGCGAGGGTAGCCGGGACCTACGAGAGAAGGAGGCCTGAAGGGAGGGAGGGAGGCCTGAAGGGAGTCATGTGAAGAGAAGTAGCATGGCTAAGTGGAAAAAGCACAGGCTTGGGAGTCAGAGGTCATGGGTTCTAATCCCGGCTCTGCCACTTGTCAGCTGTGTGACTTTGGACAAGTCATTTACTTCTCTGTGCCTCAGCTCCCTCATCTATAAAATGGGGATTAAGGCTGTGAACCTCAATTGGGACAACCTGATCACCTTGCTCCCCCCCACCCCCACCCCCAACGCTAACAAATGCCATCTTTGCTATTATGTGACTAGGACCTGAGACCTAAGCAGAGGGGCCCGGAAAACAGAGAGACAGAGGGAACAGGACCAGGCCCTCTAGTCATAGGCGAAGCCCAGGCATCTGCCTCTGCCTCAAGTTTTCCCCATCCTGCCAAGAGCCACTCCAGTAAAGGGGGTCCTAGATACTGGCTCAGGTTCCTGGGAGCTGGTGTATTCAAGGGACACAGTGAGGAGGGAGCAGGTGGGGGTCTCGAGGGCAGCAGGGAGTGACAAATAGGGAGTATGGGACTAGGGTCTAGTTTCTACTCCACCCCGGCCTTCTATGTGACACTGGACATTTGCCCCCTCTGAGCCTGAGACTCCTCTGTGCTTCGGGCAGGGCCATCCCTGGCTCCAGGGCACATGGGAGAAACAGCTCAGCTGTGCTCTCACTCCTGGCCATGAGGATGCTGGAGGTCTGAGAGCTATTTTTAGACCCAAGAGCCCTGCAGAAGTGAAATGCTCCTTACTCCCCAGCCTCATGGAGGATGGAAAAGAGTGAGGTATTCGACAGGGAAGGCATTAGTCGATGCTGACTCAATGAGGGTGGTGACCTCAAAGAAGGACTAGCCATTCCAGCACACCGCCCGCCCCCCATCACCCAATCCTAATTCTGATAATTTCTGAGGCCTGGTCGGAGTCACAGTCAGGCTGCCCTCAGGCCTGTTTGAGGGAGGGTGACTGGCAGGTGGTGTGATCATGGTGGCCAGTCTGTGGTTGCGCATCTGTCATGGTGCGTCTGAGGTAGTACAAGTGGTCGTGTGTTTGTGGTGGCATGTCTGAGGTAGTGCTATTGGTGGTGTCTTTGTTGTGGCATGTCTGTGGTGGCATGTCTGAGGCAGCATGACTGGTGGTATGTTTGTGGTGGTGTGCCTGGCCATGTGTTCATGGTGGTGTGTTGAGGTGGTCTGACTGGTGGTGTATTTGTGTGACTGTGCTTGTGGTGATGTGTCTGGTAGTGTGTCCATGGTAGCACGTCTGGGGCCCCACAGCAACTCATGTACCTGGACTGGGGGCGATTGGTTGGGTGGCCTGGTGAGATAGGCACGAGCTCCCGGTACAGATCAGGGAGGATGAGGATGGGCACCTTTCCTTGGATAAGGATGGGAGGCAGCTCTTGGGGCAGGTTGCTTCATCCTTCCCCACTGGGGCAGCCCCAGCTCCTCCCTTCCCCAGTGGCCCCATGGCCCTGCTGCCCGCACGGTAACTTCTGGGGTGGGGCGCTCATCTCCTCAGTCAGACTGGCCGAGACCTGATTCATTTTAAGACTTTAGGATTCTGGGAACTTGGTCCCCGTCCTATCCCAGCACCTCTTCAAACCTGCCCCCAGATGGAGGTTGGTGCTCAGGGTGAAGGGAGGAAGCCCCACTCCCAGGGCCCCTTGGTGACCCCCACCTCCAGCCTGGATCAGAGGCTCTGGAGCCGTGGAAAAAGAGCCTGCCCTGGTCCCTTGGGGGCCATGGCAGAGGCAGTGACTCAGGCTGGGCGGTCCCTCGGTCACTCCCTAGGCTGGGAGTGCCAAGGGTCCTCACCCACGGCCCCCGAGGCAGAACGGGACTTGCTACGCAGTGTGCAGACCATCCTGCGGGAACTGGACACACAAAGACCAGACTTCCGGAGCAACCGAGGTAGGAGTTCCCCCCGTTCTGCTCTGGGTTCCTCTGTGCCCAAGGTCCCCGCCCTCGGGGTCCCACCCTCTGCTGGCCCTTGGCCCTCTGGGCTCAGCATCGGCCTCGTGTCCTGAACTTTGCTCAACTGCCTGTTTGTACGGGGTCCCCCCCCACCACACTCCTTCTCCCACCGCCTTGCCTCATGCACCCCCAAGTAATCAGCTCTCGAGTTCGTGGTCTCTGCCTCAGTCCAACCAGTGTGTCAACCTTAAACCAGGCAGGAGGGGGCAGCCTGGAGCCGTGGGGTAGAGGCCGAGGGTGGGTGATCAGGGTGGGTGCCCGACTCCTCTCTCCTCACATCGGTGCTCCCTCCCTGCCCTCCTTCCCCTCCTCCCCTCCCCCAGGGATGTGGCAATGGTCATTGCACAAGAAGATTGAACGTGATCCCAGGAAGAGCTTGGCTTTGGTGCGAATTCTGCTCAATGAGCTGGAGAGGGTGAGTGTGGGGCTGGTGGTAGGCTGCTGGGGAGGGCAGAGGGAGGAGGTGAGTGGGGAGGGCTGGTGGTGGGTTTCTGGGGAGGACTGGGGAGATGAGAGGGCTGTGACAAGGCACTGGGGAGGCCTGTGGCAGGGTGCTGCGAAGGGCTGGGGAAGGGGCTTAGGGGAGGGGCCTAGACGATGGTCCTGTCGCTTGGGACAGGGAGTGAACATTCCCTAAAGAGGAGGCATCTTAGCTTTCTGCTTCCTGGAGAGGCAGCGTGGCCTAGTGGAAAGAGCACAGGTCCAGGACTCCGGAGAGCCTCAGCTCTGCCGCTGACCTGCCTTGGGTCCTTGGGGACTTATCCCCATTGTAGGGGGCGGAAGATGAGTCCCATAAAGGTCCAGATTTCCACTCTTTCAAGCTCTGCCTCTGTGCTTAGCAGAGTCCTGGGCAGAGTGAATGCTTAATCAATATGGTAATTGTTTGGCCATTGGAAGGACCCAGATCCTTCCCTCTGGAGGTTCCCAGCTCTGCTGGACCCAGTGGGGCTGCGCTGAGTCCAGTGGGACTGGCCCATGGACTCTGGGGTCACCTGCCTATGAGCCTACCTGGACACCTGCGTCCCCAGCCCCTCTGCCACCACCACTGAACTGGGGGGCTGTTTTTCAGGTGGAGAGAGGGGACCAAGCTCATCACATCATCCCCCTGCTACACACACTAATATATACACTAACGAAGGTAGGGAGGTAGAGGGGGGATGGGGGTGGAGGTGGGGTGGGGGTGACGGTGGTACCCCGGACCCACCCCACCCCCTGGACGCAAGCACCCCTAACCTAGATTCTTCATGTCCCCCAGTTGTCATGCAGTAGTGGGGTGAGGCGGGGGCTGAGCAAATTGGTGACTTGTATTTCCCTATCACCATGGGCACCCTCAGCAAAGAATGAGAGGGAGTTCCTGTGTCCATGTTACCCAGCCCTCAGTCTCACTCCTGCCCAGCCCATCAACTCAGTTCCAACCAGGTTGACCCTGACAGAGGTCTTGCTCCCAGCTCCCTCCCCTCGTATCTGGGCCTCAACCCCAGTTGTGAGGGCCAGGGAGTCCCCAGTCAGAGCTCTGAGGCCCTTTCTGGCCCCACAGGCCCCCTGCACCTCCGATAACCTCTTTGACAGAGCCTATGCCTTCTGCACGCGGTTACTGACCCTACCCAGGCCCTACTGCTCCCTGGCTTGGCACTCTGCAATCCTGTTGAAGCTGGAGAAAGCTGTCCCGGGTATGGAGGTCTGGGGTGTCAGGGCTCCTGCCAGTCGCAGGGGACTGGTGGGATGGGGGCGGGAGGGGGTGGCGTGGCTTGCCCCGGTGTTCCCTTCTCCAGCTGCCTAGGTCTCTTTACCCAGGCCTCCTGTACCAGCGGACGGTCCTCGCGGAGCACAGCCTGCCCAATGAGATGTACCTGTACCAGGAGCAGTGAGTGCCCCTGGCACCCCCACCCAGCCACCAAGGCCTCCGAGCCCTGGCACCCCCACCCCTGGTACCCTAACACCTCTCATCCCCTCCACCTACATCCCAGTCATCCCATGGCCAGTTCCCCAGTGGCACAACCTTCTGGCCTTTGGAGAAAACTGAGAGGCCCAAGGGCCTGCGACAAGGGATTGGGGGAGGACACTGGTGAAGGACCAGGCAGGAGAAAATGGGTTAAAGTTGCAGCAGAGGAGGTTTGGCTTTGCCATTACAAAGAACTTCCCAGTTCCAGGATCGCTGCACTTTGAGAACAGGTAGGGAAGCTCCTTTTCAGAGTGTTTAAACCCCAGAATCGATACCCATAGGGCCAGGTGGGTGAAGACCAGTCTGCTTGGAGGCAGGGGGTTGATCTGGTTGATCTCTGGGTATACTTTCCAGCCCCATGATCCCTGGAGGCTGAACTGGGTAGGATGCCCTGAGAGGTAGACTGGGAGTCTGGGAAGATGCCTCTCCTCCTGCTCCCCTGGTGCTCACACAGGGCCCCCGTCTGGGAGCAGAGAGCTTGTCCTCTGCTGCTCTTCACCCAGATGGTCATCATGGACACCATCCTTTGACCCTTTCTGCCGCCCCCTGCAGGGTATTCCTGTTTGTGGATCCGGATCTGGTCTCCACGGCCGTGTGCAATGCCCTGCTCCTAGAGGTTGAAGGGACCCAGCAGCAGCCCCGGGAGAGCCCTTGGGCCTGCATGTTCCATGTGGTCGCCCAGGCCATGCGGATGGCCTTGGGCAAGGCCTGTGATGTGGGTGCACTGCAGAGGAGGTTGAAGGTAATTAGCGTATTCTCCCCCCGGTTTCCCTGAGCTACTGATCACCCCCATTCCTAGCCCCGACTCCACCCCTTGCTCTGTCCGGAGGGCAGAATCCCACTGCCCAAGCTCACTGTGCCCAGGGTAGCTTGGGTGCTGGGGTTGACCTTCCAACGCTGGCTGTGGTTCCCCCCCGGACCAAGCCATTTCTCCCCTGTCTGTCTTGCCCTGCTCCGGCACCCAGCCGGTCCCCTTGAGCGGCTTCTATCAGACCCTAAGCAGCCTTGGTGGGCTGGTGTCAGGATGGTGATGGTGGTCCAGGAGCCGCTTGGCGGAATTTGCTGTCAGGGTATTGGTGGCTCCGGGATACAGTTCCCAGGGTGCGGTTCTCAGGGTGTCAGCAGGGGTCCCAAAGGAGAGGGCCTGGGACAGTTGCCCCTTTCATGCAGTAGATGAAGTATCCCTGCTTGGCGGTCTTAAAGAGGGCTGACCAGGGCTGAGGAAAGGGTCACATCCAATAGGGCCTCTACTTCCCTGCCTGGCAGAATGGCCCCCGCAGTGACCTGGAGCGCTGCTTCCATGCAGTGGTGGCCATGGTGCAGCAGGCAGGCAGCGAGCTGGGTGCCACCCAGGGTGGGCACGTGAGGAGACTGGAGGAGCTCTATAGATCGCTGCTCGGAGCGGAGGTGGTAGGAGGTGAGCGCGGGGCAGTGGGATCGCGGGTTTGGGTGGGCAGAGGTCCTGCCTCCTGGCTCAACCAGGCAGTTGGCCACCCCACCCTGTAACGTCCATCATGACTTGAGCCATGGGGTCGGCCTGGATATGGTGGGTCAGGGGGAGGCGACAGGGAGGACTGAGGTGGGCTGTCAGGGTGGAGGGAGGCTGTGAGCCTGCTGTAACTGGAATGAGGGTAGGGTGGGGGAGCAGCTGGAGAGCTGTTACAGCCAGAGGGGGGCGAAATGGGGGGCATTTGTGGAGCCTCAGGGGAGCAGAGGGGACTGTAGGAAGGTGTTCCGGGGTGGCGGGGGGGCCACTGGGGGTGGAGGCAACACGGGGTGAGAAGCAAAAGGAAGGGCCTTCCCCTCGCGATACGTCTGTCTTTAGATGATCCTTCCCTGGCCACACCTCCAGCCCTGCCCCCGGTCATCCCTCTGCCCAGTCCCCGCATTGGCTTCTACCTGTGGACAGATAAAGAGCAGCTTTGTAAGTGTCTCTCTGGCCGGTGGGGGTGGGGGTAGGAGGGGCTGGGGGACAGCCAGGTGCGGCAGCATCGGACACTGTGATCACCCAGGAGAATGTGAGTGTCTGTGGGGCTCCCGAAGGTTCCACCACGATCTGTTTGGAGGGCAAGGGGTGGGGAGTTTGGGAGCTGAGGCAGGGTCCCTAGGGAGAGCCATCTCTGAACCCCAGCCCCATTCCCGCTCCTGCATCGCTGACTGCCGCCCCTGGTTCTCCCCAGGGAAGGAGCTGGTACGGTTCCTCCACAGCGACCCCTGTGACCACTGCGACCCCTCCTGCCTCCACGCAGACCCAGAGGCCTTTGATGTCCAGGGCCTGGCAGTCTCTGGGCAGGCCGGGGAGCCAGCTCGCTTCTCTATACTGTCTACGGACAGCGGGATCGAACGCGACCTGCCGCCCGGGCCCGAGGAGATCCCAGAGCCCGAACAGTTCCGCCTGCAGCGCAAGGGGGGTGTCAGGAAGCGGGTGGGGCCCCTGGAGGCCTGGCTGCCCCCCTGCTGGCAGGGGCTGGCTGGAGATCCTCGGAGTCATGCGCAACCACCGCTCGGGGCCCAGCCGCTGCACACGGCCCGCGTGGTGGTACTAGGGGATGACCGCATGCTGGGCAGGCTGGCCCAGGCCTACCTTGAACTCAGGTAGCTGGTTGTGGAGACAGTGGGGACGGAGCAGACTCGGCCTGGGGTGGGATGGGGTGGGGGGCTCAGCTGAGAGGAGGCCTTAGCTTATCCTCAGCCCTCCCACTCTCCTCTTGGGAACAGGGCCCTCTGAAATAATGTGACAGTTCAGAGCATATCTTGGGGACAGGGGGTTGGATGGTGGGTATGTGAGATTGTGAGGTGTGGAGAATTCATGGCCTTCCCAGAACCCTCGGCCATGCTAGCGTCAGAGCGGCATTCAGCGAGGTTCTTAGGGGGTTGGGATGGACAGAGACTTCGGGGGAAAGGGGAGGGAGGCCAAATTGGAGATGGAGCAGAGATGGAGCTGCTGGGGCAGAGGGAGGAGTGGGGACAGAAGGGCAACTAAATGGATGGGCAGAGAGTGGGTGGAGCAGTGAGAAATGGTTGTTCATCTGTTGAAGGAAACGGGAGACACAGAGGCTTCACCTCACCCCCCGCCTCAATCTGCAGTTCTACTACATCCCCGTGCTGGAGCTCGAGGTGAGGATTTGGGGTAAGGGGAGAGGTGAGAACCAGAATGAGAGGGAATGACGAAGCTGGGGAGGGAGATGCAAGAATCCCCGGTCACTGGCCCCCAAACTGTCCCCAGCCAGTCTTCTTCCATCCCAGGGGTATCAGGACTCTTCTCCAGTTCTCTCCATCTTGCGTTATCTGCTCTCTGCCCCAACTCCTCCCCAGCCAACCCTCCTTGCCTCGTTCTAGACTCTC